>NW_027468663.1:30858253-31035753 GCF_046254945.1 Alosa pseudoharengus
CTGCAAAGGATAAAGGACACGCCTTTGCTTGTGTGTTGGTGTATGTGTGTGTGTGTGTGTGTGTTTGTGTGTGTGTGTTGTAAAGTGAGAGTGTGGTGTTTGTATTTGCTCCATGAATATTCTGTGAGGATGTTAGGGTGTTGTTGCGTTTGTGTGTGTGTGTCCTTTGTGCCTCGGAGGCGTCTGAGCAAGAGTGTGTGTCTGTGTGTCTCTGTGTCCTGAACAGGTGCTACCTATGCGCTCCAGTAGCCAGGAGTTCTCCAGCTGCGTCATCAAGCGTGAGGAGGAGAGATGCATGGAGAGGATTGCATTACACGAGGCCCAAGACTATGAATATGGTGAGTGTGAGTTTTGCATGCATATGGGAATCAGAGTTTTGGATGTGAGCATGTGTGTGTGTGTGTGTGTGTATGTGTTTTCATTTCCCTCCAAGAATGGCATGTGCAGACTACACGATTTCAGCCCAATTTTGCCACGATTCTGTCGTGGACGATACATTTCCAGTGTCGTGCCCGAATATGAAAAGTCAGGAATGATGCCAAAGGAGGAAACGTCTTGTAAGGTGACATATTCAACGACCCACGATTTCTTGTCTGCAACATTCTACGACTCCACAACCAAAAGTCTAGCATGTCAGAATTTTGGGGGAATCTCCTACGACTCCCGTGTTGACACTGACATTATGACGACACGCGACGAGAAGGCTACGATAGATAGGCTACATGATCTTGTAATGTGGCCAGTCTTACGACCAAGACGTGGCAAGAATTTGTGGTTCTCTGATCGTCCAGTCTGACATGGTCAATCGTAAAAGACCATCGTGGAAGACCAAAACATTGTGTAGTCAGGACATACCACTACACACAAAATCAAACCATTCCCCCTTATGAGAATTTGCTTAGAATTGCATAATGAAAATGTCAATAACGTTTATGTTCTCTGGTCATACGCAGTGGAATTCGTTTCATCACATCATAGCGTCAATACTCCGTGTCAGACATGCAATCAAAATGCTTGCCACGCCTCAGGCATCCAACGGGCTGTGTGCACTGCCATCATTTGCCTTGATTAAATCCTCACTTACATTTGTGCAATGGCAGCGGGCACAGTCATGGATGCATTTGTGTGTCTTATTTCTTATTTGTCAAAGAGTTCAGAGAGCCACGCAGACATATTTGCAATGAGCAGATCGCGTAATCAATACCGTCAGCCAAATGGTGCATTCCCCATGGCTGCGCATTTGTTTGGGGGTCCTAATTGTGCAGCGCTTACAAAAACAGGAAACCAAAAGAGAAGAGTGACACCTGGAAACAATTATTTTCTTCAGGCAGGGGGAGTAGGCAGTGGTTTTCTTTTTTTTTATTTTAATAAACACGCAGCTTGAAGGAGGACTCGTAATGCGGCTGGCTCGGATAAATAAACCCAAATAGCCCCCCCCATCCTCCTCCCCATCCATTCCCAGCTGGATCTGAGTCACGGGGCAGGCAGGCCGGCCTCAGGGCCTGGCTGCATCGTTTAGACCACTTCTGTGCCTGACGGAGATGCTCTTCCAGCCCATTACTCAAAATAGGCTCTAGAAAGGGCAAGTTCATGCATCTTCTGCAGAACACCACCTGAATGTGCATTATTTTCTCCTACCTGAACACTGTCATCCATTGTCTCT
Source organism: Alosa pseudoharengus (assembly GCF_046254945.1). Classification (NCBI taxonomy): domain Eukaryota; kingdom Metazoa; phylum Chordata; class Actinopteri; order Clupeiformes; family Clupeidae; genus Alosa; species Alosa pseudoharengus. The sequence goes on from NW_027468663.1 coordinate 30,859,917, forward strand.
TATGTATGTGTGAGTGTGCGTGTTGTGTGTGTGTGTGTGTGTGTGTGTGTGTGTGTGTGTGTGTGTGTGTGTGTGTGTGTGTGTGCGTGTCATGTGTGTGAGTGTGTGTCCATGTCCGTGTGTGCGTGTGTGTGTGTGTGTGTGTGTGTGTGTGTGTGTGTGTGTGTACGTACGTACGCATGCTTGTGTGTGTGTGTGTGTGCACGTTCATGTCTGTAGTGTACCATTGTCTGTGCAGTCTAGCTGTAAGAATGCTATGCGATCCTTTGAACGAACATCAACAAGGGTTAAAAAAGAAATCCTTCACCCTAACAAGTTCCCTTCCTGATTACACAAGAGACTAATGCTATTTAGATCCAACCCAGACACCCAGTGGTAGGCTGAATGTATTAATTATTCTCTGATCCCCCTAAGCAAAAGGGTCCTCATGTCTCCACCTCCATCTCTATTGATTCCCAGTCCTCCCCTCTCTGCAGATGAGAGCGGTCCAGTGCCACAGACAGGAAATCATTGGGCAAGAAATAAAACAGCCACCTTTGCAAAAGCCATGTTAAACAAAGAGAGAGATGAGAGATAAAGGGAAGTCCAGAATGAGGCTTTTGGAATTAGGGTTTTCTTACACAGTGCGGAAAAGAAACATAAAAAACGAGAAAAGAAAATGATAACAAACAAATTCATATTCATATTCAACATAACTGTAAAAACAGCCTCAAAATAAGTACAATGTATATTAAAATTTCACCAAAGATATGTGGAGCTCACATGTTGGAACAGAGGGTCCTTATGGGAAAGATCCCCCAGCCAGCCTTGTCCACCCTGTTCCCAGTCCAGAGCCCAGCTCTGCCAGAGATGGAGAGGCTATGCAGGAGAGGTCCTTAATAATGAGAGCCCTGGCCAAGTGCTCCTCCATTTTGAATAAGTGTGTAACTGTAGAGGCAAATTAAACTATTACCTAAATAAGGGTATACTTTGCCCTCCTATCGCGCTCCCGTCACAAGGTCATTCAGGTTGCCAGTATCCAGATCTCTAACAGATCTCTATGGAAATTCGAATACATAATTTAAGGGTAGTGTTTAACAATGAAGAATGAAGCTTCACAGTATATGCCAGATATGATTGCATCAAACACACAACTTAGAACTTAAAACAGTTACTTATTACATTTCCAAAGTAACCTTTCCAAAACTGAATGTATGTGAGATTCAACTAGGGATGTAACAATTACCGGTATAATGGTAAATCGCAATAAAAATGTTGACGATAATAATTACCGTTTTAATTTCAAATATCATGATTATCACTGTTGATTACCGCAGTGTGGAAACCGTGTTTTTAATCCTTCCCAGCTTCATCCGAGCCTGCTTTTGACATACAGTAGGCCTGGTACAATGAAACAAAACTGGTACCCTACTGATTCTGTTGTCTAACTACTATTCTGTTTTAACTACGATTCGGATTAGGCTACATCTGATTTTAAAAGGCGGAACTTTTTCACCGCAAAATGTGCACTGTATCATGTACTGTAGCCACTCTGCGTCTTTTTATGTTCGCGTCCACATTAAATCCATTCCACTCACGTTATCAGGAGAATACAGTAGCCTAAAGTTTTATTTTGAACACTTACTTTGGTCTCACTCATTGCATCCAAATAACAGAAATAGCAAACTCCAAGTTATGGTAGGGTAAGTTAAGCTACACTGTATAAGCACATTAAGCCAATTAAACATGAAGAAAAAAGTGAACGGGACACTTTTTGAAACTATTTCAGCTTGTGTAGGCCTATCAGTGCTTTCTGAACATATTGAACACACTTTTAGAAATACCGTGATAATACCGAAAACCGTGATCATTTTGGTCACTATACCGTGAGGTTAAATTTTCATACCGTTACATCCCTAGATTCAACACATTCTTTCTGTTGTGGGAATTTATTTCCACTTCCTTTCATTCCAATTTAAATTCAAATTCATCTTCCTGTGCGGCGGAGCCAATTCAATTCAAATTCCATTGAATTGAAAATTCTGAATTTTGCACAAGCCTGTTGTATATATATATATTATGAATATGAATATAACTATCGCGTGAATATTCACAGACAGCATGGAAAGGCTGGTGTGCCCAATGACCACCCTCCCAGAGCACCACCATCTAAATCCTGTAATGCAGCCCGGCTGGCAGACTCCGCTGCGCTGTGTGTGGCTTTCCTGTGACGAGGCATGCGATGCCTCGTCCAGCTCGCTCTGGACTCCTCCAACTCTCCTCTCTCCCCTTTCCTGTCCTCCTCCCTTCTCTCCTCTCCTCTCTCCTCCTCTCCTGTCCTCCTCTCTTCTCTTCTCTTTTCTCCTCTAGCCCACTGCCCGTAGCTGCTGGTGCTGTGTGGCTGTGCTCGTTTGCCCTTTAAAAAGTAATTGGCTTTGTGTCCGGCCTGCCAGACAGAACAAAAACAGATTAGAGCTCAGGGGGAGGCTGCTCTCCCACCACACAGACATGAGCAATCTACCCATCTACCTATTCTGCACCACCACGCCATGCACTCAGTTAGGGAGTCCGTTGCCTTAGGAGCGAGATGGGGGGGGGCAGACAAACATACAGACAGATAGCCCGAGACAGACTGCGAGTCAGAAAGAGAGGGAGTTGAGAAGAGTGTGAACAGGAGCCGAGGGTGAGGTGAGAAAGAGTCAGAGTGGAGCGGAGAGCACAACCAGTCACATTTCATGACTGCAACTCATCCCCCCCCACCCACCGCCACCCCACCCCCCGGAACGCAGCCAGCGTGCACACGACTGAGGATTTCTCGCTCCACTTCCTGCTTCAACCAGTCCGGGCCTTTAATTGTTGAGGTGCACTGTGCATGCTAGTCGATGAAGTAGAACTGTGATTGCTCCAGCTGTAATTAAGTATTGAGCGGCCATCTTAGCCTTGCCCTCGTGGCTAACAGGATTATAGCGTGACGCTTCTGTGACTGCTGCTATGTGTGTGATGGGGACCAGTGCTGCAGGGTTTTTTTTTTTTTTTTTGCTGTCTTTTTCTCCCGTTGAATTTTTTTGCACAGTTAGCTTTGCTGTGCAAACTCAGCCCAATTTAGCAGTTTGCCCATTGATTCGGCATGAGGGAGAGGAATGGTGTGTGATAATGAGAGGCCCTGGTTCGGGACATGTGATCTGCTATATGGACAAGCAGGCATACACACACTCACACACACACACACAAACACACACACACACACACACACACACACACACACACACACACACACACACACACACACACACACACACACACACACACACACACACACACGCACACAGATCACATACCCTCACAGCTCACACACCCATGTATAAGATGAGAATGAAATCTCCATAACTCGGTTAATCAGAGTCTGCGTCAAGCACAGCACGCTAGTCAGTCTCTCTTGCCTGGGGCTGAAGAGGCTTCAGTTCAGACTAGTGCACTAAACACGCTACAGTAACATGGCGGCTGCTAAAATGTGTATCAGGAGGAAGATGTGTGTGTGTGTGTATGTGTGTGTGTGTGTGTGTGGGGGGGGGGGGGGGGGGGGGGGCTTGCTGAGGGTGTTTTGAGAGGGGACAATGACATGGCCTCTGAAAAAATGTTGCCAGCGTCTGCCTCCTGCCTGTCATCCATGGCGATGTTGAGTGGAGATGACGGTGGTGGTTAACGTGCCGGGAGCTACAGGGGAAAGTGAAATCCAATTCTGTCATCTGAATGGGCTTTGACATTGTGCTGGATGCAATAGACATTTCTGAGATCAGATATTGATCAGCGGGTCCACTCATCTTTATTGGAGTGTGACCATTGAGGATTTTATGTGTGTGTTTGTGTTTGTGTGTGTGTGTGTGTGTGTGTGTGTGTGTGTGTGTGTGTGTGTGTGTGTGTGTGTGTGTGTGCATAACAGTGATACTCTGTGATCCTTTGACCCCTTGCAGATCTGGGTCCAGGCTGCCCCTGGATGTGGGACAACCTGACATGTTGGCAGGCATCGAAGGTGGGCGATGTAGTGTCAGTCAAATGCCCCGAGCTGTTTGTGGTCATTGCCCAGGATAATGGTGAGTACCCAGGTCCCATTGCTCTGTGGTTAAAGCAACAGTAAGGACTTTTTTTTTTTTAAACTAGCTAAAAGCTGAGAGCCTTTCTCTGTAAATGCCAACACCAACAGAGTTGCCACTGATAACAGCTAACTAGCTAGCTTACTAAACAGTGTATGCTTGTAAAAGATTTAAGAACATTGTGCTCTGAAAAGTTATCTTACATTTTCGCTGGGTATTGGGCCTAGGGCTGCTTCATTTAAAACATGTGAGAAACATTAGTGTGGATGGCTACTAGGAACAACAGCTCTGAGAGCTAGCTCAACAGCTCTGAGAGCATATGCCATCAAAATGAACTGATAATGAAAAAAAGGTTAAAACCTGCATAATGTGTTTTTGAAATGTAAGGTCAAACTTGTGTCCCATTTGTAATTGCTTTGCAGTTCAAGAAACATATACTGTAGGGTGGACATTTGAAAGGCATTTAACAATAACACAAGGTTCAGAATAGTGCCATTCATCTGTGCCATTTTTGGCTGAATCAGCTTTCAGTTTGTGATTGTTTTTCACAATTCAGTTGGTTCGATACAAACTGAAAAATGGGTGAAGGATGTTGTCATAATAGTTACCATGCCTGGTGGTGTGTTTGCAGAGTTGGGGGAGATCACTCGTAACTGCACAGAGTATGGCTGGTCAGAGCCATTCCCTCATTATGTGGATGCCTGCATTTTTGACGACAACGCCACCAAACCAACGGTACAAGCTCTCCACAAATCCTCAAGGGATTCAGCAATGTTTTAGTTACTCAAAGATACAATATCCATTCAGTAAAAAATAAAAACAAAATATAAATCATGATATATAAAACTCATTTTAGCAAACATGCCAACAAACATATACACAATGTCATTAAAAATATGTGATGAAAATGCTTTAGGTCTTGTAATTACTTTGTTTTCATGTAATTGTCTCTCCTCTTGAAAGGACAATGCAAATCTGTCAAAGCCACAAATATATGTGGCTAGTTATTGTGCCAATTGTATATGTGTTTGTAAAAGGTGTTTCTCACTTTCTGATACGCCATTTTCTTCCATGTTTTTCCACGCAATTCTCAGCATCCTGAATTTTATAAATCTGTGAAAGCGCTCTACACGGTTGGTTACAGCACCTCCCTGGTGTCCCTCACCACTGCCATGGTCATTCTCTGCCGGTTTAGGTGAGTACCAGGGTCCTATAGAGTCTATTCCCCTTTCTCTCTCTCTGTCTCTCTCTTTCTTTTTGTTAGTGTGACTGGAGAAAGATGCATATTAAAAACAAAAGCCTCACAGTTTTTATTTTGTGTTCCCAACAGGAAGCTTCACTGCACCAGGAATTTCATCCACATGAACCTCTTTGTGTCTTTCATCCTGAGGGCTATCTCAGTGTTCATCAAAGACGGAGTGCTTTACGCAGAGGAGGATAGCAACCACTGCTTTGTACACACCGTACGTCTCTTTCTCCTATCTGCGTTTCTTTAAATGGTGCATTAAAACTGTGAAGAGCAATATAGTCAGCAATACAGTCAGAGGATGGGGACACTAGTGATGGTCAAGATGTTAAATCAGAGCCAGACCGCCCTACAGTATACGCGCAGTACAGTAAAGTGCACACGTTGTGTAGGGCCCCTGCAAATGAAGCAGAATTATCAGGGCATGAGAAGAGAAAAAACTCTATGCGAGTGAACTGCGGGAACAGTGGTTTGGTAAACTTGTTTTCCTCTTCAGGTTTAGTGTCAACAAATAATAATAGCTGATCTGCTGACTTGCATCTCTCATGTCTCTAACCTAGGCAATGAAATGAAGTTAAATCATTGTTGGTTTTTAATGGCATCATATGAGTAACAGGCTACGCAACTATTGGCAAACTTTTACATCTGAAAATAGCCTAGTTCCTTCTAGCTATCCAGTTAGCTCACGTTATGTTTGCTTGTCATTTGTGCATGCAGTGCTCACCAGAAATTAACTTTGCATGACACCCCTGCGATCAAAGAAAGGTTCTCTTTGGTTTTTCAACATTTATTTTAGCTAATCAAATAGCAAACATCATGACTCATATCCTTATGCACACACAAATAATACAGACACAGACACAAATTGCTCTCCTTAAAGTGAAAACCACCTAATTAGACTTATGCACCACCAATACAATGTAATTGTGACATTAAAAAGTAAGAACATCAATATGCAATACTCAAATGAAAAATTATTTTAGGCTACTTGTTATTATGAACTCCAAAATATATGAACTCCAATGCATATGAATACAATATTATAAAATATATATAAAATAGGCTATCTATATGGGATGGCTAGTGATGTGGCATTGACAATATTCAATATGACTGGTAGGGTATGACTGATAAGGTGGTATGGGCCCCCAAATACATTTTTGTGTAGGGCTCCATCAGGGCTTGGGCCAGCTCTGTGTTAAATAATAGTAGAGGAGCATGATATTGTCTCGTCTTGACATCAAAACTGGCTATCCAGGGCAGTTACATTTATAGTCTCAAAGTCTCATAAGGGACAAGCAGCTGCCGAAGAGGCCAACGTTTTTATGTCTTCGTCTGGGAAGGAGGGTGCCAAAGATAATAGATACACGAGACTCTCACACATGTTATCACACATTCTCCCCACCCATCTATCTATGCATCCATCCATGAGATGACAAAGCCTTATCTATGCATCCAGTGTTCTTAGATTTAGACTGAAAGCCAAGGCCTAAAAAATCCTTTCCTTTCAGCCCTCTAAACTAGCCAATGACAGCCCTCTACCTTTGTCCTCTCGTGTCTCTGACAAACAGTGGTAATTATGGAGTGCCGTTGAGTTCACCCAGCTATGGAAATATCCCATTAGCAGCAGAATTAGCATATCAATACCTGCTCCGCTCTGCACAGGTTCATTATGGCCCAGCTCAAGGTCCTACCGAGCCATCAACAAGCTCATCAGTAGGCGCCCTAATGACATCACCACTCCCCAAATTGGATCAGTGAATAATTGATCAGCCTCACAAGAGATTATGTCGTTGGCCATCGGAGGGTTTAGCAGCAGAAGCACACAGAGGGGATGGGGATGAGCGGGTGTCGAGACAATGCTTAAGTGATGCAGAGCTGATATGTTAGTTTTATTGGTGAAACACTGATGGAGTTGAGATTTTACTTTGATTTTTGAAACATTTTTGCCCAAGGTAGTGCCATCTTTCATTCAGGCAATCAGGAAAGTCCAGCACTATGTTGTCCTCAGTCCATGCTGAGAAGGAATTTATATTTGCAAATACAATACGATAATTGTTCCTCCCGCTGGAGACGCCTTATGAGATATGTAACATGTCAAGAGTACATTTGAAGGAATTTCAATGAATTTGAAAATTCATAAGTAAATTCAGATTTGTTTGTGATTTTAGTTTTTGTCCTTGATCTCCTGCTGGGCATAGGTGGCCTGTAAAGCGGTCATGGTGTTTTTCCACTACTGCGTGATGTCCAACTACTTCTGGCTCTTCATAGAGGGCCTCTACCTCTTCACTCTACTGGTGGAAACCTTTTTCCCCGAAAGGAGATACTTCTACTGGTACACCATCATAGGCTGGGGTGAGTATAGCTACACTTTTTATTTTAAGTTTAAATGTACTGCTCTCTGAATGTGCTACGATGGATCATTCAGACAATACTGGTGAAATGTATTAATGTCATGTCTGGTTTCTTGACTGGGGATTATGTCTTGTCTTATTGTAGGCCTTACCAAATAGAAATTTAACTGGGGATTTTAAGAATCCGAGTGCAATTTAGTCCGGTTCTTGGCTGAACTAAGATCTCGGTGATAATCTCCACTTTCAATGCCATTGCAAGAGGATTTCTTAAGACATTAACTAGATCTTCTACATTATATAATGATGTCTTTATGTAACATTAAACGCTGATGAGAAAGACCTCTATCCCTGGACAAACATATAATTCTGCGTGCAGACGCTCTCCTACCGTGACCTCGATGAAATGTTAATTGCGTTTGTGTGTTTGTTTGTGTGTTTGTATGTATGTTTTCTCCCAGGCACACCTACAATTTGTGTGACCATCTGGGCTGTTCTGAGGCTGCACTTTGATGATTCGGGGTATGTGTGGAGCCAAAGCATCATTAATTACATCACCACAGAGCCACGTTCCTATGCACAGTATCGCACGTTGGAAATCTTTCAAATGGAATTGTAATCAAATCTCGTCTTATAAAAGCCCCCCTCTGTTTCCATCAAACTCCCGTAGGTGCTGGGATATGAATGACAACACTGCTCTCTGGTGGGTTATTAAAGGACCAGTCGTGGCTTCGATCATGGTGAGGGAATTAAACGCTTGGTTCTACATCCACACCCATGCACCACTCTTCTCCTTTAGCACAAGTGTGTAAGGATGGCAAATTGATGATGGCCACAGACATGCACACATTTTAGTGCCTCATTGTTAAAGATAGAAGAATATTTTGCTGTGGTTTTAATACCCTATCCCCATGCAAATCCGTGATCAGCTTTGACGTAACTGATTGGACTTGAATGACATGAAAGGCATGTGTAAGTAATCCACAAAATGGCTTCTCCTGCATTTGTTTCACACAGATCAACTTTGTGCTCTTCATCGGCATCATCATCATCCTGGTGCAGAAGCTGCAGTCCCCTGACATTGGAGGAAACGAGTCCAGCATTTACCTGTGAGTCTCGCATCGCCATGGAAACAGCATGCCATGCACGTATATGCTAATCGGGGTGCAGGGGCTGATGCTGCGCTCTGATTGGGTGACATTTTCCAACTGATCTCAGAGCTGACAAAGGTGCAGTTTTATTAGCAACTTGAGGCGGAGTTGCCATGCGCAGGTCACTGGTTTGCTTATTTTGTTTGTAGGAGAGATCTTTTATTAAGGAGCAGGATGTTCATCTGTGTTCCTCTAAATGCTTGCTGCTCTGATTGTGTTGTCATCTGTCCTTCTTTGGTGCTGATTGGTTGAGATGTGGTGCTGTTTGATTTTCATTGGCTCATACGAGGACAGACAGAGTGTTGAGTCATTGATAGCAACCATTCTAAGGTATTTGGTTGCTATGCATTTATCATGAATGCTTCTGTCATGTAGTGGGAAATTGGAATTTGGAGGTTGTTTTTAGAGGTTATATGATGTTATGTTTGCTTGTTGATTTCCCCTGCTTCTTTGTAGATTCGTCAGATGACGGCAGATTGCACCTCACTGACTTTCTTGGTCTGCCAAAATCCTGATGTGTTGGTACAGTGCAGTGGTCTAGATGTATGACCATTTGAGGGGTGACTCAAAATGCTGGTGTCATACCAGTGATAACTCAGCAACTTCTCAGGAATTAACATTTATGTCCGACTGTTTGTCCATTTGTGTGTCTATGTTCATTTGTCCATATGTAGATGTGTCATTGTGTGTGTTCTGTCACAGTTACAGTTTTTTCTGAATGCTTAAACACATTTTTTGTAACTATGGCTTTTTTTGCAAAACTCTACACACAAATGGCAAAACCACTCACTGAGTTCGCAAAACTAAAAGCACAACACAACACACACTTTGCACAACTGTAGGCACAATGGCTATTATTTACACTATTTTGCCAACTCTCTGGCACACTTTCTCATGTGAAAACTGTTTTAGATAATTAGTTCACTTTGCAATCAGCCTAAGCACTATAAATAAGCCACAGGTAATGTACAATGGGTACAATGGAGTGAGCAGGAAGAGTGAGAAGAGAAAGAAATAGCCCTTTTACAGACAAAAAAACAGTCTACATGTGGGGATATTGTCATGTCAGGCCTGGATACGTCATTCCAGAATATATTTTTCCCGGTGCCTTGGACTAGGACATTGCATGTGATGTAGACAGAATTTTGAGAGAGACGACCCGATGTAGACTGATTTGTTTTGTCTCAGTGAAATGCTATTTTGTGTTTTGACTTGGAAAAACACACTTGTGTTTGTTATGATGTGTGTAAATAAACACTAATACTTGAAGTTTGGATCCCTGTATGTTTACAGAACTATGACAAAAGTATGACCTCAAACTGACATAGTCTACCTTGTGCACAGAGAAAGCAAAAGCCAGATGTGTTTTTTATTCATACCATCAGTGTGTTGTTGGCACATTGTGTGCTTACTATTGTGATGGCTTGTGTTTACTGTTAGATACGAAAACACCATTTTTACGAAGGTGTGAAGAGTTAAGCAAGGTGTGTTAGCTTTTGCAAGAGAACTACAATGTTTTGCTGATTGGGTGAGAGGTTTTGCCATTTGTGTGTAGAGTTTAGCAAAAAAAGCCATAGTTACAAAAAATGTGCTTAAGCAATCAGAAAAAACTGTAATTAAATTTCGCCACTCCCTAACCAACAAAACTGTTAGTGCTGGGACTAACTGCTCAGGCAAATATAGAACCTCAGATAGATAGAGCCCTAGCTGGGTGTGGACAGCTGTGTGTAGGGGTGTGTGTGTGTGTGTGTGTGTGTGTGTGTGTGTGTGTGTGTGTGTGTGTGTGTGTGTGTGTGTGTGTGTGTGTGTGTGTGTGTGTGTGTGTCTGTGTCTGTGTGTGTGTGTGTGCGCGAGTGTGTGTGTGTGTGTGTGTGTGTGCAAGTGTGTGTATGTGTGCGAGTGTGTGTGTGTGTATGTAATTATGTGTGTGCCTGTGCGCAAGCATGTGTGTGTATGTGTGTGTGTGTGTGTCTGTTTGGTGTGAGTTTGGAGAGTGTGTGTCTGAATGTCTGTTCTGTCCCTAAGATGTGTTGTCTTCTGTTGTGTTGTGTCTTTGTCATGTTTAGCAGCTGTGCACAGAAATGCTTCAGTGAGCCCACACAGGCTGTCCAGCATTCGTGCAGGATGTCAGAACTTTCCACCATCACTCTGTAAGTGTGTGTGTGTGTGTCTCTGTGTGTGTGTGTGTCTCTGTGTGTGTGTGTGTGTGTGTGTGTGTGTGTGTGTGTGTGTGTGTTTGCGTGTGAAAGAGAGAGACACACAGAGATTGCTTGTTTATGTGTGTGCACTTGTGTGTATGTGTTTCAGTGTGGTGTGCATGTTTGTTTGTACATGTGTGTGGTGTGTGTTCAGTCTGTCACATATGTGTTTCTGTGTGAGGTGGTAGTTTCGTTTTTTGTGAGGATTTGTAAGTGCCGTAACGGAGTGTAATTAGATACTAACACTATACACTGTGTGATATGTAGAGGGATCACCTTGTTAAGCCGAGACCATCTTCTTAATTTTTTCTGTGTACAATGTGTGTGTGTGTGTATGTGTGTGTTAATAGCCAGGCCATTTTAATTAAATGAAACATATTTTCACATTAGTCATGCTGTCATTGTCTTTTTTATTATTTTTTAATGCTTGAAGTTGAAGCGGTACTGTATTGTCAGTGAGGTTGAGAACTGGCTTGTTTGTGATGGCTGCAGCCAAACAAGTTCAGATGGAAACCCGCCAGGGCAGTGTTTGTGGCCTAGGCTAGGCGAAACCTCATTAACATTTTTCTCATATTGTGCTGAGAATAGATCGTGATTGTGGTTGCCTAAGCTTACGCCTCATTGCCTCTGCATGGAGTTTTAAATTAATGCTGTGCCTTGTTTGGCCTGGTATGGCTAGTTTCATTGTGTGTTCATTTGCATAATCATAACAGTGTTTCCTGGGTGGTTGTGATAGAAGCAAGTGTTTCAAGACTGTTACTTTGTCATAGAAAACGTACTGCATTTGTTCAGTTTTGTAGTGCTGTGTAAACAGTTAATTCTCCTTGGATCTGCTGTGCTTTCCCTGAGAGGCTTAGGAAGTTGATATATATATACAGATCCTCTCCCCAGGTCATGCACTGGCCTGTTTAGCAAACTCAACTTGTGTTTGCACACAGCTTGGTCTTGGTGGACCAACACTATGCAAACGTTCCTGTGAAGTTGTGGTCTTGTGTTCATCCTCAGGTATATGGGCTGACATTCTTTTTGTATTTGTTGTGTGTGTTGGTGTGTCTGAACGTTTGCTTGTGTGTGTGTGGGTATACATGCATATCTGTGTGTCCGTATACTCGTGTGTGTGTTTGTGTGTGTGTGTGTGTGTGTGTGTGTATAGGAGGCTTGCCCGTTCCACTCTCCTGCTCATCCCTCTGTTTGGAATCCACTACACAGTGTTTGCCTTCTCCCCGGAGAAAGTCAGCCAGCGGGAGCGCCTGGTCTTTGAGCTCGGCCTTGGCTCCTTCCAGGTGAGACACGTTCCCAGATTAACAATCCCGCCCCCAGGTTAACAAGAGTTCAACTCTTCCTCGTACTCAAACTGGGATTCCCCACCTTAAACACTGAAAACATCTACAGTACAGTACATATACTCTCATGTTTCTCCACATAACACTGTGCCTGTGCACCAAAAATATAACACTGTAGCTATTTTAAACCAAATATTGGGAAATTACAAAATTAATGTTTTCCAAAACAGAGCATAAAACCTCTGGTTTATTTTGAGCATGTTTTTCTTCTTGATTACTTTAAATTACATTTTTAACCCCCAACGGGAGACTCTTCCTTCAGAGGATAGACTAATTGGTCTTACACAAGGACAACAAAGTTTTAGATTAATAATTTCCCACTACCCTGGGAAGGAAATGCACGCTTGAACAGCAGAACACTCCCTGGGAATTTGTCCAAGAGCAGAAACCACAGCACCACCGACCCAGAAATGAGTGTAATTACAGATAAGAAAGAGCTCAAACACCTCAAATAATTTGGTATTGAGCTAGGCATTGAACCCAAGGCCCAGGGCAGCACACTTATTCCGACTGACACCCTTCATGTCTTTGAGCCCGTTTCTATTGTGATCATGTTATGGTGAATTTACGTTTAAATGTTTCGGTAAGGTCGTTTTTATGACCTGAATGTAACATGACACACGATAACTAACCGAAATAACATGTTTGTGCACATTATACATGTTTCTTTGTTTCAGGCACTGGATTTTTTATTTCAGGGTCCTCTAAATTGTTAGCAAAAGATAGAAAAAACATTAACATCCACATAAAAAATACTGATTGCAGCTTTCATTTACCCTGAAGACCTAAGAGACTTCTGTGTTTCCTTTTCCAGGGATTCGTTGTGGCTGTTCTCTACTGTTTCCTGAACGGAGAGGTAAGCCGGGTTATTATTGCAAATTGTGGTCAATGAAGTGCACTAAAAAAACATATGGACTCTCTCAGCAGCAGCAAAGAACCTGGAACTGTGGGCCTGCATCCCGCAGCTAAGCTGAGACATTTAGTGCGGCCATTTCAGCGTAGCTCAGGACAACATGTCGAATGCAGAGTACACTTGGAAAATCTGCTGACTATTTGATGAGATGGAAATAAATGTAGGTAACAAAAAAGGTGATGAGCTAAGATGAGACAGCAGTTCAGGAGCCCATGAGGTAGTTCATTTTCCACTCAGCTCATGTCAATATTTGGAGAAATCACAAAACATCAATAGTGTGTTATTAACTAGTTAAAAACTAAACGGTTACACTTTACTTGACAGTATCGACACGTAGAGTGACACGTTTGTGACATGTTTATGACATAACGCTTCCGTTATGAAGTGACATTCGGTTTTTGTCATAACAAGTTAGGGTTAGGGTTAGAGGTTAGGATTAGGGTTAGGGTTAGGGTTCATGTGTCATGACAGTGTCATATGTTCATGACAGTGTCATGTCACTCTTATGTCGATACTGTCAAGTAAAGTGTTACCCTAAACTAATGGATGTGTTATGAAGCTGCATTATATATCAGAAAGTCATTACACCTTTCAGTTCTATTGGCTGTGGTCTTGTTTGTTCTGATCATTGACTGATACAGTATTTTATTGTAAATCTAAACTTTTTACACTACTTTGTATGTATATTTAATTGAGTAAGCCCTTTTAATGGCAACATGAAGAACCATATGGGCTCTTGGAAGCAGATATCTTAGTGCTGTGAACCTGCAACCAGGCTGTTATATTACTTTCAGCTTTTTATGATAGCATTTCAAGAGCAGTAGGCGCTTATGAAAAGATCATGCTTTACAATCCCCTGACAGTTTATAAATTAAGATCCAAACAAATATGTACTTTCCATAATTCCTTTAATTTTTCACATAATTCTTCAGTGAATGGTGTACAGTTATATCCAGGTAACCTAAAACACAGTATACATCAGTTTTTCATAACTGCTTTTCTTATACTTATCTCACAGGTAGATAAGGTTGTGTCAGAGTGTGTGAAGTTATAAGGACAGCAGTAAAGGAGGAAACCGTAGGATACACTTTTGGCCCAGTAGATGGCAGCGTTGTACAAGTGTGTTGGTTGGCATACTGTCATAAAGCAACAAACACCAGAAATAGACAGTAAAGTAAAGTTTACATTACTCTAAATGATCATTTTTACCATTTGATAACTGCTGTACTTTAAATAAGTCATTCATAACCATAAAGAGACAATGCAATTGACATTCATTGATTTATCACTTCAAGATGCTTCAAACTTTGGGTCCAGAACACCAGTGCCCTGTCTTACAGTATATCAAACGTCTTGAAGAATATATTCTTGAAGAAATTGTTCTTGAAGAAATAAATTCTTGAAAGAAATGTTACGACTGAATTGTTTTAGACTGCATTGTGTATAATTTTATCCTAAAACGTTATTGTATAGGATTGGTGTATTAAACAGCAGAATTCTCCTAATTCTTTTTCACAAACTAAAGTCTATTGGTTCTGTGTTTGTGCTTTTGAAGAATGTGAGAGACAAAAGGATGGGCTGTGTAATGGAGGGATGAGTCGAGCACCTCTTCAGCGAAGTACATTAAAAAATGACCTCTTCAAGTTTCTCCCTCAAGGTGCAATCGGAGATGAAGAGGAAGTGGCGAAGCTGGACGGTGAACCGGTACTTTGCTGTGGACCTGAAGCAGCAGCGTCACCCGTCCCTAGCGAGCAGTGGGGTGAACGGGGGCACTCAGCTGTCCATCCTCAGCAAGAGCAGCTCGCAGATCCGCATGTCCAGCCCGCAGGCGGAGAATGCCAATCTCAACCTGCCCACCTGAGTGTCTGAGCGGCCCAAGCCCCGCCCTGACCGTAACAATTAACAACAACACACACACACATCAGCAGACACACATGCACACACCTGAAGACACAAACATGCACACACACACACACACAGACACACACACACACACAGACACACACACACACACACACACACACACACACACACACACACACACACACACACTGTGACAGACAGACATATAAACCCGCCAATGCCGAAAGGCCCACACCCTTTTGTCCCTATACACTATTCCAAATACAACAGGCACAAGAGGCTGCCATGTTTGCTCTTTGCAGACTGAATCTATTTAAAGAGGAAGGAAACAAACAAAAAATGCATAACACTGAAAAGCAGATGGCATGGCTGTCTTGATGAGAAAGGCAGGTAGAAACAGGTGCGGATAAAATCTGATATGTCTTAAATAGTGCCATACAATACAATTTAATACAAACTGCTAAGAAAGTGAGACATTAGTTTGCCACGTTGAAAAGAGTCAAGTTTCCGTGCCACTCCATGTACAGACAGTAAACATGGATATATTATATAAAGAAGGAATATAGATGACCTATCACTTCAACTAATATTAATTGAGAGCCAATATTGGGTGTATAAGGATAACAGGAATTTAAATGGACATGAAGAGTAAATTATAAAACGTTTACAAATATTAGCTGATATTTACTTCACTAATTTCAAAATGTAACTGGGATAGAAGGAATTACCTCAAAAGGTCCTCTCTCTTCTTTGTTCCCATGACATAGGAAATCTATGCGAACTAGATTAGTAGTCTTATTTACAACTACAGGCTACATGTGTACCAAATATTGCAGCATGTATGAAACTAAAATATTGAGTTGAGGAGGGTAAAATATTGTTGACATAAATAGTTTAAGGTGTATGTACTTGTAAGAAGTGCCAAAATATGATCATTTTAATAATCCTTCATTCTGCAAAACATAGTATCTATGGCAACATAGACGAAGGAAAACTGAAGAATCTTAGCCTTGCTTGTATAAATGCCTATGTGACAGATTAAATGTTTCATCTTTTTAGGGAGGTTGTAAAATTTATTTTTCTTACAATCAGCCATAAGTACAGAGTATGTCAAAAAAATATGAAAGCTCAAGGATGAGCGCTTAATTGTACGTGTAACTCTTGTTGTTGTGCTTTGGATATATAATTTTCTTTTCTATTTTCGTATCATGACGTTAGTAATTTTTTGTGATGAAACTGTCAAATTAATTGGGGTGGGATGGGAGGGGTAAAGCACTACTGGAGTCCAAATCTGTAGAGTTCATTTGCGATACAGAAGAAAATGTGTTTTTTTTTAATGATATTCCGATAAAAGTACAGTAGAAAACCTTTGACATGGTCAGAATAGAGTATAGCCTCTTACATTGTGAGCTAAAGTCAGTGACTTTGTAACTTGTATGAATATATTATAGTGTTCTTTCTCAGAAGTCTTGCGTAAAAAGTTAATTGTTCAGCTGAGACGCAATGAAATCACTCAGATCTTTGGCACAGCGTGTTCTGAAGAACATGCTATGGTGACAGTGTGTACGTAGATGTCAGTACTGGTCTTCTGTACCCCTGAGGCTACATCCCCAGGGGCATTAGAGGGCAATGAGGGGGCCTTAGAAACCTAAATCAGAGTTCTTTAATGCAAAATTGTAACCTCCCTGCTGTGAATCGCTCCTTTGATAACTACAAATACATATCTGATGGATATATATATATATGGAAATATTGACCCACTATGACATTGAATTGTCCCCATTCCTCGGTAAGGATGGTCTGCTCATTTTTTTATTCACGCTTCCAAAGTGCCTGTTGGGCAGAGTGACTCTAACTATGATCTGTCTAGTTTAAAAGACCTCACAAATTTAATTTCTTTTCCATGGTAAACTGAAGAGGATATACGAGTATACACATTCTTTAATAGCTATTTATCAATTGTAATAGCATATTTGCCTTTATAGAGTATTTTAGATCATGGTGTGAATTACAGTATAATTTATAGAATGCAAGACACAACGATACGACCACTATGTATCCGTTTGATATACTGATACGTTCTTCTCTATGTGCCAATGTGACAAAATATTCTCTAAATCATTTAAAACTTTTAGTTTAGCTACTAGAACTTTTTTCCCTCATATTTTGCATTGAGGATAGTACACATTTTATCAAGTACTGGACGTGACAAGCCACTTCTCGACCCTTTATGACCAAGCCAGTTTGATATTGAGATAACCCTCACACCAAAACATGTTTTCTCAACAGTTCCTGACAATCCTGACTGTCCTAATTTGAAAATTTGTTCAGTGTTTTACTTTTGTAGTCACCTATGGGCAGATTGCTGAGAGAGTATAAGCTAATGGAATGTGATGTAATTCATTGCTATTATGTACAGAGTAAAACATGTTTTTTTCTTATCTTTGAAGCTACTGGACCTCAGTGTAAATTATATAGTTGCAATATATTTATTTGTTTAGAAAGGGTTTTTCTCATGCGTTAGTGATGTTAATTAACTTGCATACTTCATCATTACTTGGTTTGCTCATAGAAGACACAGCAATGTTGTGACAAATGATGTCAGAACTTAATGCGTGTGTATAAAACTGTAGCACAGCAGTGTTATCCAGATGTGAAACTGAAAAACAAATTGATGTGCGATATGTATTTGCTTTCATTGCAGCTCTTACTCAATAGGTGGCGCTAGAGAGGCGTGCATGTGTGATTGGCCTGTATCAATGATAAAGGCTCATTTCATGCCACTGTTAATGCCACTGAAGGATTTTAGAATTCCTCTTTAGTATTCGTACAGTCAGTATTTTAAGGAAGTAATATATGTCTATGTGTATGGGTTTTCTTGCATTTCAAATGGTTTTTAATCAATGAAACTAGTGAAAACACAGCTCTGTCATTGTACAAATGGGGAGAACGGTTGGAATGTGTAAACTGGGTGTGGCTGCATTCAACCCTTGGATGTAATTGAAAGCAATTGCATAAAGAGACAGTTCAAAACATATATGGTATAAGGTATCAAAACAAGTGTGAGTTGGGGGGAGGGGGGGGGGGGCGGGGGTTACCAACGATGGCTGTCTTTAGATGTTGTGTGCCTGCATGACAAGAAAAAAATATTAAAAACAAGATAAATTTCTGCTGCTTTACATGTTCTATACACCAGCTGTCCGTCTGAGTCTGCGCACTCGGATGAAAAACGACCATGTCTCAAAGCTGTTACAAACGAGTATCTAGACGAGCTGTTGATCTGTGCTTGTATTCATGTCTGCTTGCCACTAGACGGTGTTGTGTTTTACTTTGTACTTTTACCCGTGTTCCTTGTGGACAGGAGACGGAAATGTGAAGATGTGGTTTCTGACTCTCTGGAGACCCCGGTACCAGAACCGTTCGGCTGAAGGAAACTGGATGCCAGTGGAGAGCCGTTGTTTTGGCTCCTGGGCACTTGTCAGTGGGCCACACTGTGTCCTGTGACTGTGCCAAAGACTCTGGGCAAGCGGCAGCCTGTGCCATACTGTAGATGATTATCATCTGAATACTGAATGTAACAACTTGAAGAGGAGATGTACTGTAACTATAGCTACGCTGCTCTCTGCGCCTGCCATCATTTTGCTTTATTGTACCAGCGATGTCTTTGTTTGGTGTATAAATATTCTCTTTTGTATATGACTCAGCTCTGTTTTTGAGAGGGGAAAATTGTGTGTGTGTGCGTGTGTCCTCTAGGTTGATTAAGAATCTTGTCAGTGGTGTCCTTTCCCTTTGTGTTTTTTGTGTGTACGTATGCGGTCCAAGTAGGAAGGTGTGTGTGCAGAAGATTCATCTTCATATCATGAGAGTACAGAGACTCTCCTTTGTCATTCACAGATATTCACAACTACATCTGATCTTCATTCCACTTCAATTATGCATGACACCTTTTTCCAGCACCTTTACACCATACCCACTTAAACATTAAACTTTCCTAGAAAGGAATTCTGCAGAGATAATAAACTCCTGTTAGACGCTGTACCCTAATACCTCTGTGGTTAGAACCGTGGTTAGTGATATAATTAGTTCTCACCTGCTTTATTTTGTATTTGTTTGAAGCAAAGGTTTAATAGGAAAGAAGTCAACATCATACACACCTACAATCATGAACATTACAATCAGTAAATTTAAACCCTTTATTAAAAGGCTACTGCATTCTTCAAATCCCAACTTGATTGGTGAGCCAATTGAAAAGAACAATCCAACCCCAAATGTTAATGTGCAACTCTCAGTGTCATTACTACTCAAGCTTTGTTTTTAGGAAATCTTAAAAAAAATATTTGGTCAGTATATTAGGCCACACCACATTGACGTCTTCCATTCAACTTCCTTCATTTCCTCACAAGCACTGATTTACTAAGATTACTAAGGACAGTTTTGGATACGTGTCAGATGTAGGTCTCACCTGCCCCAGAGGGAGCTACTATGCTAGAGGTACTATGAGTAATGAACATTCTAATAAAAAACATTTTTTCATCAAATTCCATGTGGTATCTGCTGAGCCCAGATATTCTTCAGAACTTTCATTCTACAACATATTTTAAACAATGGCGTGAGGGTACCTGCTGAAGGGGTAACTATGAGCCATAAACCACCACAACAAATCATCTCAAGGGGGTAAACACATACTACACATCACAGAAGACATGTTCTGTATTAGGGATTTTGAATCGAAATCGCATTTTCAACTAATGCAATTAGTTCAAATTGCGATTAACTAATGCAATCACAAAGGCTGCAATTACTCATGGAGCTTGTATCTCTGTCTGAATGGTTAACATTGTCACATCTATGACTTTTATAGTCATGTCATCCTTATTGTGTGACTACAGTGAAGCTCAACAAATCAAATTGCAATCACAATATCCGTCAGAAAAATCAATTCAATATATTCCCCAAATCGTGCAGCCCTGCTCTACATGCGGTCTCATCTGCACAAAGAAAAATCCCCTCTTCCCTTTATGCCTATATTGCCTGGTATTGATTTGCTCACTAAAAAAAATTCTGTTTGCCTACTTAACTCATATTAAGGGAGAAAACAAAATCTTTCCCACAAGTGGTCAGACCACATTTAGCCTTTGGTCAGTTCCCTTAGGGAAACATAAGGAGAGGTTTTCTGAGCCATTACCCTTGACTGGCTTATTCTCTCTGCACACATATCAAGCCAAACAGCAGCGGGTGGCTTTGTTTCGCTCAGGGAATGAAGCCACTCGGCTCTCTTGTTAGGAGGTTTACCACTACACTAAAATAACCAATACCCAGGCTTGTCACTATAAATCGGAATATGCCTCGGAGTCGAGGGACACTTCTGTACCCCAAATTCAACAAAATTGCTCTTCATGTGCTTTAGTATAGCTATTAGCTGAGTATTCTGCATCCCTCAACAAAAAAAAATAATTTCAATTTTCACTGTAATTTCATCAATCTATGGAAGAGAAATGGGTAAACAAGTACCCTTCAAAACAGACTATAACAGTAACAATAAGTCTCATCATTCACACATTGCAACAGTGACTGGCCATTTCTAATGCACTGTGCTGCAGCAGTTCCACAGAACACACTGAATATCAGGCATACAAGAGCCAAAAAGTATACAGAGACTCAAACATTCCTACAGTGTACAACTAATTCAAAATACATACAATGTGCAGGAACATACTAGAGCGGTAATTCTCTATCAGTTTGCCTCAGACATGAAGCCAAGCACACCCACGCTGCAATCTGTTTTATAGGTAAGTGGAACAAGGTTTGAGAGAAGTAAGTACACACTCACTTTATAGTATGCAGAGCATCCAGCAATATGCGGGCAGCCGTGGCCCACTGGTTAGCACTCTGGACTTGTAACCGGAGGGTGGGCCGCGGCTGAAGTGCCCTTGAGCAAGGCACCTAACCCCTCACTGCTCCCCGAGCGCCGCCGTTGTAGCAGGCAGCTCACTGCGCCGGGATTAGTGTGTGCTTCACCTCACTGTGTGTTCACTGTGTGCTGTTTGTGTTTCACTAATTCACCGATTGGGTTAAATGCAGAGACCAAATTTCCCTCACGGGATCAAAAAAGTATATATACTTAATACTATATACTATACTATCAACAGGAAGCAGTAAACAGAGGTGAGTATCAAACACTCACACATACATTTATATTTTTATACAAATGTATTCATACAAAATAAAAGACTGACACATACACAATCATACACATACATACACAGAAACATACATGCATGGAAACGTACGTACATACATTGATAAATGAATTCCTTACTTACAATCTCCTGTAGTTGCACCCTCTGACCACTAGGGGGCCCCAGAGGGCTGTGATCAGAGTGGACTGTGTGAGCTGAGTAATCTGAGGCGCCAGACACTGGCAGTGGCAGAGCTGCACCAGGGGTAATGCGCTAGATCTGACAGCAGCAGAGGGAAAAAAATCCACCAAGCCCCAGAATTAATCGCCCGAGTACTCGTTAATATTCATCAAGGCACCGCATGCCTCTATTCCCCCAGCTCTGCACCCACCCACACGCTTACACACATGCTCACCCACCACAACACACACACACACACCCCACATCTGCTGCCACAGTCAACTCCACTCACAAAGACAGAGAAAGTGGGTAGATGACAGGGGTGTAGGACTCTGGTAGGGGTGGTGGTGGAGGATTGTAACAGCGCAAAGACAAAAGGTATCCCTTCAAAGGTATCCCTTCAGGGGTGAGGTTCTGTGTCGATAGAACAGGCGAACTTTCATTCATGTTTTCCCAGTTCCGTTGTGGAGATGCAACAGCAAAAGCAAAAGTGGCGGCAGCAACGCCAGGATTCCTTAACCCGTAGAACCAAATTATGCTGCTCAACACCATGGCAGCCTTACTGCCTGAAATGTCTGTGACGACTGCGGTGTCAACGTTAGGCCTGGACAAGATGGATTGATGCTGGGGGCCCAGGGGCCAGCAGGGCTCAGATGGAGGCGCCACTGGCTAGGCAGGGTGCCACTGCCCCCTGGCCTTCGGGTTTCTCCAGCATGGAGATCTGGGTGAGGGTGATGCGTTGCCGCGTGGGGCTCAGGCGGCTCTGGGTGTGCCACTTGTGCAGCCGCCGCTTCAGCTCCGCCTGCACCTGTCCGGAGGGAGAGGATACACACACACACACACACATACACACACACACACGCACACACACACACACACACACACACACACACACACACACACACACACACACACACATAAATGCATACACACACACACACACACACACACACACACACACACACATACATGCACACACACACACACACACACACACACACACACACACACACACACACACACACACACACACACACACACACACACACCTATCAGTTTGAAAGGCATGACAGTGGGACAGAAATGAATATTTATCTGGCATAAGATTTAAAAAAAGTTCTAATTTTCTACCATTGGCCCCTTTTGAGGCTGTGATCACAGGTATGGCAGCATATTAGAATTCCTAAAAACCTAACTCCCAAACTGCTGCTTACGTGAATGACATACTGTAGACCTTACTATAATTCATGTTTGTAAAGATAGATAAAATGTGGATCTAGGTATAGGCAACATCATTTGGAATAATTGCTTGATTGACTTTCTCTTTTTTTTACTGAGCAAGTAAATGAACCGGGTCAGAGTGGGCACCCTGATTCTAATTTCTTGCACCTGGGAAGCCCTCCCACTCAGGAGTGTGAGGTGTGGAGGAGGGCAGGTGAGCAGGCAGAGTGGGGGAATAGTGCACTTTTACCATAGCACAGTACAAATGCAATAAGTCAAATCAGACTCACTGTTTGGTTGCAATTTGGTAACAGGAAAAATAATTTGTATTTGCCTCTGTTATTTGTAAGCTTCAGTTTGTAGTTTGTTTCTCAACTGAACTACCTTTTTCTCACCAAGATGTTCAGTGCATTTTGAAGTGAGCACTTAGACTTTCTTCCCTGTTCAATCACTCTGAAAGTCTGAACCAGTGTGTTTATTGGTACAGATGATCCACCGACTATTTGTGCAGCATCCAAAATGAGCTGTCTAAGTGTTTGAAACATTCGTTTCATTTGCCGTCTGCATTGCTGTGGTAATTATATTATGGGAATGATGGGTTATGACGCATTTGTATTTACTCATTTGGAAGACACTTTTATTAAAAATGAGGAACAACACTCAAGCCTCAGAATAGTAGTAGACTTTGGAGTAAGCACTAAGCACTAGTATTGCATCTGTTCAAGCTCATCTCCCAGTGATGTGAATCAGGCTACCTCCATGATAAATCATGTTTACAATCTTATGAAACATCTCTTGTGCCAGGGGGACTACATGAACAATCAACACATACTGTATCTTGGCAGCACAAGTGTGTGTATGTATGTGTACGTGATTATTTTTGACCTATGGGTAAACACAGAGCCAAAGTTCTCCGTCAATGCATGAAGTAAATAATACATTAAAACATTCGTCTCTTGGCAGAGTGCAGCCCAACTCAACAGCGGTTGTTTTATTCCTTGTTATGATCACGTCTCAAATGAAGGACAGTGACAGCACAGATCAAGATGATGCAAGTGGGAGAGGAAGACTTTGTGGCTCACCGCTGAGGAGGGGACACTCACCTCGCCATTCAGAAAGCAGTACAGCAGAGCGACCACAAAACCCTAAAAGACAAAAAAAAAAGTGAAGGAGAAATGTGATGGATTACACAGGACAAGTGGGGCTCTCACTGATGCTGTAAAACAGCAATAAAATAAAAACTATAAAACAGCAATAAAAACTGTCGTTCTATTTTAAGATGTTCCTGTCATGGAAATAAACATAATCCTCAAATAGGTACAGGGCGAATGTGTGTTCCGCTCTTGAAGAGAGACCTCTGTCCATGCGTAACCCTATGTAACTCCTGAGTGACCATATCGGGCTCTGTGAAACGCCACTGGCACCAAACATGGTCATGGGCACACACTGAGGGTCTAAGTGATGCCCTGGACGTTCATCTCTTCCTCTGTACCTGAAAAGAGCCCAGGCCGAGCTCGACGTAGAGTCTGGCGTCTCTGCCCGTGTCCTCGGGGAGAAATGCGAACACGGTGTAATGCATGCCGAACAGTGGGATGAGGAACAGCGTCGACTTGGCCAGCCTCCTGCAGAGTAAACACATGCTCATATTAAATAGATGATTGATGTCCATTCGACAAAATCAAAGACATACCACTTATAGGAGGACTTCGGGGTTTTTCACCCTGGGCCCCGGATCCAAATGCTATGGACCAAAACAAAACCTATTGGTGCAAAATCACGCATCACACAGTAGATTACCTGAAAAAGCATGCAACTTGCTCAAAATACTTATTATATGCCTCAAAGGCAAATATTTATCAGACCCATTCAATATCCACACTTAAAAACTCTGGTGTTCATAATGTCCCGTCTGGTTACATACATAGTGGCTCGGACCAACCCACCGCTTAATTTGAGATCAGGGTGAGTAGCATTGAGCCTTTGGATGTTACAGACACAGATGCAACACTAAAAACCCTGCAGATTGTAAATCTTTAGTAATGCTGTTAAGCTGCACCAAATGGATGATTTAATGGCCATTGGCCACCTCTGGAGAATTCACCTCTGCTGTCAATTCATGATGTGGCCAGTGAAAGGTTAAGCTGCTTTAAAAGGCTTGTCATGTCAAAGGAGGACTTTTAACCTGAGGGGAACTGACAAGCCAAGACGTCACAGCAGGAGCAGCGCAGCCTTCAATTATGCCACACAAAATAACATCAGCCTCCTCGTCTACTTAAAGGTGCTCTAAGCGATGCCACGCGTTTTTTAGGCTAAAACATTTTATGTCACTTACTGCAAACATCACCTAACCAACCGCTAGCTGTCTGTGTCCTGAATACACTGTAAAAAAAAAAAAAATGCGATCTCTGTGGACAGGCCAGGCTCCAAAAACGGCAACAAAAACAACCTGGGCAAACCTAGCCCATAAAAACATAACAAACTGTTCAAGCAAATCACAGATGAGATGCGCGTTTAGGAGAGTTTCAATTGCATGGGAGCAGCACGGGAGGGAGAGGAAAGTAGCGAGCTAGCGCTCTGTTTTGTTTGAAAGTCAACAGAAGTGACGTTACCCAACATCGCTTAGAGCACCTTTAAACACTTCTCTTCTTTCTGTGATGCAAATCCCGCTGAAGTCCAACTTTACACCTTGATTTCTGTCCACTGTTGAACAGTGAGATTTAAAATAGGTTTAACCCTCAGGTTAGGTATGAATACAGTGCTCGTAATTAGATAATTTGGGTGCTAGTAGCAGGTAGAACAGCTTAGTGAAGAATATTACTTCTTGTAATGCTTTGACAACACAGAAATTACCGGTAAGTAAGTGGTTAACAAGTTTTGTTCTGTGTTTAATCATTTCATTAATCATTAACAAATAAGATGTGTTTCCTTGCAACAACCTAGAACAACAAGTGGCATCAAGATCCTTAACGAAGAAGGAGGTTGTCTTCACTGAACAACGTAGCTCATGTTCATTCTGCTGTCTCTAATTCAGTTAAAATCAATGATTGTAAAACACACAGACAATGTGGCGTCACGCACATACATTCTGAAAGAGTGAAGCCCGAATTGGTCAGTCATATTAACAGAATTGGAACCACTTGGCGACTGTGCAGTAAGTGTTTTGTGAAGCTACAGCATGCATAGTAAACAGTGAGTCCACCAGGTCGGGGCAGAATCAACCATACTTAGTTACATTTCCACCATTTTTCAAATCTTCTAGGGGCTTCACTTTTGACTGCGTGCACGCTCCATGATTTAACAGGCATTGGTTCTTTCTAATTCAGATAAAACAAAGATTTGGGTTCTAGTGAGGTGAAGGACACAGGTAAGATTCAGGTGAGGGGGGGCAAACTGGGAGTCATTCCACCGGCTGTTGAAGGGAATCGCCCCCCACAGACAGGACCCAACACACGAGCCTGCGGAGTCTGCCGACTCCTGCTCTGAGACTACGCGGCTCTCTCCAGCACCAGCATCACTCTGATCTGCTTCTTCTCCTGTCTACAGCACTGCACGATGACAGCGTTTAGTCTGTGCAGCGTGGATTAAATTAGAAACATTAACTGAAAGGAGTGCGCATGGATCACTGTCAATTTAGTCTAATTGCACTCTCCTCACTTCACCATGTGCACTGGGTCATAACCATGCCTGTGGGGGAGGGGAGGAACGGTAGAGTTTCAGTGGTGGGTGACTGACAAAGGCCACAGGTTTGACCTGCATGATGGCTGGGCCACTGGGCGTGCACAGATTAATAACGCCCAGCTGCTTTCATGTGTCTGGACGGGTCAGCATCACGCTGTAATTATAACATCTTCGCTACATGCTTGACAGATCAAGTTGAGATGAGCCAGTCAGCCTTTACTGACTAACCATCTCACCCAGATAAACACATCTGAGATACAACCTTTAGACAGAGGCTGTACGCTGTAATCTACATATTACTATCTACATGCAGAGTAGATGGTAACACTTCAATTGATTTACACTTTGGCTTTATGCAAAGCAGCATTTTGAGTTGGATATCACAGAAGTTGTAAGTTTAACTTTTTGTGATTCTCATCACAACCATAGGAAGATTCATCCTTGCATGCAGTTTTGTTCTATTTGGCTTTGATAGCAATTGTTTTTGCACCAAGCTTGACAGTGTGTGTTAAATAATTAATTGAATGCCTGAGTGAATGGTTGTGAGAATATCAAAAGCTTTTCTAAACATTCAAATTGACGTTTAAATGAGATCTAAACGTTAGAATTAGGGCTTCATGATTGACATGTGGGTTGAGGACAGCTTCACACGTGGCAGTTAACAATTGACTCACTTTCAATCAAACACAGTCCATCCACACCAAGTTATAAAACCTTCTAATTTGAACATGGAATGTCAGTGAAGAGCACTGTCGCTGGGACAGCCCAGGACACAGCGAACGGAACTGTTCCTCTGCAGAGGTTTCCATGACAACTCACATAAAGTTCCCGGTGTCGCTGCCTCCCACAGCCGGGGACCGGAGTTTCTGCACCAGGATTCGGATCACATTGACGAAGATGAGGAAGTTCACCTGTGCACAGGGTAGAAGAGGGGGCTGCCTTAGGTGTGTAGACTGAACTACATTCTCAATAAAAACACACCTTCATTGGCTACTTTCATTGGCTCAGAAAATACTGATTTCATTTTTAAAACCTATATGATCACATATCCTCATTATTCTTATAATTCTAGATAGAGATAGAACACCCTACATAATTAATAAAAATCATGATTTCTACATGGTCACTCAGAGTCAAGTTAGTCATGTCAGAGGCAAACATCTTTTTATATGCTTGTTTTAGAAAACGCTTTCCAGGGCTTACATTTCTATAGGGATAGTAGACACATGAAAAGAACACACAAAGGCTTGTGCAGTGCTTCCCATACTGATTACATAAATGACTTACTAGCAGTGAGGCTGTTATAGGCCCCTTGAGTATCCACCAGATGAAAGGGTTGTCTGTGTCATCCCAGCATCTGTCCGTACACATAAATATGTAATGTATGCTAGAAGGACACTTTATAACATGGAACTACAAGACACATTACAGTGTGCCTGTGTTTGTTTGTGTGTGGCTGGGTCTGTATGTGTGTGTGTGTGTGTGTGTGTGAGTGAGTGAGAGTGAGTAATTGACAGCGGTAATGCAATTAGACGTACACTCTGTCGTCATAAAAGTTTCTCATGAGGACCCAGATGGTAAGCACTATGGATGGAACACCTGGGGAAATAGATGAATCCATTAGCTTGTCTTGTTTAGCCAACAATCTTTTCCAATTTTCACCTGTACATTGAGAATATGTCTCACAAGACAATCCTGTCTTGTGAGACATATTAAACTCATATTTCACACTGAGAACTGGTCTTATTGGAAGCCCACTAGGATGGAAAAGTGCTTTGTGTGTCAAAACACCAGTATCTCAGTGCTACAGTGCTAATGAGATCATATCATTGTGCTCCACATGTATGTATTTCATTGAAATTGCTTTTCAGCACAACAGCTGTGTCCACCTGAGGACAGGGGGATGATGAGGGTAACTGCAAGTGGCCACCACGTACCCCATCCGGTAAGGATGTACCACCAGAAGTACTTGCTCTGCGACACAAACGTCAGTGCCAGCAGGCTCTGCAGGTAGACACCCTCCACCAGCAGCCAGAAGTAGTTGGTCAGGATGCAGAACTGGAAGAAGGCCACTGCAGACTTGCACGCAACCTGGCAGGAGGGAAGAGACCTGTGTGTTACATGCGTGCCATGTTAGAAGGCCATTGCACAGCAGACTTACATGCAATCTGAAGGGAGAAACCGAAAGACAGGTAACCTGTATAGACACGCTATGGATGGAGACAAATGCAAATATACACACAGTCTGATTGGAAAGAGACTCGAGTGAGCTATATTACACAAAGACTGCCGCATGTGAGAGGAAGACAACAGAGCAGATATGAAGACACATCAGGACATGGCCCATGAGACACTTGAGCACTATCTGAGGGGAGAGAAACACAAACACGGACTCGTGTAGAGGATATTGTGAGACGCACAGTCCCCCACTTCACCCCATTATGCAGCTTCAGGCTTGGGAGGCAGAAGAGTTAGAAACAGATTAGGTTGGAAGCTAGAGGGGTTAGTGCCAGTCGCTTGCATGCTAAAGGTGAGTGCTGTACTAACTGCCTAAGATCATTGTTAACATTTCACCAAAAAACAGATGCTTAACTCCAAGAGATCATACCTGTTTGTAGAGTAATAACTTGATGAGACATTTTCATATATGTATACAAAATATTCCTTATGTGTTATGATGATCTACTTTGCATAACGTTCAATGCAAATGTATCAGGCCAATGTAGTTTCTTCCATTACAGACTTGTCTGTGCTGAGTTATTATTTCTTATTTTCCTTTGAAGTTAATATGAGACTTGGGCTGTGGGGTTGCATTTTATGAAGAAAGAATAACCAGACATTCTGGAATGCTTTAATTAGAATAAAAAAGGAATGACTTTAATAACCAGGTCAATATTTCCATAAAATATATCTCTTATCATGTTTGGTGAAGGAATACTGATGGTAGGCCTACATAAGAGGTGGAAGTTATAGGATTGGTCATTTCTACAGAGGTGCCAATACTTTGAAATCCCATGTGTCAAGTATGTGTCTCTGTGTTTAGTTTCACAGTGGAAATGAAACAATGGTGAAATAGTAGAATGTATGACTATTATGACTTTTTCATTTAGTACTGTGATGTGCCTGTTTTCACATTTACTAAAGACATTAAAAGCT
Organism: Alosa pseudoharengus; assembly: GCF_046254945.1. Lineage (NCBI taxonomy): Eukaryota > Metazoa > Chordata > Actinopteri > Clupeiformes > Clupeidae > Alosa > Alosa pseudoharengus. The sequence continues at coordinate 30,889,466 of NW_027468663.1, forward strand.
CCTCAGGCTTTTGTCTCTGAGCGTTTTAATAAATTCGAAAGAAATAAACCCTACAGTTGTGATAAAAATGTTTCAAAAAAGCAACTCAAAATTATTACAATAATCCTTAAAAATCCCTTTCTGAAGTTGTCTATGCCGGAGCACTTTGAGGGTTGTTGCTTAGCAACAGGAAATGCTTTCCTTGAAAGGAAATACGCAAAAAGTGTGATGAATCAATTTAAACCTTGTATACTACTTGCATGCACTTGTCTATGACTATTTGATACTGCGTGTGTGTGTGTGTGTGTGTGTGTGTGTGTGTATGTATGTGTGTGTGTGTGTGTGTGTTTGCTCTTACCGTGGACATGAAGCAGTGGTCCAGTGTCTCATCAGTGAAGAGCACAGCATCCTTGATAAAGACTGCACTTGCCCTCAGGATGAAGGAGGCAAATAGGTTGATGTGGATATAGTTCCTGGTACAGTGGAACTTCCTGTCAAAGCCAGCAGGCATCCACATTGTGTTAACAAGAATCAAAAACAGCCACCCAGCTTCAAAATACAAAGACCTCTATCTTACACAGACACTGCTGAATTGGTACATCTGATATATTATTAATTACTGAATGAGTACACCTTGAAAGCACATTTGAATATCTTTCTTTTTTGCTTTTTACTGTAATGTGGTCTGCCTTCACTAGAATATGCCAGTTCTCATTACTGAATAAGTACCGGTACACCTTGAAAGCAGATTTAAAGAGGTTTTTGCCTCCAATAAATTGATGTATTTTTAAAGAACAGTCCACAAAATTACCTTGCTTTTGCAGGCAAACGAAGGTAGAAGAACCAGTTAATTGTCCTGTCACAGTAACAGCTAATCTATAAATCTAATACTGCATATTAGGGGTGCAAAGGTACACATATTCATACCAAACTGTTTAGGTTGAGTATACAGATGTGTACTGAATGTACCAAAAGCAGTCTTTAACAGTAATCAACAGCAGGCTTTTTTGTGTACAGACCATGTTTCAAATTCAAGTTCCCACACGAACAGACCATATGTTAGTTTAGTTAATTAATGGCAAAAACACTTTTACAAAATACTATTCCTGCTTATATGTGTTGAGCATCAGCAATATTGTCAGTGAATGTTAGGCTAGCAGTACTTACAGGCTAACTATACCAAAAAAAAGCCAAACCATGACTTCAACACCATGGCACGTACTAAACTGTGAGTTTTGTGTACTTTTACACCCCTAATGCAATAATTAGCTGTAGGTACTCAATCCTTTGGTAACAGCATAATTTTTCACCTGAACGCAGTAAAAACGAATATAGCTAAGATGAGAGAGACGAGGGAGGTGGCGTATCCTGCCGTGTAGACCCGTCGGAAAGTGGAGAAGTAGCTTGTCTGAAACACACACACACACACACACACACACACACACACACACACACACACAGAGAATGTGTAGTCTGGATCAGCTCTCTAGCCCTTTCCATGTCCAACATTATCATCCTAATGAGTATGCCTGAACTCGGTGATGCTTGTCTTATCCCAAGGACTGTCAGCCAATGTTGACCTCCAAATCCTTGCCAATGAATTAATCATGAACTCCTCGACGAATTCACAGTGAAGACACCCCCCCCCCCCCCCGCAGCTGCTTACTGGGAGAGAAATGGCCCAGAGCAGAGGGCAAGTTCCATCCATTACAAAACCTATGATTCTGCTATGGGAAACAAAACCTACATGAAAACACAGCACGGCAAAAATACTGCAATGCACACTGTTGAGTTAGGGTCTCTTAGCAGATCAGTACTTCAATTCTATCATATTATAGTATTTTTTCACCTTAACCTTTTTTTACTTTATCTACCACAACATATTGATGATAGAATTTCTAATTAATGCTAAACACTGTAGGCATATGAAACCAAGTAAACAACCTGTAAAGAGACTGACAGACAGACAGATAGATAGATAGATACTAAACAATGGAAACATGCTCCATTTAGGTAAATAATATGCAAGTTATGAGTTAAATGAGGAGCAGTGGTAGCATAGTGGATAAGGAGCTGGGCTAGCATGCAGTAGCCTGAAAAGCTGTGGGTTCAAGTCCTGACTTTCACCGATGTGCCCTTCAGCAAGGCACTTAACCCCGAGGTGCTCTGGGAAGAAAAGCCCTGGTAATATAATTGACATAAGTCACTTTGGATAAAAGCGTCTGCTAAATGAATAAATCTAAGTGTAATGTAATGAGAAGAGAGCTAGAACTAGGGTACTCCTACTACTAGGGTAAAAGCAGTTTAACAGTTTATTACACCCCTACAGTTGGGTCATTCTATGTCTATGTTCTCAGACTTTTTGCACTTTTTCCCCCCAATCTAGGGCCTTGTAGAAAATCAATGAGAATGCCGTATAAACTTTGAATGGTTCAGTCTAACTGAGAACATGCTTGTCTTTCACCCTACAGTTTGGGCTGCGTACAAATAATATTTTCCATTATATTAATGCCCAAACATTGCTTCCCGGACAATGTGATTTAAAGCCTGTAAAACTGATGCAATTTCAAGGGCTGAAAATAACAAAACATAGGATTTGAATATTTTACAGGTCTTGGTTTTGGGACCCATTCTTGATATAGACATGGTTTGAACAAAACCTGAGATGGTGCTGCAACAGCCTTATCTGATTTGACACGGAATTACCGGAATTCTTTTCTGTTCCTCTAAAGTATACATTCAGGAGTTGCTTTCATTAAAAAATACCCTCATGCCCTTAAAATGGCTTAAATGTAACTTTACACCTTCTACATTTCAGGAAATGGGATCTATCTGCCCCTGCCCTCTCTCCGCACACTGTTCACCTCCAATTGGCTGCTGCAGTGGACACAGTAGCTAGCTTGATTATGTCTTTATGAACAATTGTCCTACCGGTACTCAGGATTGGTTATATGTACCCTTATAAAGTACTATGGACTGATACCTGAAACCTGAACATTTTCACTGCAGTTTTTAGTTTACGTGACCAATGGTCTGTGGCGCCTCCCTGATAGAACATGCTGTTAATGTAAGTTACCCCATAAATCTGTAGCAATGTGGTTTACCATTGTCTACACAATGATCTTTTTTTGCATATTCTGGGGGATTTAGGCTTTATGTGGAAAAGACAGTTGAGAGTGACAGGAAATGTGTGAAAGAGATGGAGATGACCTTACCTCATCATATTCAGGCTCCTCCCCAAAGTCACAGGCCATAGTATATGCAGGATATATTTCACTCCAGCCATCCTTAGTGCAATTTCTAAACACATGCCCTATGGAATACAAATACATTGTCAACATACACACACACACACACACGCACACGCACACGCACACGCACACGCACACGCACACGCACACACGCACACACACACACACACACAATTTCCAAACCCACTGCCTCTCAATGTCTGTACAGAGTAAAGTGACGGTAGTATGAGCGACAGCCTGCAGCCATCAAACAGCTCAAGAGCACTGTGACCCTGACACACCATACAGCTGTTCACCACAGGGGACTCTGTCTCCCTGCCGTTCTGTTCACTGTTTACATTCTCACAGTCTGAGACTCAAGTCGCCAGGAAGGCACCTGACGACCGCAAACAAGTCCTTAGATCACCGTCAGAGCTGTAAATAACCAGACTTTCTGCGCACAGCTGCTCATTTCTACGTTCGGAGCTTTTCCCATGGATTTGGTCATAGCGACAGAAATAGAAACCCAGATTTCAATGAAGATACACTAATCCCATGTCTCACGAGGTTTTAGGAGATGAAAAGCAATCAAAGATGTGTGATAAACAAGCCATGTTCCAGGAAATGTACAATTCTTTTATCTGTCTGAGCACAGAAAGAAAAACCTTCCGTGGCCCTAGAAGCTGCAGCCCGGTAATCATACGAATATCCTAACTGAATTTTCTAATATGAAAAGAATCAGATTTGGCCACACAATGTTTACACACTGTGGTCAGACATCATTTATGCGGTAATGAGGATTTAATGTGTTTCTATTTTTGTGCTTGTTTCTTTCAATTTGTCCTCTAACAGATCATCTGTCTGTGAATACCAGCCGTTAATCTTCCATCAAGAAAGGAGCTGAACCTTGGTAAGCTCAACGGGAGCTTTTCAGTGTAAGGCTCCTATGAGTATTCAACTAGCAACATGGAGGAAAATCTGGAATAAAAGTGCAAAATAAAAAATGAAATGATAAAAAACAGCTATCTTGGGGCTTCTGTTCCTGGGGTTTTCATGATTCGTTTTTCAGCCATGCCAAGACCCGAGGGTGAGAGGGGGAAGCCGCAAAATGATTTAGACCCACAAAATAAAAATGTATGTGTGAACAGCTAACGTGTGCAAAAGCCTGCTCACTTTAAAAAAAAAGTCTTTGGATTAATTTCATGTTCGAGCATATCTAAAGGCAATGATAAAAAGGAAAAACAGGTCAAATCCAGTCTGATATTAGGGCTGGCTGCCCTGCTGTGTCTCTGGGGCTTCTGTGTCTTTCTGGCTCTGTATCACACACAGACACAGCCCATAGACAACTGACCCGTAGAATATGTAAACCACGACACTTCAGATCGGAACCCATGACTGCCAGCCTCACACAAACACATACACAGCCCCCGGACACAGCCTGGAATGCACCCCCCCCCCCAAACACACACACACACAAACCACAAACACACTCACAACATAAGCCCCAAGCCCCCCGCAAATCAAGCACACTATGGGAATTCATAACAGCACAACCTTCCACATTGCTAATTTGAGCCATGCACAATTCTTGTCTCGAAAAACTCAGTGAGCCCACAGAAACACATTAAGAATTTTCCGGCGGTAATCGTCACTCTCACTGTGATATCATGACACCAGCAAGGCTTTAACACACACACACACACACACACACACACACACACGCACACACATGCACACGCACACACACACACAAATGCACACACATGCACACGCACACACACACACACATGCACACACACACACACACATGCACACGCACACACACACACACATGCACACACATGCACACACACACACACACATGCACACGCACAGGGCCCGTAATGAACATGCATTAGCTGAGAGTGGAGAGTACCGTGTTGAGTGATCTGTGGACTTGTTTGGGTGAGGTGTCTGCTAGCATAACTCACTATTCAAACAACACAAACATTACTAAATTTGTCTGCCTACCTCTGGGCTGTCTAAGAGATGAATATTCTCAGTATGACAACTATGCAATCAACAGTTCGTAATTAACTTCTCTTTCACTTCTCTTCAAGACTGGACTGGTTGTGGAGGTGGGGTGCGTTTTCTTGGCAGTGATGACGGGTGGTTTAAATCAATAAGTGCGATAGAGAAGACATCTGTAGACTTGTCTAGAATATTGACATTAATGTCACACATTTTAATCACCAACAATGACTTGAGGGGGTTGAAGACCATCTGATGGTGATGATTAGAAGTGGATGGGAGAAGGGGGTGGGTGTACCAACACACCTTGAGTATGAGTGAGGAGCTGGAGGATTTTGGCGCAGGACAGATTGACCACCTGGCCCATCTCCGCACGGGGCCAGCACTGGATGCCGTCCCACTCCGACCCACAGCCTGGACAGACAGACAGACAGACAGATGCACAGACACACGCTTGATGTGACCCAGTGTGATGCAAAAACGGTTATTCCTCAATGTTGTCTTTGGCATATTAATTTGCTGAAACAACACAAATAACCAATACGGTTATTAATACGTAAATATACTATAAGAGATCATCACTTTTTATACATCACTTCTGTCAGGATAGAGGCTGGCATCTCTCAGTGAATTTGAACCACTTTTAACTCAGTAATAGCACAATAAACCAAATACCTTTATGATTTAGATGTTTTACTTTTTTCTACACAGAAGAGACCAATTATACATTGGATCTTCTTCCATAACACTCTCCAGTTTATCTTTGTTTTTAAACATAGGCCTATGTTTACTATAACTTTTTATTGTAAGTGGTGTACTGAAGTGGATGGGTTTGTATGAGTGGATGGATGTATTCAATTCTGCATGTATCCTTTGCTCTTATTCTAAGGTTGTTAAGAGAGGGACAATGTAACGTAACAGACTAAGCCTGGGTGAATAAAGACAACTCTCCAGTCACATTTGAATTTGCTCTGCAGACTTGTATCTTCTTTGGAATTGAGTAAATGACTACATTTGAAACCTTTGTTTACAAAAAAGATGGCTGCTGTACTTCCCAAAAGAATTGTAAGAGTTTGATGTACCAAATGAAGTTTAGATTCACTGCTGCTTACACCTCATGGAAATTGGAAGTGAAAAAAAGCATTCCCAGACCCATTCTCAATCGAATCGAGATTTGAGAATCAGTCCCACAACAGACTACTTGAAAGATGTGAATCAGCACAAAATCCACTACCCATGGCAGCAGCCTTTTTTATTATCATTTCAGCATTAATAAATATTAGACTTCGGGCCATTGCTCTAATGCAAAGTCTGCCTAAATTCATCTCTCTGTACCATTTACTTACAGTGTAACTCAGGAGTAAAAACATCCTACAGTATATTTACAGTAGTTAACAACTTAAAACTTTTGATTGAGAGCAAAAGGATGTTAAAGGCGGTCTAAGCGATGTTGGGTAACGTCACTTCTGTTGACGTTCAAACAAAACAGAAAGCTAGCTCGTTATTCCCTACCTCCCGTGCAATTGAAACTCTCCTAAACACGCATCTCGTTGGTGATTTGCTGAAACAGTTTGTTTTTATGGTCCAGGTTGGACAAAGTTGTTTTTGTTGCCGTTTTTGGAGCCTAGGCTGTCCACAGAGACCAGAAAAAAAAGTGTATTCAGGGCACAGGCAGCTAGCGGATGGTGTGGTGATGTTTACAGTATGTGACAAAAAATGTATTAGCTTAGAAACCACATAACATCGCTTAGAGCACCTTTAATTGATGGCGTTTTGAGCAAGACTGTTCATTTGCATTATCACTGAATGGGCTTACAATGATGCTCACAGGGCAAGTCGCTATTTTATAATTCGATCTTGCAGCACTGCGCAGATCTGGCTGCATCTTTCAATACAAATATGCCTTATGTTTAGCCAGATCTGCGCAGCACTGCAAGATTGAATGCACCCCCTGAGGTCAACTTCCCTTGGGAATCTGGAATGATAATAGTTTTTCTTTATCATGACAGCTCTTTTTTCTCTATTTCATGTCATCCTTTAAGAATAACTTGTTTAGCCCTATAAATATTGGTAAGACTTTGTCTATGCCAGATTTGTTGCTGTCATGCTTGTCTCTGTGTGTTTGTAACCAGTCTCCGGCGTCGTGAATAAAGCTTTGTACTCTGCCGTATGGTCGGCTTGCCTGTGCATTACTTTTTGCCTCTCTGTGGATTAATACTTTATTTTTACCACAAACCCTTACCACACTACCACAGAAGTGTAATTATATGTTCAGCATTGTTAGTGGTATAAAATAGTGACATGGCACCTTGCCCAGTTAGCATCACTGTAAGCCCATTCAGTGATAATGCAAATAAACAGTCTTGCTCAAAATGCCACCAATTAACGTAATTTTGCTCACAATCAAAAGTTTGAAGTTGTTAACTACCGTAAATAGCCCCTAGGTTGTTTTTACTCCGGAGTTACACTTTCATTTACCAGTATTGTAGGCCTACAGTATGCTCTCTCTCTCTTTCTCTCTCTCTCTCTCTCTCTGTATCCCTACTCAGTCAAGAAATGTCATGTTTTAAATATCATATCTGCATAAGTCAGGTCTGTCAGAGGTCTGAAGACATGAATATTGTCCTGCCACACCTGACCCTTGCAAACGTCTATATTCCTTCGGCTGGAATAACTACAATTAGCGGTACACAGTCATTAAGTCCAAAGCCAGAACCCATGGAATTTTACCTGGATAATCATGGAGTTTCCTCTTTGTTCAGTGACACACAGGCCATCTATACATCACATCTAGATAGTGGGCTACAATTAGCCAGAACCATAAAGATGGAATGGCAGCCTGTTTCCATGGCAAGCATACAAGATTGACAAACAATAGGAAAGCCAAAGGAGGGCTCCAGAAAAGGGAGCAAACCTTGGCAACCTTAAGATTCTTGCTATAGAAAACATTGTCAATGGGAACACAGAGTTGTGATTTCTTTACTTCATCACACACCAAATTAGGTTAAAGCCACTAGAGAAATTAAACAAGGTGACCATAAACTGGAAATATGAGAGTGATTTTTTGGTCTAGAGGGAAGGAAAGAGGGTAAAAAGGATAGAAGGCACACAACTGTTACAGTGAGCTGCGTCTTACCAGGTTTCCTTGGCACTAAAAATACATGTCAGCCTCAGACTGTCAATTGTTACACTGCAAAAATAACATGGATACATGAATTTTCCAGGTGAAAGTTTTCCTTAAGAGTCATTCAATTAGAGCCCTTAACCATTAAAGGGGCTGTGAACTTCATGTTTTTACATGAGGTAATTCTAACTTGGATCGATTGGATTATAAACGGCCACAGCAACGAAGAGGAATGATTGATTCTTCTTTATTATTGTGTTAAATGTTCCAAATGTAAAGCACTTTGAGCTGCATTCTGTGTATGAAAGGTGCTATACAAATAACGCTTCTTCTTATTATTATTATTATTATTATTATTATTATTATTATATTATAACTCAGTTTCATGGAAATTGCATTCTCTCTTGACCTATCTTAAAATGAACGCATGACTTGGCAGTGGATAACAATCCATGATAGGTCTTGTTATCACTGTATGACTTATGTAACTTAAAATCAATGGAAACATTTTAGTTTTTCAACCTAATGCATATTTTGGCTGTAGGTTATGCTTAATTATAGGTTTAACACAATGGGTCTAACTTACGTAACCCCAAAATCAATACAAAAACTAGAAGGGCATTAAGAGAGTGCAGACCTCCACCAAGGCAATAGCTCTGGTCTATGCAAGTCAAACTTGAGATATGAGAGGTGTAACTAACTGTGTTTCACTGATTCACGGATTGGGATAAATGCAGAGACCAAATTTCCCTCACAGGATCAAAAGAGTATGTATACTTATACTTACTTACTTAACTGGCTTATATATGTTCCTTATCACCCGGAGAAAAGAAATACTCTTTTCTGATTGGCTGGCGGGGTGGCTTTTAATGTTCCAATGCTCTAAAATGTTATGGGTTTGTCCACACTTCATTTTTCCACCAAATTTCATGGAGATTGGGACACTATAGGTTTTGTGTAATCATGTTTGTCTATCTATTTTACGTTTCTGATGTAATTTGGTTGACAGGAAATCTATTGAACACTAATTGAATTTTCATTTAATTCCTTCAATGGCGCCTTTGAACATTCCCAGCTGATTTCAAATACACTGAAATCTGAAATTAGGTAGGTAGCAGTAGTAGAGAAAGCATGCCCCCCCTCCCCCCACACACACACACACACCCGCCCCGTGTTAGACATCTGAGGCAATTAGGTCAGCCCTCAGTGCTTTCTGTTGCAGTCTCACCCCCAAAAATCCACTCCCAACCCTCTATTCATAGGTCTTTCGTCTCAGAGAGATCTACTGGTCACAACTCAGTCTAAACTGATACATATTTACTCATTCATGACCAATAAAGCCATTTTCATCATAATGGTTTCCTGGTTGCATAAATATGGCTTATAGATAAATGAAGAGTACTGTATAACTGCAGTATGCTGATGGTAGTAAATTCAATAAACCCTGTTCATATATCACGCATGAATGCAATTTTCCATTGGACTGGTACTGTAATCTCTGAACAGCATTAAAACAACATGGCCCCAAAGCAAATGACCATTTTGGGCATTTAGGAAGATAAGCTAAACTTGGGTTTCTGTCACTCATGAGATAAAGAAGTATGACATTCTATTTCCGTCATAGTCATTCCACTTTCTCTAATCATTCATATCTCGAAAACCAAACCATCTTTTCCTAGCAATGTGATACTCTCATCACTGTGTCTTATCTAACATTCAGTAACATAAATGTTTTAACATAGTCGCAGCAGAACATTGACTCCCACTCAGAATATTATCAAAACCGTGGCTTGTTTAGAGGAAGACGACTTTAAATGAGGTATCCATAGACGGTAGGTAGGCAACGAATGTGGGGATGACTGAAATGTGAGTGGTGCGTATGAGATTGATACCCACCCATCCATTCACTTTGGTTCCGTGACTCTGTCCTTCGTAGTTTGATGCAGGCCTCCTGAGCTTCCATATGCTCAGAAATGATGGCACATTCTGGATGGATGGAACAGGCCTGCAGGTGTCAGAATCACACAGCAATGTTAGGACACAGCTCAAAAACCAGTGTGTTTCTGTGTATGATGCATTTAGGCAACAGAGTGCATGTGCCTCTCTAATGCAATGTCTGCCTGAATTCATCTATCTGTACTGTTTACTTTAAATTTACCAGTATTATATGCTCTCTCTCTCTCTCTCAACTATGTATGTTTGTAGCCTGTGTGTGTGTGTGTGCGTGTATGAGCGCGTGTACCCGCGTGTGTGCCTGCGTCTCTAGTGTCATCTGTCCTTTCAATATGTTAATGTATTTCATAGCCAAAGATACAAGAACTGAATAATCACTTCCATGTTCGTCTAACTAAAATGATTTAACTCGTTTAAAATGACAGACTCTCTCTCTCTCTCTATATATATATATATATATATATGCTTATATTTACAAGCAAAATACACAACGTGTATGCTAAGGTTAAATAACTGATAGCCTGCAGAAGTGCATATTAATCTGAACGCTTGTAAGCAATGGACCATTGCATTTATTTTAATAAATTGCTATTTCCACGTGTGAATACATATTTAAGTAAATTAGATCAGTTGATTCTTACAGTCCCCTATCGAAACTGTTTCAAAATATCAACGTGAGTGCCAACTTACCGTTCCGAAGAAAGTTACCAATATCCATAGACGAAAGGCATCCATAACCAAAATCTTAGAACGAGCGAACAAGTAAGGTCCGAGTTCCGAGAAGACAGGTGAACATATTGTGTAAGACAAAACAGTTAAATAATCGTAGGCCTATTTCTACAAAATTGTAGATGATTAACTGGAGTTTCCATCACAGATTTTAACAGAGAAATGTCCCAACAACCAAGGGTTTTTGCCAACCTTTGATGTCACTGTGTTTTCTTGATTAAAGTCGCTCATCTTTTCAAAGCATTCTGAATAGCTAAGTGGAAAAATGTCGACACGCAGTGGCAGAAGTCTATAAAATTGTTTACAATCATTAATACCAACATCTGCATATGAGATCGCTCCGAGACCCCGCGCCAAGCCGTGAAGCTCACGCTGTTGATTTTCAAAATGAACATTGTCCCCCGATACCATAGAGGCAGTGTGTCTTACGTAAGCACAAAGCTGTGAGACGAGGTTTTAAAGAGGATGCCATCAAAAAAATTTATGAACAGCTCCCTCAAAAGATCTTAGGTTTGACATTTAAAAATTGCTGTAGCCTATCCCTATCCTGACAACCGTTCAGTGCCATTGCCCTTGAAAACCGCACATCTAAGCTTTATTCAGCTTCCAGTTACTCATAAATCGCTGCTCTATAATCAGGCAAAAAAATAGGTGGTCGTTTCATTTATTTAATCCTTCCTTTCAAAATGTATACTTTTTGGCAGGCCTTCAGCTTACCTACCTTTTGTCAGTGTTTGCCTAATTTATTCCAAGTTATCCTCTCATTTATAATACATCATACGAATCTTCCATAATATGCCTCCTCCTGGGATGAAGGAGAGGTTTTCTTTGGAAGTGTTACACCCCTGTCCTTGCCACATATCCTCTGCTGTCAAAGGACATCATCCAACATCAGCCTACAACAAATTAGATGATTATTGCAATCATTTTTTTCACCACTGTCATCAATTCACAGGGGTGTAATTAATTTCAATGGGCATATCTGATATTCACTCTGCTAAATGCTGACTGAAGCATGTTTAAGTGTCCACTGTGAGATAAAGCCAAACACGGAGGGAATACTGATAGCAATTTCATTCATTTTCTGAAACATTTTCTTTCAGCCGGTGAGACGTGACATCACGTCATGGCCACTCTTCTCTTCAGCACCACATGATGCCTGTTTGTGTCTCATTGTCTCATGTGCTGTACTCATGTACAGTAAGGTGGGAAATGGGTGAATGTTGAATTTGATGTTGGATGACCTCAGGGTTACACGTTTACATGGAGTGTTGAAGGAGATTATTTTGAAGAAGATTATTTCTCAGAATCACACATAGGCCAAGGGAAACCAACACAACAGGGAAACAGGAAAGAGAAGTAATGTTTATAGTGGAAGTGTGGAAGTGGTGATAATTCATGACCATAAAGTCTGTATGACTCTGGAGAACTGCTCCTAGATTTATGTATCAGAGACTCCTATATAAATTGACAGAGCCCAGAGCATTGGCTGCCATATGGGCTGGTGGACCATCAAAATGAAATGTATGTTAACTTTTTACTTCCTTAATATGCCTATACTGCCCCAATGGTCGCTGCCAGCTGAATCCAGGGCCAAATTTATTTTCCAACACACCCCTGACCAAAGCATACTGTAGATATTCTATGACTGTGTGTGTGTCCCATTGATCTCCAAAGAATATCAGTGGTGCTTCTTAGGAACATGACCTTTGAACTGGACAAACACTTCAGTTTATGAATTTGTAAGTCATCAGTTAATGAGTAAGTCAATAATAATGAGTAAGTCTAGCAGCATATCAATAAATAAGAATGATAGCCTATATTATCCTGGTATGCTCATTTTTGTTGCAAATTTAATGTCATGCAAGAAGAACTCCGTATTGACTCAGTGTCTGATGCATATTTTACGACACATTAAATTCACAATCTTGTGAGTGTGTTGTAATAAACTGTAGTGAGAATTTGATTAACTAACTTTTTTAATTTGAGACAGGGGCAGTTGACATTGTTGATGGAGGAGACCGTTTTTACGGAGTGTGACCTTTAAAGAGGAGGGAAATCAATGTCATTGACAGCCTCATAACCTATGGACCAACAGTGTGGATTCTGTCAATTTTCCATTGCATTTGGCCATATCAGGCGGCCACCTCATTAACCAAGTGGACAGCAGATAGTAGAACATTTCTTGGCCACAGAGGGTTGCATCCACTGTCTACACCTCATCCATCATATGTAGCCCAGTACCCACTAATAGAAAAAAAAATCTATTTTGAATTTTGCTCTGCTGCATGTGGTCGGTTTGTTACAATAGGAAAACCAACAGGTCCACATAATGCTATTTCTTTGCTTTCTTCTTGTCTCTGGGATTAACATCATGTATGCTCCATTTTTTTTAGCATGAGGACAACTCACGTGTAATACCACGCAGCGACATAAACGTAAACAACAATGGAGGGAGGACAGCAGGGGCGATTCTAGACCTAGAGCTTTGCTGGGGCACAGGCCCCCAACACTCAATACATAAAAAAAAAAAACATTTAAATGTGCGCGCAATATGAAATAAATGGCTTTTACGTCTAGCCCCCATCATGTCCTCATCCATTTCTTGCCTGTCTCTCTCCTCCTCCTCCTCCCCCTCCTGCCCGGTACTGGACTGCCCAGCCTGTGCTCTTTCTCCCCTCTCTTCTTCTTTTCGACCTTCTTCTCCTCCTCCTTCTCCTCCTCCAGCACTCTCTCCCTCAATTGTTGTCCCCAATTATCATACCTCCCTCGTCCTCCTCATCTCTCCTCACTTTTCCTTTCCCTCTGCCTGTTCAGGAAGAATTGTCTGATGTCCATCTCTGAATAGTTTATCAGAAGGCTATGTTTAGTTTTACAGTAGGACAGCTTCACAAACAGTATAGGCTACTTTTACAGGACTCCCTCTCCAGTATACGTATAAATCATTATTAATTGTCCGCATGTGTGCATGCAGCCTGGTGTGAGTGTGTGAGGGAGAGAGCACAAGCTGGTAAACTGTTGCTAAATTTAGGCTACGACGCTAAGCATTGAAAAACAGATGCTAATTATGTGGGCAACATTCTCTAACAGCGATCAACTTGTCATTTTTTCTGTCAAACAAGTTGTGAATTTGTTGTAACATTAAAACAGGGGACGACTTACTCTGTGCTCAAAGTGATATGACAAGCTCCAGCGGACGAAATACTCGGAAGAATCATGTGAACGATTTTTATAGGTTGTTGCGTTTAATCTTACCCAGCTACAGAGGTGCTATTTCCTGATTGGCTATTATGGCCCCTTTTTTTCCCTTGTTTTTTTTATTGGCTGGTAAGTGACAGGCTCGAGTCATGATTAAAGCAGGCACGGAGATGCACTCATGAATGTCATTTCCAGCGAGAGCAGCGCTAGAATTGTACTGGGGCACTGGAGACTTTTACTAAGGCACGTGCCCCAGTGAATAAAGTCTAGTGACGCCCCTGGAGGACAGAGATGCACGTTCTATTTCATAGTTACAGGCCGCAAGAGGCGATAAAAGCATAGTGGAAGATATCATGCGCCCGCGCATTGGCTACGAGAACTTATTGATTGGTTGTCATCTGGTGACATCATGACGCTATAATGTATAATGGTGCATTCAGAGTACCTCGGAATGACAAGGACCGCCCCCATGGCTACTTTGTTTTTCCGACAGCAAGTGTTCAAGTGCTTTGCCATTGAATGTGTGACAAACACGGATGCCACAACAAAGGTTAAAACATACACTCACTAATCCTAAACAAACAACTGTATTTGCTTAAAAAATAGTGTAAGATGCTCGTGAAAGAAAGATATGCAGCTTTCAAGTGATAAAAAGGGCAAATTCCCAAGTTCACATTAAAACTGTTGGACATGAAAGGCCACATGGACTACAAATGAACTACAACGTGACGACAAAAGTGATGACGAGCCCCTAACTGGGCAACTCTGTTAGCAAAATCTAGCCCCAGTTTCCGACCTCTGACTCACACATTAAGTGACGTGAATGACGCAGAATGATGATGTTTTCACTCGGAGAAAGGTTTTTCCGAAGACCATGAACGCTAGGTCAGCCTACAGATTCATCATTATCTTTCTCTTTTTCATTCTCGCTTGGCTAAGAACTGTTTTTTGACTTGAACTTGGGCTGAGTAGCCTACAAGCTCCCCCATTAGTTGTTGTCTATCAACACAATTAGATTAGCAGCTAACCTTTTTAAGTAAGTAAGCTTTTTCCAGCGAGTACCTGTTGGTTCTAGGGTTCTCTCGCTCGGAATCTTTGCACTGGGCCTCCGTGACATGGAGCACTCTGCTTTTTGCACACAATGCCTTGCCGGAATGGACATGTTAGATGGCCATGACCGCTGTCCATCCTGTTTGGGCATGGAGCATCTTATGGAGGCGCTATCTAACCCTTGCCCCGAGTGTAGCATGATGCCCCTTGAACAACGTCAAATCCGGTTGTCAGTTGCCTACCCAAACGCATCAGAGATTTTGCTTAAAGCTGCAGGCAATATGCATGGTGTCAAACGTAAACATTCTGAAGACCTGGAGCAACCGACATCCAAGTGCAGATCTTCATCTGCTAAGCTAGCAAAGCGAATGGATGAGCTTGCTACTACTGTTCAAAAATTGCAGGCACCCCTATCGGATCCGGCCATCAAAGCCGCTGAAGACCACACCGATCAGGCTGGCGGTGTAGCACAGCATAGTGCCCACACTCTCCCACTGCTTAATGATTCCCTTCACAGGCAGCCACAAGAGGTGAATGTTATGTCGGTGGCAGCCTCAGAATCTCACTTTTTTTGATCCCAATGGTCAGCCACCCACTGACACACCGCTAACACCATCAGTCCTTATTGCACTCAGTGAGTATGAAAGCGACACCTCTTCTGTACATTTGTCACTCCGTGACAACATCAAAATGGCGCTTGCCAGGTTGAAACTGGACTTGCCTCAGGCCCCAGTGGGCCCTACCAACCTCCTGTGCCGCTCAGTGCCAGGGCCAAAGGACGTGCACGTGCCTCACTGCAAAGACTTCACTGAAGTCTTCAGCATTTCAGTCAGCTTAGAATTTTCGACCAGATCATGCTGCTCGCACGTTGGCGGCCAGGAGTGCGCTGTCGGTCTTGGATCAAAGCTGGAATTAGAGCCCTGTGTAGCCTCTCTCATCATGTCGCCCGATGAAGCCCTACACCAGGATGTGCGATGCCCCAATAAGGAATACAGGCACACTGATGGCATGCTGGTTAAAACCTACAATACGGTTGCGAGACTTGGACGTGTGGGCAACTCAATGGGGCATTTGCTCCTGGCCTTACATTCTACTTTAGACACAGCTGCTCCAGATACTGCTTGATGCCTCTCTACAGGCACTTGGTGCAATGGCGAGCGAATGCGGGAAAGCTCTCTCTCATCATCCCTGCAAGACAACAGGTGTGGCTAGCAAAGTCACCCCTGCCACAACTTGCGCCAATTACCGCTGTTGCCTGGCCACCTGTTTGGGCCAGCCGCGCAGGCGGCATTGGAAAGAAGGACGTGTGTGACCGAGTCGAGTTCGCAACACGTTCAACGCTGCCCGCCCTTCAAGGAGCCGCAGGTAGGCATATCAGCATCCCACCAGATGCCTACTAAATGGCATGCAGTCTTGGCGGGCACCCCCATGGCCAGCACTGCAGGCCCGTCCCACTGCCACCCTGTACTGCTATGGGCGCATGTCCACCGTCTGCAAGGCAGCTGCCATTTCAGCGTCCCCCCCAAGGCCAATGAATTAGCAGGTAGATGCTACTGACTGCCCAAGGTCGGCAGTGGCTTGATTTTCAACACTCCAGCGTTACAGCTGGAGGGCAATAACAACAAACGGTTGGCTTCTCGAGACTCTCGAGAAGGGCTACCGCCTGCAGTTTCGCTGCCGACCTACATTGTGTGTTCATGTTCGTCCCACCATAGTGAAGCACCCTCATCAATTTCTTGCCCTTACTGTGGAAGTTCAGCAGCTGTTACAAAAGGGTGCTATAGAGGAGGTAGACCTTCAGATTCATGTGGAGGGATTCTACTCCCATTACGTTTTGGTTCCAAAAAAGGATGGTGGGTTCAGACCAATCCTGGATTTGAGACGCTTGAACAAGTTCCTCAAGCACCTGCCGTTCTGCATGTTGCGAACAGCAGATGTGATTCGAGCCATAGAAACAGGTGCATGGTTCATCACAATAGATTAAGAGGAGGCCTATTTTCATGTGCCATTTGCGGTGGAGCACAGGCAGTTTCTTCGGTTCAGCTTTCTGCACAAAACTTATCAGTTCAGAGTACTCCCCTTTCGGTGCGCCCCGTGTCTTTACGAAGTTCATCCAGGTGGCTCTAGAACCCTTATAACAGGAAGGGATCTTATTGCTACCGTACCTGGACGACTGGCTACTGTGTGCAGCAACCTCAGGGCAGGCGACAGCCAATGCCAATCACCTTTTACGCCATGTCACAGCCCTAGGCCTCAGGGTCAATTGGGAGAAAGGTTGCCTTGTTCCTTCCCAATCGGTGAATTTTGTTGGCATGCACCTGGATTCCAGGACAATGTGGGCCACTCTCACCAGAACCAGACTGGACTCAATTCAACATGCCCTTACAAGAATCCGCACAGGGTGCAGGGTACCTTACCTTCGACTTCTGAGACTGGCAGGACTGCTCATAGCAGCAACCGCAGACTTCATTCAGCTAGGACTACTGCACTTAGGCCCTTTTCAACAGTGGCTGTTTGCACTACGCCTGTTTGCAGGGCACAACAAGCAGACCTTGGTACGGGTGACAGAAAGTTGCAGCCCGTGTCTACTCCGCTGGCATCTGGAGGACTTCCTGCTGTCAAGCTGAAGCTGAAGTGCCCTTGAGCAAGGCACCTAACCCCTCACTGCTCCCCCGAGTGTTGCAGGCAGCTCACTGCGCCGGGATTAGTGTGTGCTTCACCTCACTGTGTGTTCACTGTGTGCAGTGTGTTTCACTAATTCACGGATTGGGATAAATGCAGAGACCAAATTTCCCTCATGGGATCAAAAGAGTATATGTACTTATAGTTATACTATACTATACTGTCCGGAGTGACTATGGGCCCACCGCCTGCACGCAGGGAGGTAATCACAACGGACGCCTCCCTCATGGGCTGGGGTGGTGTGTGGCAGCATCGAATGGTGAGCGGTCAGTGGGGTCCTCACATGAAACGATGCCATATCAACTTTCTGGAATTACAGGCGGTCTTCCTGACTCTGAAACATTTCGAGCATGTTCTGGTGGGAGAGCATATGTTGCACCTCAGTGGCGTTTCACATAAATCATCAGGGCGGCACAAGGTCCCTCTCCTCCCTTTCAGCCTGATGAAGGATCACGCTTATCATTGTGTCCAGTGCGTGCCTTACGGCTGTATATTTCAGTGACTGCGCAGTGGCGCACGACAGACCAACTATTTCTGCACTTCGGGATCTGTCAGA
This sequence comes from Alosa pseudoharengus, assembly GCF_046254945.1. Lineage (NCBI taxonomy): Eukaryota > Metazoa > Chordata > Actinopteri > Clupeiformes > Clupeidae > Alosa > Alosa pseudoharengus. Next base: position 30,907,977 of record NW_027468663.1, read on the forward strand.
AAGAGGTGGCCATCTCGAGACAGAGGCTGGCTCACTGGGTCTCTGACGCTATAATTTCTGTGCATCATTCTGCTGGTAAAGCGGCTCCCACATCTGTGAGGTGCCACTCGACACGTGCTCTTGCAACCTCTTGGGCAGCTCTGAAGGGCATAACTCTTGCCGACATCTGTTCTGCGGCTACTTGGTCTACGCCCTGCACTTTTTCAAAGTTTTACCGGTTGAACGTGGTTCCGCTTCCTCCGGTCTCTGCAGCAGCACTCTCTAGTGAGGACTAGGATTGTTGTGTTAACCTGTGTGCTTTAAATAAAGTTGTTGAACTTGATGTCTGGAGAGTCTTTATTCCTTGTGACTTGGTGGTATAAGCAGAGACTTTCTAATGAGGAGACACAGCACTCAAAAAATCCTCCATAGAAATGCATGGGACTAGTTTGTAACGTTGTCTACACACCCCTTCCTCGGCAAAACGTCGACATGTAAATACATTGACTCTACCGACCAGGGTTCATCAATATATTAGGCTGTAAATAATCTGACATGAAAAACCTTGTTATTTTGAAAATATAAATGTAGCCTAAAGAATAAAAAATAAATAAATAATTTAAAAAAAATAGAATAAAATACAGTAAATTACTTTAAAACCCAAACCTTTTACAAAATATAAAGTATAGAAGTGAAATAGATGTATTGGGGTCCTATACCCAAAATGAGTAATTCATTTATCTTGATGTACTCTGTTTTATCTCCCCTTTCAATATTGTGAATAGTAAATGTGGGCACTACAACACGAGGCACTATAATTGTGGCATTGATGGACAGTTTAACACGGAGCCTGACTTCTAATTAATTGTGAATTAAGCCTAAATTCTAATTTTCTGATTCTAATTACTTCTTTGGATAAAGTCTATCTTACTTTTATTCTTAAATAGGCTACTTGGTTGGCTGGGCCTAATAAATTTCAGTGGCGGGCCAGCTTTGGCCGCCTATTGCCGACCCATGCCAATTAACATTAGCCTACCATAACTTCATTGAGTCAATGGCAAACTCCGATGTTGATCCGTCATCACTTTGCACCCTCGATTGACGTTTATCACAGTAGCCTAAATATGTACGGATTCTTTGAACTCTTTTGAGGCCATAGCATACATGCACAGAGGCACTGTTTGTACAACAGGACAGGAGCACGCAAAATCACTCAATCAATCTATGTATGGACGAAATTTTCGCTTGTCCCACCGGCACACATGCTGAGACCAGGTCTCGGGCAGGGGCGGATTATGAACTTTCGGGCCCCTGGGCCCAGATGTATTAAGGGCCCCCCGCTTATTGTCGTATATGTGGGAGGGGGGAGGGTTGGGGGTCCTCCCCCAGAACATTTTTCATTTGTTTGATGTGATTTCCTGTATTCTGGTGCATTTTGGGGATGGCCAATACTAAATTCAATCAGATTCATAGCCTACATCCTGATTTGTTGATATTGAGGCAATGATTCCATGCAAAGGCTTGGGCTTCAGGGCCCCCTGACCCCTTGGGCCCCTGGGCCTGGGCCCGGTAGGCCCGTGCAGTAATCCATCCCTGGTCTCGGGGCCCCCTAGCGGGATTGTAAAGACTGTGCGTTGTTTCTGTCTGTCGTTCCGGAGAGCTGTGGAGTTCGGGACCGTGTCTGGACCAGCGAGGGTAGAGACAGAAAGACGCACGCAGTCATCTACGAAAGGGGAGTAATATTTCTCACCTGTGATGAATGACTGGGCTGCTGCCTAGCCCGTAACTGTCTGAATGTTTGCCATTGTCAATTTTCCAGCCTGCGAGGGAGGGGATCAGCGCTTTGGAGGAGCGAACGGGAGAGTTTGCATGGAGCGCGACTAAAGTTGGGCGTGGAGTGCAAGATGTTCCAGTCTGTGCGCATCTAAGGGAAGTGATCATAATTTGTCGCTCAGTGTGAGTGGGCTAGCAGATGATGTGAGTGGACACTGAGTGTTTTTCCTTCGTTTGGCAGTGCCGAGAAAGAGATGACGTGGACGCAGCTGGAATAGGAGGACATGGCGGGCTCCACTTTGGGGACGGCAGAAAGTGGACTGCGTGCCCCGACCCCTCCTCTCATCTCCGGTTCGTGGTGGCCTAGCGGGACTGTGTGGTTGGTGGGAATTATGTGTTTTGGTCGGCGTGGGGAAGCCGCCAACCAAATTGTTTTTCTCTCTCTCATCCGGGTTGCACACTGCGCCCATCTAGATAGATAGATAGATAGATAGATAGATACTTTATTGATCCCCATGGGGAAATTCAAGATCTAGCGGGCAGGTGTGGACTGAGCGCCTCTTATTAGGTGTGCTTGAGTGGCAGAGGAGACAATACCCCTGTGAATAGACTACCGTGACTGAGGAACCTTCATAGTTAGGCCTTGGTGTGACCAGTAGTGTGCCGTGCTGTGTGAATATATTTGTGTGTAGATTGACTCAATGAATTGCAGGCTGTTGTGGCAACCTAAAATGCATCTTGTTTTCCTATGGGGTGTTACTGTTATTTATTTTTCTCATTAACATTATTATTGTTATCTTTGTCATTATTTTCCCGTTATTCGGCCGCTCAAACTGTGGGGTTGTATTGACTGTCTGCTCCTCTCTAAACCTGGTGTCTGCGTGGCTACTTGTGTACTTGCCACTCTTGTTTGTGGGATTAGCCGAGGTGGGATATATGATGACGGGCCTGGCCCGGCTGTGTATCACTTGCATAGAGACTACTGCATTACACTGGTGTGGGTGTGTGTGGCTGCCAACCCGTTGTTCAATAAAATCTGTAAAATGTAACCTTGCCTGGTGTTGTGTGTCACAGAGAGGACTGAATCTGTGTACCGCTCGAGTAGCCCGGCACGACATATACACTCTTTTACTTCTTAATTAATTACTGTATATAAGGAGCCTTTCATTAGGAAACGAGATAATCAGGCCTATTCAAATACATAATGCCCCACCTTGATTAGAACCTTGTTATGGGAGAACATTTTTACATTGTGTTTATTAAAAATGACTATCAGCCGATATATCGGTTATCGGTTTTTGAAAAACTGAAATATTGAAATCGGTATCAGCCTTCAAAATCCCACATCGGTCAGGCTATATAGGAGATGGAGACAAATTGACATACACACAAACACGCATGCACAATCACAAATCCACACGCACAGACACACACGCATGCGCGCACACACACACACACTCATACGCATGCACAGGCACACACGCACGCACATACAAGCATACACAAAGTTCCAAGAGTAGGGGATGGAGACAAATTAACAAGCACAATTTATTTTCATGGAGAGGATGTACAGGACTGAGCAGTGGTCATATTTTCTACCGCTATGTGGTACATCTAGTATTTCTTATGTGCCTATGGGGCATCTTTTTGGCTGGCAGTCAGAAGCTATCAGATATGTTCCTTTTCAGTTTCTGAAGAATTGTACAACCGTGTACTCCAGTAGTGAGTTTAGTATGCAAAGCTCACATCCAAAGTCACGGCTGCAAGTACTCTTCCATCCACATCTCTCAATATGGAAAAAAGTTTAGGGTAAAGATACTTTTAAGATAAGTAAAATATACTAAATCAATTTCTATTTAAAAACCCTGCCAGACTTAATTAAATCTCTATTCAGTAAATGATTAGGCCTATATGGGGCATCTTTTTGGCTGGCAGTCAGAAGCTATCAGCTATGTTCCTTTTCAGTTTCTGAAGAATTTCACAACCGTGTAAGCCTACTCTTGTAGTGAGTTTAAGTATGCAAAGCTCACATCCAAAGTCACAGCTGCAAGTACTCTTCCACATCTATCAATATGGAAAAAGTTTAGAAGGGTAAATATACTTTTAAGATAAGTCAAATATACTAAATATATACTCAATTTCTATTTAAAAAGCCCGCCAAACTTAATTAAATCTCTATACAGGATTAGGCCTATAATAGTCAGTCATGTACTCCTCATAAAAGTGTAGCCTACTTTACTCAGATCCACCACACTGTATAGCATTTTTGCTATGCTCTTTTTTTGCTCACTGTTTACAGTGTTTATTTTTGAAGTCTTTTGTTCAGTCTCATTTTGAGTGTCTTGAGGTGAATATAAACTTTATGTCTGACATGTGCCCAGCTAGCTCAAGGACTCTAGAGTTGCTATCTGGGGTCTGGCCCTGGAGGTGTCTGTTTAGTTTCGTGTTTATGGTGGGAGGAAACATCCTGTCCATCTCAATTTTACAGGCTACTCCAAATGTTCCAGGAGATGAGGAACAGAAATCCAGTTTGGAGCTTATCAAAACAGTCTACGCCTGACTCACACGGGATACTGCTTACCTGTCCGTTTTAATTTCGGTATTCATGGTAGGCCTACAGATGAGAGCTTGCACACTGCGTGACACGCATGTTGCACAGCATCATTAGCAGAGCTGCCAACACTCACACATTGAGAGTAAGATTCATTCATTTCATTGGCTCCACACCCTCTTACACCAATCAAATGTGTCAGGGCCAGCTCTGCATTAGCCCAATCCAATGTTGCCCTTTTTCACACTTTTGTACTTTTGATATTGTCATACATCTTCATATTTTCAGTTTGTCCTATTCTTTGATAAGATTTCTTTAATAGTACTACATTGAACACTACTGTGTCCACGGCGTGCGAACTTAAAAGCCATACAAATTTAATTACGCTATCACTGAATAGAAAATCTAATGCTGTGCTGTTCTTCTTTGGCTATGGATATGCGATTGACTTCAATAGACTGTCGATCTGAGCATCATAACTGAACTGAACTGAGATATTGAAATCATTCTTTAATCACTCATCCTTTTAAACCCATTATGAAGGCTGGCAAGCTCAATTGTGTTTAGTTGAGTCCATAGATTGGGCCCCTGGTGGAGTGGGAGGGTTTTCAATCTCCGCAAATGCGAGGTGCGTATTATGGAGCGTACCATTTCAACTATAACATTTCTGTGAATAAACCATATATTTTGTTAGCCTTGGGCGGAGTCGCCTCATAAATGTTTCAGTGTCCATACATTGTGTATATATTCATTGTGAATGCAACCGAACTATTGGCGAATGCAGATATGTGTGTATTTGATCACCCCTTTTCCGCAAATAATTCTGGCTGACTAGCTTTCATCTGTCTCTTTCGGACCAGCGAAGTGCTGAAGTGAGGTTGTCCGCTGAACACCGGCCGCTAAAATCGTAAATCTAAAAGTGAGTGAAAAGAGACTTCAATTATTTACGGCGAGGTGGAAACATCTTACTTAATTTCTCCAATATCCTGTTTGTGCCTCGTTCCATCTCACTGTTCCAGCGCCACGTGGCTGAGAAGCAAGTCTTTCAACAGCGTCAGTCCATTTACTTGAGTCAAGTTATGCTAGTGCCTCCCTATGCTAGCTAGCATACCTAGCTAGCTTACTACAAAGTAACAACTGTTAGGTCTTGACTTTTTATTAATTATATGGTAACGATGCAACGACCTGGAATTAAAGTAATGGTGATTAGACAGCTAATTGAGAGGTGCCCTTTCACCTTAGTCGTGTGTCAGTAGACATCAACGGTTCTACAGTCAATGGTCTAGCATGGTGCCCCGTTAATGCTAAATAGCTATTGCTAGCCGTCGTATCATTATCAGCATGTCTTTGAATGAGTTGGATTGACAGGTTGAGTTTCAGCAATTTAACGTTAAGTCCTGACATTTGTATTGTCTATAGATATGGACTTTCTGCATTACCTGCCCTCAGGATAAGCTGCGTGCAAAAGTTAAGAAAATCAAAACTCTGACATAGTGACACACCATTTTTATTTTTTCCAGAGTTGAACCTTACGTCAGCTTTTAGGTTAAGGTTACCACTGTCGCACCATATTGGATAGCCGGTTACATTAGGTTAGCACTTCTAGGCGTTCTATACATTCTCCCTTACATAATGTCATGTGTAATAATGTTTCTATTTGCTATTCAAGTACTCTTAGTTCTCTACGTTTTATCTCCACTCAAAAATGTTCCCTCATCTTTTTCCATTGCTCATAATTTAAAGTTCAGAAGAGGCCTCAAAGCACCTTATCTGCATCATTGTTACTATACACCTTGCAAGGTTAGTGATGGGGCTGTTTTGTGTTGGTGATTGCTTCCGGCCTGTTGTGAGAGAATTCCATTGCTCTCAACATTTGTGTGAGATATGCTCATCATGTATTTTGGTTAGCTGGTCTCCTATATTTCTCAGGATTTACTGTGATATATTATCTGTCTGGACGACTGTTGATGATTACTGATGTGTATTGCTTGATTTAATAGTTAAATGTCTTGCTGCATCTTTTGTTTGTTTTTGTGCTTGGATTGAACTTTGTGTGATTTATGTGGTTGTTCTTTGAAAACAAGGATGATCAAAAACACTAATCCATGTTGTTTGGAATTTCTTGCCATGTTTTGGTTTTCTATGGCACTGGTCTGCTGGAATTCTATTTAATGCTTTTCTAGAATTTTAATCTGTTATAATTTCAGAGAATGTGTCAAATTAATTCTGTGTTCAGTTGTCTTCTGTGAGGTCTTGAAGTCTTGTTCATCAGCATTTTAAATGTCATGTTTTTGGTGTGATTGATTTGGTTTTATGGGATTGAATAAGGCTCTGCTCCCAAGCTTTACTTCTGAGGCCAATGACCGTAAGCTTTGTGGGGACTTGCATCAATGTCCCATGCTGCCCGACCAAGGCTAGCCGTAACTTTACACGATCCCCTGGCTGTTGTGCTTCTAGCTTTATGATTCACTTGTGGCCATCTTGGAGATGTGGTGACTAACCCGAACTCAAGACTAATTTGCTAGAATGTTTCTACATTTCGCTTTTCCCCTTCTTTTTTCACCTCACCTGCTTGATATGCTGGAAAACACCAGATGTGCGCTCAGAGGGATTTGCCCCGACCCGATTTTTGGCAGAGGGGCGGTGCTGGCAGTGGAGGCTCAAACGGGCCCAGAGGAGGGGGCTTTCGCCCAGGGAACGGCCCCATGCTCATCAACCCCAGCCTGAACGGAGACAACCTGCATGTGGGGCGCCGCCGACGTACCCACTCGGAGAGCCAGGCTGTGGCGGAGCCGGAGAGAGCCGGCCTGAGGGCCGAGGCAGCCCCTTTCAGCCCCTCGTCGCCATCGGCAGGCACGTGGGTGAACCGCAGCCTGTACGAGCAGGCTGATGGCTCCTTCCAGACGTGGCAGTCCAGTTCCCCCCCGACGACCTCGTCCCCTAGGGAGCGCGTGCCCCGGGCCCTGGTCTTCCGGTCCAGACGGAACCCTACTGGCGGTGCCGCAACCACTTACAGTTCCAGTGCTGCGCAGCACCGTGGCGACCAGGAGGAGAGTTATCACCAGGGAGGCCGAGGAGGCAGTTACCATAGAGGCCGTGGCCGCCAGTATGCAACCCGCACGCACTACCGCTCGTCATCGGAGCCAAAGCGGGCGAGGGTGTCCAATGGATCAGGGGTGGGCCGAGGAGGACGAAGCAGAGGGTCCTCAGAGACCGAGCACACTCATCAGAGGAACCCTGGAAAGTACGCAAAGTACCCCTGCGCATGGAGAGACTATTTCTGTTTGAATTTTTGTCAGGTTTTGTTTTGTTTTCTAACTTCACACTTTTTCTCTGCTATGCCTGTTTTTTGTGCTGTGATGACGTGCATTGGAGCTCTAGCTTAACTGTGAAGAAATAGCTTGTCCAATCCGTATTTGTCACGTCACATGGTTTCTTTTTACTTTATATTTATTTATTTACTTATTTTTATATCTGCTGTAACTTGTAATAGTTTGAGGACTAGTTTGGTTTACACTGACAGTCATGTTGTTGGACATAACTGGTAACTGTTGGACTTAATAAAGTTTTAAGATGAAAATAACTGCTGGTAAATTTAATTGTAAAAAAGTTAGTGTGGATTTGAAGCGGTCTCTTGCTAAGTAATGGTCGCTACCACACATTAAGATGTTATTAGTAGATCCATATTGGTTGATTAATGTATGAGGTCCATCCTATTCATACATGGCACATTTTAATTTTTTCCTTTTCAAACATGTTGTCTTTGTGCGTGGTTTACTTTTTTCAAACTTCAAATTGATAAAAGACAGTTGAGTGCAACCCCAGTTGCACCCCAGTTGTCCACGTATGCATCTGTGTTCTGCATCTTTGAGTGCTTGTATGTTGAGTCAATGCAGTTAAATGCTGTATCTCGTTCACGGCTGTTGATGGTTTTCATTGAACTTGGCACTCAATATCTCTTTCTTGCATTTTCTCTTTCTCTGTCTGTAGAACAGTCACCATGAGTGGACTCCAGTGCCTGATGCAGGACAGTGTCTGGTTCGACAAGCCCAGGTATGACGAGGCCGAGCGGCGCTTCTACGAGGGCATGAACGGCATCACCCACTCCGCACAGCCGGTACGACTCCTGCCCTCCTCTCCGCTCCACTCTGTTCCGCACTGCACGCCTCTCAACTCTCGTCTTTGCCCCAAAGGGAGATGAGTCACACGCCTGCTCCATTGCTAGCTTCCTACTGAATACACCTCACGCAAGAGAGACGTATAAATGTGTTGGGCTTTTTCTGTGAGTGTTATTGTGGCGGGGGTGGTTTTAACAAGTTCACGACAAGTTAACATCGCTTTCACCCAAAACTCAGTGATGGCAGTGGTTCTCAGCACTGCCCCTGTGGCAGTCATTCTGTTCTCTGCATGGTCCATCTTTCCCTGTTCTGCTTATGTGATTGAACTCCTCAGCTCACCTGGGACCTGTACTACGAAGCAGAAATTTGGGCAGGGTTCCCATGGGTCATGGAATTTCTGGAATATCATGGAATTTTGGAAAGTCTATTGCCATCAGACTAAAAACAGAATGATTTTCATTTCTATTCGTTCTGACCGAAAACATTTTTAACATTCCCGTTCCAGTGTTCTAAGGCCTCTCCTCTAAATGGTAACCGGTAAGAGTGTTATACAAAAAGGGTTAATATCGTTCCTTTTAAAAATTACATTGGCTTTACCTTGATTTATTTTGGCTGGTGGCACAAAAGCCTAAGCTTTATCTGCATAGCAGCCTTAAAGCTTAAATCAAAGCACCTTAGATATCAAAGCTAACTGGTAAAAGCACTCTGCCTGAAATTAGGCGTGGACCGCAAATTGAAAGTAGGAAATTAGCGTATAACACAAGATCTTTAAAATGTCTGATGGCCTAACTTCAGGCACAGACATTTTCCTTGATTTAAGCCCTGTAAAAGCCTAACCTATACACATTGTTATCGACTGCCTGACACTAGACCTAGATATTTTCTTAGTGTCTTATGTTATTTTCACACAATGTTTCTGTAATTTAGGATACATATTAGGGCTGGGCAATATATATCGTCTGCGATAATATCGTGATTTGTTGTTTTAATGATGTGCAAATTGACGTTATCGAGTATTTAAATTACTTAGGGGGGAAACACTTGAAATCACGCATTGAAACCCCATACATTCACTAAATCCAGAAGGTGCATGCAACAGAAGCGGGAGAAGATAGATAGATAGATAGATAGATAGATAGATAGATAGATAGATACTTTATTGATCCCCAAGGGGAAATTCAAAAGAAGCCCCTGGCTGCAGCAGAGCAAGTCACATGATCGCTAGTGGGTCCACGTTGTCACACGCACACTAAATGTTTATTTTGTGCAGCTAGTTCGTTCAAGTGTCATTGATGAATTAGTCGCGTTTTTCCTACACCGTTTTATATTGAGAGAAAACATTAGCCTTTCAGTATTTTAATAGTCAGTTGTAAACAAAGAGCTCTTCTTATGTAACCCTTTTGTAAATGGACTGAAGTTCGCTCTAAATATCTACTTTTATCGATTATGCTAACCGTTCTATGCCATTATCTATCTATCTATATATATCTATCTCATATATATTAGCCATAAGCTAACGCATTAGTTTCAATTCTGTAACTTGGAATGCTAGACTACATTATTGCTCTTCAACAAAACATTGAAGGATATAACTGATATGTACTCTGTTGGTCTGCTTAGTTTGACAGTGAATCCTTTTGAAAGGAACTTCAGCTTCAGACTTTCTCTTGGGAAGCTGTTAGGCCTATCTTTTCTAATTTAGCTGGCTAGACCATGTCATTGCCACACACACAAGTGGGGGCAGAATTGTGTCGAGTGACAATGCATTGGTTGATTTGGTTACAAAGTCACAGGTTAGGTTATTGTAATGATGCAATTCATAAATAATGAGCTGTAAAGTAAACTTAGACTTTTAAAAACACAAGGATATACCGTATTGTTGGCACTCGTGACCTCGAGAAAAAGATGTGAAAAATCGATGGAACGGTTGTTTGGGGCTTGTCAAGCCAACTAAAAGATGCCCCGAGTGTGTTGAACTTGCTTCGTAGTTTAGGCCCCAGGTGACTCTTTGCTAACCCAGAGCCTACTGATGACCGCAGCGTTTAATCAGGTGTGCTTTCAGCAGGGGTAGGTGGATGGTACGGAGAGTGGAGTGGCTGCTGTGCCAGGGCCAGAATTTAGAACCCAGTAGTTGAAATGCCAGTTAACATCTGAATGGAAGGTATTAATACTTGACATTTGTCAGGTTATATTTGTCTATGAAACAAATAGAAAACCCTCAGGGGGGTGCTTTACCCTTGCAAGAGTAGGGGTAAGGAATTGCTGGGCTAAGAAGAGCATCTGTTGCCAGGTGTAATGGTAAGTCAGGCTAGATAGATAGGTAGATAGATACTTTATTGATCTCCAAGGGGAAATTCAAGGCTATGAGTTAGGCTAAGGCCCCAGGGCCCGTCAGAGGCCACAGAGCCTTGCGCAGTATGCCCCTAGTGTCCTTCGCCTGCTCTCTCTTCTTTCTCTTCGCTTTCTAGCAATGCTAGCATATACCAGAGTTGAAATATATAGAAGAAGCTTCTCAACTCTTGTTCTCTCTCTTAGTGTGTGAGTGTGAGGGTGCGTGCGTGCGCATACATGTGCGGGTGTGTTTATATATACGTTTGAGAGTGTGTGTGTGTGTGTGTGTGTGTGTGTGTGTGTGTGTGTGTGTGTGTGTGTGTGTGTGTGTGTGTGTGTGTGTGTGTGTGTGTGTATGTATATTTGTGTGTGTGTGTGTGCGTGTATACATGTATGTATATTTGTGTGTGAGCGTGTGTGTGTGTTTGCCTGCCCTCTCTCTTTCTATCTGGCTTTGCCTGCCTGTTTGACCCCCTCCCCCCCATCTCTGCCCCCCCTCCTCCCCTCTCCACTGTACCTCCTCCCCTCTCAGCCTCAGGAGAGAGAAGCTAGTGCCATCCTGCAGGACATTGCTAAAGCCCGCCAGAATATCCAGAAATCCCTAGCCGGAGTGAGTACCGTTCCCTTCATAGTCAGACCAAACGAAATCCCTAATCAGACGTGTACGTATAGGCTAAGTTTATTTCATCATCATTTTTATTTATTTTTTGTGTTGGAACCCTTCCCGAATGGATTTGAGTACTGAAAAAAGCAGTGTTGAGACTTCCTTCCCCAATGTGTTTTAATGCCACAGCCAGGAATGTCTAACTTGAGTCGGAAGACCGCTTTAGACCCCCCACCCCCACCCCCAGTCAGTAAAGCCCAGTAGCATAAGCTTGTGACTGGGTATCTCATCCTGCATTACGTCCCCTGTCCTGCGTGTTGGATTGTAAAAACAACTTTTAGGGGGAAAATACCTCTCTCCCTAACCTTTTACTTGGGTACAGTTTTAACCTCTGCAACCATTTGTATAAATGGTTGCATTTTGATTTAATCCTATTAAAGGAAGATTCCCACGTACCCCCTTTTTGAAAGTCTAACACTGCTAACACCTGTTTAACTGCAATGTGTGGGTCCTTGTCCGGTTCCAAGGCCACAGGTACTGACAGATGCAAGGTTGAAGTGGCTGCTGCTCTACTCATGCCAAAGACATGCCGTGTCATTTCCTCTTTTCTTATAATGGAATCTGTTTGATAGTTGCAAATTGTCACGGAATCAGCTTTCATTCAGCTTTTGACTTACACAATGTAGCATCATGTTCCACTTGACTGGGTCTTTTTTATTCTGTATCTGTGTAAAATATGGCTCAGTTTCCACTCAACCAAAACTTAAACTTAGCATCAGTTAATTTAACTTTTATTTTTGTCAAATCTTTGTCCGCATAGTCATTACACTCCTTCCCTAAATAAAATCAAGTTGAACTCCAGATAGATTCCCATAGAATGTTCATGCTCCAAGAAATCACTGTGACTTATTTGCAATAATGCACAAATTGATGGTCAGTTATCTCCTAACATCTTCTGGGGTGTATTTGTGGTATGGGGACAAAGCTGGGTAAGTTAACCCAAAGCAAGTGGCAAGCCTCCTAAAAGAAGAGCCCTGTGGCTTCATTCTCCCAGCAAAACAAAGCCAAACATCTCCTTATTTTACCCAGGTTTGTTTCTAATCCAGAAATGTGAAATATCCCCTTGGTGGTATTAGTGGACCATCCAACAATATATTGTGAATGTATGTGTGCGAGGAGAATGGCATTTGAATTTAACCCGCATTTTAACCTCCTGTCTTGGATCACTCTCGTGCATACGCACACTCACACGCACACACAAGGGCTGGGTAGAGCGTGCAGTAGTGGACCTTGCGTCTGTAGTGTCTTGTGACCCCAACCGAGGCATGACCGCAAAAAGGGCAGGGTCCCCATCTACATGGTGGAGATCCATTATGGACCTTTCACTGTGGTTGCATGGTCCGACTACATCATAATACGCATGCTTGTGATCTCTCACTGTCTGTATGTATGTGTATGGTATATGTAACATGGTGGATGGTTCTGTAGCGGTGTTGATACTGTGTGCATGTGATGTGATGTGATGTGATGTGCTGTACTCTGATGTGATGTGTTGTGATGTGTTATGATGCGTTGTGTTGTGATGTGAGAGGACTATATGTGCGGTATGGCATACATCACGCTCTTGATAATCTGTTCAGCCTTCTATCTTTTGGGGAGGGACTGGACTATGTTAAGCTTTGCTTTTGTTTAAAAACAATGTTTTAACTTTATTTTTTTATTTACATGCTCTAGCCTTTTTTACAGTGCATGAAAATGCACTGTACTGTTCTTCCTAGGCTTCTTCTTATTCTTCTAACGCAGTTAATGCAGCTTCAACCGCTTAACGTAGAAACTTCCTTCAAACTTTGTTACGTAGGTCTTACTTGTGACATCCGAGCTTTGTATTTTTCATCTTTATAACTTTTATACTTTTTAAACTATTAATTAAAAACTACTCAAAATTTCCCCATAGACTTAACATTGGGCTGATGACATCACAATTAGGCTGTTAAGCAATTAGAATCCTAGGCCAGGTGGCCAGGCCACCTGCACCAACTGTCAGTTTCTCAGGCAGACATGTCAAAGTCAAGGCCCGCAAATGAATTATCTACGGCCCCCGGGATGATATTTGATTAGTATTAGAACCGGCCCGTTTTGCGCATCAATACTCCATTCCCCACAATGCAACGGTAGCCCACGAACTCACTGCGGCGCCGCAAGTGGGCCTCGGCTTCATTATTCATCAGTATTCAGTCAGGGCAGATGTCAACTTTCAGCTACCCCCCTCCCCAGTGTTGTGCCTGAACGCGTTCATTGAACGAAAGTCACTCGTTCATATGTATTTTGAGCGAACGTGAACTGAACATAGGTGTATTAGGCTACTACTGCCTGATGAACGTTACTGTGAACTCGTTAATTCTGGTGTCTGTGAACGGCACGCTCTTTCAGTTTAACTTCGTTGAATAGGGTGCCAGATTTCTATAGAGCCTTCCACACGAAAACCCGGCTAAAACACACCGTAAAAAGGCCTTAATATGGCAGCATGCAGGTCACCATTTGTCAAACTATGGGCCGCGGTCCGCAATGTGGACAATGGTCTGCAGAGTGAAATTATTCCCGGGCCATCGTCTGATAATTTGCTGCGCAATTGGTCAAGGAGCCGCGGACAGAAAAAGAAAACAAACATTTCTGAAATTAGTAGGAAATACTTGTTAATTTAGTGTCATCAAACATAGAGGCATAGAATTAAGTCGTGGTATGAGCGTTTATTCAATGCATGCCTGTAGCAAAGCTAAGCTTCAACCTATTGGAAGGCTAATTATGAAACGGCATTTAATAGAACGACGTGGATTTATGCAACTTCCATAAAAACAGAGCAGAGACTATATAAAACACTGTTTGGCATTAAGTATTAAAGTCAGCCAAAATCTATTAATTAGTCTTAGTTAAAGATAGTTAAAGATCTCCAGATCAGTGATTTACGCATGATCTGATCCACCATTTACCATTTACACAAGCTGGTATTGTGTCTCCTGAGTCCTTACATTCAGGCATTCAAATGAAATGTCATTAAATAGCATATAAATATTCTATCGGTGTATGATGCTTGCATGAGGGAAACATCCCAAAACAACGGCACCCATATAACTGCTGTTGTTTTGAGAAGTATTTCTCATGCAAGCATCATGCAACAATGCAAAAACAATGAAACTATTGTAGGCCTAATTATATTTTACATTAGTAAAGCAGTACTCTGATGTGCATGTTTTCACAAACTTTTGTGAACAATCTTAGCACTTTAAACATTGACTGTTTTGAAGTGCATGTATAGCAATATAGTATAATAATAATAATAATTGTAATATCATTATGATAATTTAATGGGGGGTGGGAGGAGGGGGTGGGTTCATGTAGGTGGGCCCTATGACCCCAAAGTAGGCTATGCCTTGACTGGACCTCAGGTCAAAGAAGTTTGAGAAAGGCTGATGTAGACGACAAAGCAGCAAGGAGGCATCATATGATCATTTAAACAAGTTTTATGACAAGGTCGGTAAGGATGGGAAAAATCGTACATTTGTGTAAACTTTGCCCGCACTTCAGTCACAGTCATTCATTTAATCATTAAATAAAATACAGTACACGTCTTGGTTCAATAGGTTACGTGCAGTCATTTTAATATGTTTTAATAAACATTGAACCAGTCCGGCCCTCGGCTTGTAGCAATTTATTTTTTTTGGCCCTCTAATGTCTTTGACTTTGACATCCCTGCTTTAAAGGAACACGCCACACAATATCAGTAGTAATATATGTTCTTACCTTAACTTTCACGAGTTGAGTCATACCTCTCCCGTGTCGGTACGTGCACTCAAAAGCTCTGGTGCGCGGCGCGAATGTGTTAGCATGTTGCTATGCTAGCGGGCTCAGACGTAGCCATAGATAGAAGTAATCAAAAACATCCACATTTTCCCTAATTAAATACAGTTGCACGAGTAGTTCATAAAAATGTGTAAGGTCACACAACATGAAACGTGGGGATTTTCCAAGCGAATAAACAGGAGAACTACAATGTGTGGCGCAATAGCACTTGGGAGTACTTCGACCTAGCGTAGTAATATTAATTAACACCTAATTGTAGATCTCACATTGGGTGGCGTGTTCCTTTAAGCAGAGAATGTCTAATAAGGGGAGAACTGCCACTCTCGGAAAACTTCCGGTTTCTGAGCTGGTTGCAGTTCCTTCTGTGGTTCCATGTGAGGGCGCTCGTCCACGAGTGCAGAATGAATGGAGGTCTATGGAGCTGTACCCCTCAAAATCTACTTTTCTCAGGATATAATTTTTTTTCAAGTAATTTGAATATTATATTCCAAAGGGGAGGCAAAGAAAATACTTGGTTGAGTATTATATTTTTTTAAATCACTTAATTGTTCTAAAAAGCCTTTCAAACATGTCTGACGTCATTCATTAGCACAATGCTAGCGTGTTATGGGCAACAAAGACCCAACCTGTAAGAAATCAAAAGGACAAGTACTTGTTCATTCAACTTGACCTATAACCAATGTTGAAGTTATACAAACTACAATCAAATCTGAGATTTGTCAACGACAATCAGGTGAGAGAGACAAATTTAGCCGTCTAGCTCCATTGACTCCCATTCATTTTGCACTCATGGCGATTGCCCTCAGTGGAACTCCAAATTTCGGTACAATGGGACTTAATACAGAGTGGCCAGGCTCTCCGTAGACGGGCTCTGCTTTAAGCATACAATCTCATTGTCTTAAGACTACAGATCCTGTTCCACTGCTTCCTCTGTCCAACTGTTTCAAAATAAAAGTCCTCACCACAATAATTCACTGTTTAAAAACAATTTAACCATTTAAACTATCCACCTATTTAACTGTTCAGCCATTCCAACTATATTAAACCACCACCTACCTAGCAACAAACATAGCAACCACACCAAATACCCTAGCAACAGCCTAGCAACCATGTCAAATACCCTAGCAACAGCCTAGCAACCACTCCCACAGTTACAACCTAGCAACCAGCATAGCAACCACTATGCCTAGTAACCACTTCCACAGTTACAATCTAGCAACCAGCATAGCAACCACCACAACTAATATAGCAACAGCCTAGCAACCACCTCAAGTACCATAGCAACAGCCTAGCAACCACTCCCACAGTTACAACCTAGCAACCAATACAGTAACCAATGAGTAACCTAGCAACCAGCATAGCAACCACCACAACTAACCTAGCAACAGCCTAGCAACCACCTCAAGTACCCTAGCAACAGCCTAGCAACCATGTCAAATACCTTAGCAACAGCATAGCAACCACCACAATGTCAACCTAGCAACCACCATAGCAACCAACAGGATTGCCCAAGCAATCAGCATAGCCCCCACTTAATTTGGCATAACAACCAACATATGTACCCTAGCAACACTATTGTAACTATATCTGCATTATTTATTTTTGCATTTTCATGCACTGTATTTCCTTCAGGAAATGCTTTTCTAGTTTAAACTATGTTGTTAAAAAAGTATAATGTTTTCATTTATCTTGGTGTTGAATCTGTTAATCCTGTTCTTTCCTCAGCTCCCCTTACATCTTATTACATTTGCAGCCCTTTCCTGTAGTGGGTCCAATAGTCTGTCATCTCTTTGTCCTCCCTGTAAATATGTCCTGTTGAATGGTTTTGTGTAAATGAACCGTAGCTGAAGACCGCACTGCAGCCAGGCCGGGGTCAGTCTCGTCCCCAAAAGCAGCAGCAGCGCCGGAATCGGACCGTAAGTCCCCCCCGGCCTGTTCACCAGCCAAGCCCCCCCCCCTTCTCGCCAGCCGTCTGTGCAAATGGCGGAGACGCAGGAAGACGAAGAGGAGGGTGTGGGCTGCTAACTGCACGTGTGTGTGTGTGTGTGTCTCTCAGCTCGTGTCCAGAAGGCGTGCTGCCTCGTCCACTCCCCCGCTGTTGCCCCATGACGCCCACCACCTGCCTCGAGCAGGCAGCCGCTTGCCAACCTCGTGTGGCACCGCTGAGTGCACCTGACCACACGGGCACCGGCAGGGTGTCCCAGCAGCAGAGTCGGAGGCAGAGGGGGAGGAGGAGGAGGACCTCTGCTCTGCCCGCTCTGCTGCCTGTGGTCTCAGGGAAGGGGAGGAGGTGGTGGTGGTGGTGGTGGTGGGTGGAGTGGCTCACCGACTGACTGCATGCTCTCCCTGAAGTGTTTGTGGGAGGTTTTGGAGCCGAGCTGTGGAGACCTTTTAAAGCGATACTGACACTTTTTCCCCTCATTTATTTATTTATTTATTTATTTATTAAGGGTGTGCCTCATATATAGTGTTACTCGTAAAGTGATTTACTGATAAATGAATGTGTTTGACTGTGTGGAACAGTGATGACCTGAAAACATTGGACCTTATACCATAACTAGTCTCATTGGTTCAGATATCTGGGCGTTGGCTAGAAGGTTATGAAGGCAACTCTTTTGGGTTTGGGGTTTTTCTCCAGGTCCATGAGTGCAGACCTGGTTGAGTCAGTTTTTTTTTTTTTTTTTTTTATCAGTTATCAGTGTACAAGCAATTTGGCTTTAAAAGCTTTTTGGAGACTGTGAGAATTTATCATTTTCATGATGCTGCTGTACTGGTTATTCTCTGTCTGCATGGGTCAGTTGCGACATTTACAAACATCCTGTGAAGTGAAGGTTTTACTAGCAGAGCTTGTATCTGAACCAGTGTCAAAAAGACTGTTCTAGTAAGAGGCCTGATGTTGTGTGACTTGCACATCAAATATTTACTGTTGTGTACTCTCTTCAATGCAATCTTGAGTCCCACTCTAAGAGTAAGCGTGTAAGTGATTACGTAAATTGATTTTCAGCATGTTCATTTATTTAATTTTTTAATTTACTGGGTCATTGCCATGCTCCTTTTACAAGTGTGGCCTTTTCCCGATTCCATGTAGGCCACTGCAACTGAAGCATGGTGTTATTGGTTGCCACATGGCCAATCTTGCATGTCACTTTGTGTTATTATCAGTGTGTTATCATTCTGAGTGACCCCCACACACACACACACACACACACACACACCAGTCCATTACTGTTTTGATTTGGATCACTTATCACCCAGCCCACCCCCACCCCTCTCCCATACGCCTTATATACTCATCTGCCTCCTCGCCCACCCCATCCATCCCCCATGCGTACATTCTTTATGTATTTGTGTGTGTGTGTTGACTGAATGCTCAGATTTGGTTTTGTTTGTCAATAGACCTCATCGAGCAGCACAGGGGCTGGAGACCAGACAGACCTTGTGTCACGCATGAAGAGTCTGGAGATGGAGAACCAGAGCTTGCACAAAGGTGTGTGTGTGTGTGTGTGTAGAATGTGAATCCAGTAGGCCTGGGTGATTAAAACAATAGCGATATATTGCAGTTGACACCTTCATCATTCGCAATAATAGTTTTTGATAGAATGTTCAGTGGTTTCATTAAAATGCATCACATTAAAAGCATCCGGAAAGCAAACACGCAAGCAAACACACAATCCTCTAGCATTCTCTCTCTCTGGTTCAGGCGGTCATGGTCATATATGTGGAATGGATAATGTGCAATGAATGACACACCAACAGCCAGTTTTTAAAGGAGCTATGTTTAATTCTGTTGGATGTGAGTGGTCTTTAAAAGCGAGTAAATATCTAGAGAACAGAGGATGTTGACGCAACATAATGCTGTTGAAGGTGCTATGTTAAGGGATTTAAAAAAAAAAAGATTATTTGATGGTAATGAACGTGATTGTAGCGGTGCGGCTGCCCGCTACCCCTAAAGTGAATACAGCTGAGACCGTGATTCACAAACACCCTTTTATTAGCACGTTAGCACAAACATAGTATTCCAGCGCACACACGAACATGACATTCCAAGGCATTCAGGACGCCGCCTGCAACACAAACATAAATCGCAACGTTACTGAAAGGCCAAAGACAATGAAACGCGGTACAAACGGTTCACAAACATGGACAAAGACTATGAAACACTCACTTTGCACTGGCTTCCGGCTGCTGTAGGCTGGGAAGGGACCCGACATGAAGTCGGGAAGGACTTTGTGCATTGGGGGGTGTGACGTCCGAGATGTGCAGGGATCAAGTGTGTGAGATAAGAGGGGTGTTTTTGGCTTTCATGTGTTGGGGGAATATTTAAGGGGGATACAGAGGATGTATAATGATGTTAGGCAGTTAAATATGTGAAGAGTATTGTGTTGACTATGTATGGTGATATTTGAACCAGAAATGTATGTTTGGAGAGATAATTGATTTTGGTTATGATGGTGGGTTAGGCCATGCAAAATATATTCTTGGCCAAAACAGGTCTAAAGGAGAGAAGGGTCTGAAGTGAGCTTGAGACAACACCTAGACATTGAATAGCTGTACACATCAGTCAATCCTTGTGGGGGGAGAATTGTTATATTTTTGAATTGTGATTATTGGAGCTGTTTTGAAAGTTTAAGTTTTAGTGTTAATTGAGAAGTGTTGCATTGGAGTGTTTTTTTCTTTTTTGTTTATTTCATTTTTTTTTTTTTTCTTACCTGCGGCAAAAGGAAATAAAAAGCATACAACTGCCTTTGCCCAAACATCTGACGCACTGCATCCAGTTTTTCCACCGCCATGAGGTTAACCCGACTACAGTGATATTACATTTTTCAGCCACATCACCCAGCCTTAGAATCCTGTGTGTGTTCTGTATGAACTAGAATAGTTGTGAATATATCTAAATTTAGATCCCATGTTGAATTGTATTTTGATGTGGATGTAGCTGAAATGGTAAGGTTTATGTGTGTAAGGTCAAGGAAAGTGTCAAGGCTGGATTACTGGATTTAAAATCCACAGGACATTCAGCACTAAGAGCTTGTTAATGAATGTGCTTGTTGAACTCTGTTCCACCCTCTCTCTCTCTCCCTGTTGCGATGAGCAGCTGTGAATGACCTCAGATCCATGATGTCCAAGATGGAGGCGCGTCTCACCGTGCTGGAGAAGGCCAAACCTGCTGCCGCTTCACCAGCCTCCGCACACGCCGCCAAGGTGAGTCTCCTGGGCCAGGACCCTCGCTAGCAGGATCAGCCTGCTGGCCAGCAACTTGGAGCCTCGGACGTCATGTAACAGAGTTCCTCTTCCACCTCTGCCCTGGATGTGGGAGGTGGATTGAGTTCGAGAAGGGGCCTATGAGTAGTCATCGTGTTTAACCTGCTCTGCGGTAAACGAATGAGGATTCAAATGGGAATACGAATATATACATATTAAAAAAAAAATATATATATATATATATATATATACACACACACACACACACACACACACATATATGTATGTTCTTGTATGCTGCGTTAGTTCCTTGAATATCAAGGAGTTGGGCCTGGAAAAGTCTTGAAAAGGTTTTGAATTTGATGTGTGGGAACCCTGATTCCATAATCACAAATGTAAATCATTATTTTTTCTATTTTGTTAATGCCTTGCACAGACCGTGGTTGTCCAGGCGCCTAAGAAGGTCGAAGTGAAAGATGAGGAGGAGGATGATGATGACTTGGACCTGTTCGGCGACGACGATGACGATGAGGAGGCAGAGCGCCTCAAGGCAGAGAGGGTGAAGGCGTACACTGAAAAGAAGTCCAAGAAGCCAGTGCTCATCGCCAAATCCTCCATCCTGCTCGACGTCAAGCCTGTACGTGGCAGCAGTATTATTCTCCCCTTTCTGGTGCAGCACTTGCTGCAGCTGTTGTGATGTGCATGATCTAGTGTTTTGTCTGGAATTGGATGCATTTGTTTTTATTTTGTTTTGCGTTTGTTTCTTTCTTTCTCCCTGTCTCTGTTGTAACTGCCTCGCTCGCTCTCACTCTCTCACTCTCTACCTAGCTCTCTCTGACGTCAAATTCAGTGTGCTTTGGAGCATGAATGATTGATAAAGATACAATAGTATTGAAACATTCAACATCTAACACTATATGTGTGTGTGGGTGCTGACAAATAAACAGGGTCATTCTCCTAAAGCTGTAAAAGCACTAGCCTGCCTGCAGAGCTTCTTTAAGCTGGAGAATCTGGACTCTGAGGATTATCTCACACTCATATATTATGCATCGCCTTGAAGCATCCAGTGGAGTGTTTTGAGTGTGTGTATGTGTCCGCCTCGGTTTGTCTCTGTGTGGTTGTTTGTGTGGTGTTGTGCGAGGGAAGCAGTGTTTTGACGTGTGTGTGTGTGTGTGTGTATGGCCTTCTCTGCCTCCCAGTGGGACGACGAGACGGACATGGCCAAGATGGAGGAGTGTGTGCGCTCTGTCCAGACAGATGGGCTCCTGTGGGGCGCCTCTAAGCTGGTGCCTGTGGGCTATGGCATCAAGAAGCTGCAGATCAACTGCGTGGTGGAGGACGACAAGGTGGGCACAGACTACCTGGAGGAGGAGATCACCAAGTTTGAGGACTATGTGAGTACCATCTGTTTAATGTTAACAGCATTTTGTTTCCCTTGGATGATCAGTCAAACCTAGGTGTAGACAGAATGTAGAGGTGTGGACAAAATGTACATTTTATATATTGTTTGTTTATTAATTGTATTTTGTTAAGAGACCGTTGTCTTCCAGTGGCGAGTGTCTTCAAATAAGTGTGTGAATTTGTTACCAAACTTGGGCGTTTAATGTGAATCTGATACCGGATATATATTTTAGGATATTTTACTCCTACCTGTAGCCAGGATTAAATTCTGGGTGTTTTAATTAAATTCTTGGCCAAAATCTGGATTTTAAATCCCAATAATATTCCAGATTATGTTGATCCTGCCCTAAAATTCACAAAATCTTGTAAAAAATAAGCAGCTGCTTCAGTTTGTATATATTAACACTTACAAAACATGCCATGGAACTCACAATTGAATAATAAAGTGTGTTTTGTAAATTAGTGAAATTATCCAATTTAGTAATACATTCAGTTAAACAAAAAAGTTAACAATGACAAAGGTGCAAAACTTCTACTACAATTTATTTATTTATTTATTTATTTATTTATTTATTTTAAATCAACTGATTGGTCTGTATGTCTGGCTATTTCAGGTCCAAAGTGTGGATGTTGCTGCCTTCAACAAGATCTAAGCCTCCTTGGTCCAGATTGGTGTGCTGTGCTGGTGTTTTTGCTGCTTTAAGTTTGAACGGTTTCAAATAAAAACAGTTTTGCGTTAAGAATGTATACGTATGTGTTTCTTTTTTTGTTTTGTTTTATTCTTCAGAGGTTACATTACACTGGAAATGACACCAAATAAGGTTATGTAATTGCTTAATGACATCCACATTCAGTTTTGTGCCTCAGGCTTTAAAGTTGAAAAAAGAGCAGATCTTTAGGGTGGAGCCCAGCCCCACCCAGAACGCTGGGTAGAGCGGATGTGTGAAGGTGGTTTGCACGCAGTGCAGGAGGGTCGGGATGTCCGTGATGCTGTAGAACGCTAGGACCCCAGCCCTGTGGTCCAGATAGACCCCGACTCTAGTGATGCGGAGAGCCGCCAAGTCTACTCTGGTTTTATTGTGCTGGAAGCAGCACGCAGAGTCCAGGCAGTTTAGGCTCCACGATTTGGTGTTGTGGCCCAGCTTGCCGTCAGTGCTGCTGACGTTGCGGCGGATGCTTTTGTAAGCGACCCCCACAGACACGCCTCCTGCGCCCCTCCACTCCGCCTCCCAGTAGCAGCGTCCTGCCAGGCCCTCACGGCACAGCAGCTGCGCCCAGCAGGTGAAGCGCTCTAAGTGGTCTGGGTACGGCAGCGGCTCCCTCCCTGTAGTCACCTCTCGAAATCCCTCTCGCAGGCTGAGGAAGGAGTTGGCAGTGTTTGGGTCTAAAGTTACCTCACAGCAGTCTGGGGAAAGGATCACACAAAATGGTCTTATTTCTCTCGGAATATCCTTTATATTTGAGGTTAGATTGCATGTCTAACTTAAGTGTAATAAACTTTTTTTTTTTTTTGAGGAAACAAATGGTTTGGTTTTACTTACCAGAAAGAACAGCAGGGATATTCCTAAACCCTTTTGATCGTGTCAGACTAATGACATTGCAAGAAGCATTCTTTATGCACAGCTGAGTGCCTTTTATCTTGTAGGTAGGTTATGGAGTGAATGTATGTGAACTTACACTGCAGGAGCTCTGCTCTGGTCCTGGGGGTGCTGCTGTTTTGCATGGTCAGATCATCTACTGTGGTGGGTCACGGACAGGTGAGAACATTTCAATTGTTAATCAGAACTAGGCAAATGAGAAGGTGCACAGGGAAAGAGCTACTTTCACATACTGTACCTGATTTTCCTCGTCTTAAGGTCTGTGGTTTGGATGTGGATGAGGGCAGTGTGCTCTCTTTATTAACTGGAAAGAAAGTTGATAGTTTACTTAATTTAATATATATTTATTAAATATACTCAAGACTTGTCTTAAAGGGGAAGATTTTGTTGAGGAAAAATGAAATGCTTCTATAGATGTACAATAATTTAGATGGCAATATCAAGCATATGATGGTCGGAAATAGCTTCATGCATGTTGATACTTTTTACTCCACAACTAAAGGTTTTGTACCACATTTGCTTATTTATGTAAGATGTACCCATCCCACCGTTATTTAAACAGGTGAAACTTAATGAAAATAATCAAAAGGCTGTCTCACTTATATCTGAGATGGCAGTTAGTTCTTTCTTGATTGACTCATCCAGACGCTCCTTGAGCTCAGAGAGTGACTTTTTCATGGCAATGAGAGAGACGTAGGGATGCATGTCCAGACTGGGGAGATCCCCTGCATCTGGGACGCTCTCCAGTGATTGGCTTCTCTGTCAAGGAAGAAAATATGTGGGTCTCATGACAATAGAGTGGTGTTATATATCCTCTGAAGTAACAGCCCTGGAGCAGTTTGTAAGGTAAGCCATTCACTTCATGCTGAGTAGCCAGTGTTCCCAGGCTTAGAATCAGGGCTCGAATTACGTGGGAGCCGAGCTCCCATAGAGTGAGGACTGGCTCCCATGAAAGCAACAAAGTCAAAAACCTGAGGGGGTCTCTCATATCTAAATATCTGTATCTGAATATCTGTAATTTAATCTTAAACAACCGCTGATTATCCATCCCTGTGCGAGCTCTTACCATTAAAGACGTTAAATTAAAATATAGCCTACTACGGGAGGTAGACCTACACTACGCTCTTGAACACAGCATGACACTTCACCACCACACCAGTAGAATAGTATAGTGCACACGACGCCGGTTTTTGTGAAACCGGTGAGGTTTTGTTAACGGTTACGCCTTGCATGTACACGACGCCGGCAGTTTAGGAGACTGAAACCGATAGCTTTTGAAACCGGCTTCCGAAGTGGGAACTGAAACCGCCGGCTAACTTTCGCCGTGTAGACGCCTGTGTGTGAAGCCGGCAACTTTATGACGACATAGCCCCACCTCTCAACTCAGCCACGGCACTCGACCTGACATGTTGCTTGTCAAAACAAACCAAACCATTTATTTATCATATTAAAATGTTTTTCTTTCCCCTGTCATGATTTATGTGCACAATGTAGCCTATCAGCCTTTAGTGGCTAAGTTGGAAGCACACGTTAGCTTAACTCAGTTAAACATTAGCTTACTGCATGTTAGTGTTTTCTCCAGTGGTGCTCAGACCTAATGCAATGCGTAGGCTAAGCATTTGAAATTTCACATAGCAGTCACATACCTTGAAAATGAACTTTATTAGTTTAACAGTTGAATTGAAAACCGAATTGTATGTAGTCTCCTTATTTAATGCGACTGCTTAACCAGAGCTCTTATTAGACATTCTCTGGCTTAACAAACTGTTTCAACAATGTTTTCTGACTTCTACGCGATTCACGCGAAATTATCGTGAAGATTCTGCACAGCGGTGCCATCGACTGGTCTGGCATATGCACTACAGCACATTTAGCCGGTTACACCTCTGTGTGTACTGTACACGCGAGGTTTTTTCTATGGAGTCAAAATAGGGTCTTTAATATTGAGAGCTTGTGAAAAGATGTTCACATGTGTAATAAAGTTTTGCAGCTGTGCAAAAGGAGTTCTGCATGTGAAAAGAAATTTCGTACCTGTAGAAATATTTTGTACATGTGTGAAAAAATGATGTACCTGTAGAAATATTACGTACTTGTGTGAAAGAAATGTGTATCTGTAGAAATGTTTTGTACATATGTGGGGGGGAAATGCGGATCTGTAAAAATATTTTGTACACGTGTGGAAAAAATATGTACCTGCACAAATACTTTGTACGTGTGTGAATCTCCTACGCGATGCTTTCCTGCGCAACACTGAAAGTACGAGTGTGAAACTGAGATACAAGCTTACGGACTTTTGACCCTAATTTTACTGCCTTTCTGAAGAGCCAATCAACACATTGCTTACTGCCAACCAATCAGCGTTCCCCACCGACCACCCAGATTTTGCCGCTAACCCACAGATCTAGATTAGTTCTAGTTATTAAAACTGGTGGTATTAGCAAGGGCAGATAGGTCGTAACATTACTGTAAATGAACACCCATAAGTATTTCTGGACTAAAATATTGCAAAGCGATTTGGTTACTTTATTTGTCATGCTTTTATCAGTTGTAACATAGTCAAAACGTTAAGAATATCATACCAGAACATGAAATAATAACTGTATGATAGCTGCCATAGCTATCCTAGCTGACGTTTATCGTAGCTCATAAGTGCTAGGGCTAATGTAACTCGTCAGTTTGTACGTTGCCCAGCGAATAAGTAGGCTTAATTCTTACATGTCTTAAGTTAAAGAATGGAAAGAAATAGGAAATAAAGAAAACGCTTGAACGGGTTTATCCATTTACATTCAGATCTTGCCATAGACTTTGCCTAAGCGCTTGCTTGCTTGGTAGTCTACCGTCCTGTTCAGTCTATGGTTGCTATAGCAACCGCTGCTGTGCTTCATAAACTGACGAGATAACCGTGTGGTTAAAATACTCCCCAAACACAAAGAAAACAAAACTATGTAAGAAAATGGGATGTTGTATTCCAAACAACAAACCAACAGTCCTGGAAGGGCATTACTATAATCTCACTCACTATAATCTCCTAGCTGTGGATGTCCCATTACAACCCATTCATCTGATTCGTCTTTTTGCCGTCCACTAGGCTATTATAGGCTTGCAAAGGGTGATAAAATAAACGTGTTCTCATATCAAATAATAATAGCAGATAAACATAAATGTGTGTACAGTATTACTGTTTTTGATCATGAATGACACCACTGAATCACCCTTTCGGAAATGGAATGAATAATTCAACTATTTCGTCAACATTACTGCTAGCTAGAAGCTAACGTTACAGTCTAAAAAGCGGATGGGATAGCTAACGTTAACATTACGGCTCCGCTTCAACACTTTTTGCGATCACAGTAAAAATTGAGCTACCACGTCACTCTTAATTAAGTTATAATTTTGCAACCCCAATCAAAGAGTATACCAGAGAATTTCTAATAAGACATTATAGACGGGCTCTGAGTATACTCTTCGATATGAAGCCAATCTGTTTAGCACCAAAATCTAGGTGGTCGGTGGGGAACGCTGATTGGTTGGCAGTAAGCAATGTGTTGATTGGCTCTTCAGAAAGGCAGTAAAATTAGGGTCAAAAGTCCGTAAGCTTGTATCTCAGTTTCACACTCGTACTTTCAGTGTTGCGCAGGAAAGCATCGCGTAGGAGATTCACACACGTACAAAGTATTTGTGCAGGTACATATTTTTTCCACACGTGTACAAAATATTTTTACAGATCCGCATTTTCCCCCCACATATGTACAAAACATTTCTACAGATACACATTTCTTTCACACAAGTACGTAATATTTCTACAGGTACATCATTTTTTCACACATGTACAAAATATTTCTACAGGTACGAAATTTCTTTTCACATGCAGAACTCCTTTTGCACAGCTGCAAAACTTTATTACACATGTGAACATCTTTTCACAAGCTCTCAATATTAAAGACCCTATTTTGACTCCATATTTTTCTTGCCGGAGTCGTTAAAGGTGTGAAAGCGGTAAGAGAAAATCCACCCGGCGGTGTCGTGTAAACGGCCTCTATATGAGCAAACCGTATCAATTTGACAGCACTCACAAATCTGAAGAAGTCACCCTGCTTTGATGTGAGTGTTTTGTCTATTTACATACGCGTTCATTGGGCTAGCCTACATGGTTTGATACGTGCTGAAAAGTCCTGTTTGCTGTTGAACTTGTGCTTTACCTCTTCTATGTTGATTGACGGTGCCATACCGTGGTAAAGTTGGTTTTATATTGGACGTTAGATATTCGACATATTCGAAAAACCTATTTAGCACTGACTACGAGGGTCGAGTTTGTGTCAAATTAACTTTAATGTGTTTAAACAAGGCCTGCCTATATTACACAAAGCTTCTTTTGTCCAAAAACCCATGTTTTGATTTTATGATTTTTTTATGCTGATAAAAGATTTCAATCTATTATGCGGCTTCACCTTTTGACTTACCCATACTAAAACACATCTCCTGAACTCGCCTTACTGCCCTTTCTAGTACACAAAGCTTCTTTTTCCCTAAAACCTACTCTTTGATTTTATACAATTTTTAATGTTAAATGTTTCAAATCTATTATGCGGCTTGCCCTTTTGACCTACCCATGTCAAAACACATCTGGTGAACTCAGATTACTGCTCTATATTGTACACAAAGCTTCTTTTTCCCAAAAACCCATTCTTTGATTTTATAAATATTTTTTAATGTAAGAAAAAGGCTATAAATGCTTTAAATCTATTATGCGGCTTGACCTTTTGACCTACCCATGTCAAAACACATCTGTTGCACTCAGCTAACTGCCCTTCATAGTGCACAACGCTTCTTTTGTCCAAAAACTTACTCTTTGATTTTATATTAATTTTTTACTTTATAAAAATGCTATAAATCTATTATGCGACCTGACCTTTTGACCTACCCATGTCAAAACACATCTGCTGCACTCAGCTGCCCTACATAGTACACAAAGCTTCTTTTTTTCAAAAACGCACTCTTTGATTTTATATTATTTTTTACTATTCAAAAATGCTATAAATCTATTATGTGCCTTCACCTTTTGACCTACCCATGTCAAAACACATCTGTTGCACTTGGCTAACTGCCCTACATAGTACACAAAGCTTCTTTTTTTCAAAAACTCACTCTTTGATTTTATATACATTTATTACTGTAAAAAATGTATATAAAATCAAAGAGTGAGTTTTTGGAAAAAAGAAGCTTTGTGTATTATGAAGGGCAGTTAGATGAGTGTAACAGATGTGTTTTAACATGGGTAGGTTGAAAGTGGAAGCCGCATAATAGATTTATAACATTTTTGAATAGTAAAATATTAATATAAAATCAAAGAGTGAGTTTTTGGAAGAAAGAAGCTTTGTGTACTATGAAGGGAAATTAGCTGAGTACAACAGATGTGTTTTGACATGGGTAGGTGAAAAGTTGAAGGCACATAATAGATTCATAGCATTTTTGAATAGTAAAAAAATGATATAAAATCAAAGAGTGCGTTTTTGAAAAAAAGAAGCTTTGTGTACTATGTAGGGCAGTTAGCTGAGTGCAACAGATGTGTTTTGACATGGGTAAGTCGAAAGGGGAAGCCGCATAATAGATATATAGCATTTTTAAATAGTAGAAAAATAATATAAAATCAAAGAGTGCGTTTTTGAAAAAAAGAAGCTTTGTGTACTATGTAGGGCAGTTAGCTGAGTGCAACTGATGTGTTTTGACATGGGTAGGTCAAAAGGTGAAGGCACATAATAGATTTATAGCATTTTTGAATAGTAACAAAATAATATAAAATCAAAGAGTGCGTTTTTGAAAAAAAGAAGCTTTGTGTACTATGTAGGGCAGTTAGCTGAGTACAACAGATGTGTTTTGACATGGGTAGGTGAAAAGTTGAAGGCACATAATAGATTCATAGCATTTTTGAATAGTAAAAAAATGATATAAAATCAAAGAGTGCGTTTTTGAAAAAAAGAAGCTTTGTGTACTATGTAGGGCAGTTAGCTGAGTGCAACAGATGTGTTTTGACATGGGTAAGTCGAAAGGGGAAGCTGCATAATAGATATATAGCATTTTTAAATAGTAGAAAAATAATATAAAATCAAAGAGTGCATTTTTGAAAAAAAGAAGCTTTGTGTACTATGTAGGGCAGTTAGCTGAGTGCAACAGATGTGTTTTGACATAGGTAGGTCAAAAGGTGAAGGCACATAATAGATTTATAGCATTTTTGAATAGTAACAAAATAATATAAAATCAAAGAGTGCGTTTTTGAAAAAAAGAAGCTTTGTGTACTATGTAGGGCAGTTAGCTGAGTGCAACAGATGTGTTTTGACATGGGTAGGTCAAAAGGTCAAGCCGCATAATAGATTTATAGCATTTTTGAATAGTAAAAAAATAATATAAAATCAAAGAGTGCATTTTTGAAAAAAAGAACCTTTTTGTACTATGTAGGGCAGTTAGCTGAGTGCAGCAGATGTGTTTTGACATGGGTAGGTCAAAAGGTCAGGTCGCATAATAGATTTATAGCATTTTTTGAATAGTAAAAAATGTATATAAAATCAAAGAGTAAGTTTTTGGACAAAATAAGCTTTGTGTATTATGTAGGGCAGTTAGCTGAGTGCAGCAGATGTGTTTTGACATGGGTAGGTCAAAAGGTCAATTCGCATAATAGATTTATAGCATTTTTATAAAGCAAAAAATTTATATAAAATCAAAGAGGGAGTTTCTGGAAAAAAGAAGCATTGTGCACTATGAAGGACAGTTAGCTGAGTGCAACAGATGTGTTTTGACATGGGTAGGTCAAAAGGTCAAGCCGCATAATAGATTTATAGCATTTTTGAATAGTAAAAAAATAATATAAAATCAAAGAGTGCATTTTTGAAAAAAAGAACCTTTTTGTACTATGTAGGGCAGTTAGCTGAGTGCAGCAGATGTGTTTTGACATGGGTAGGTCAAAAGGTCAGGTCGCATAATAGATTTATAGCATTTTTTGAATAGTAAAAAATGTATATAAAATCAAAGAGTAAGTTTTTGGACAAAATAAGCTTTGTGTATTATGTAGGGCAGTTAGCTGAGTGCAGCAGATGTGTTTTGACATGGGTAGGTCAAAAGGTCAATTCGCATAATAGATTTATAGCATTTTTATAAAGTAAAAAATTTATATAAAATCAAAGAGGGAGTTTCTGGAAAAAAGAAGCATTGTGCACTATGAAGGACAGTTAGCTGAGTGCAACAGATGTGTTTTGACATGGGTAGGTCAAAAGGTCAAGCCACATAATAGATTTAAAGCATTTATAGCATTTTTTTTACATTACAAAATATCTATAAAATCAAAGAATGGGTTTTTGGGAAAAAGAAGCTTTGTGTACTATATAGAGCAGTAATCCGAGTTCACCAAGGGGTCAAAAGGGCAAGCCGAATAATAGATTTGAAACATTTAACATTAAAAATTGTAAAAAAAATCAAAGAGTAGGTTTTAGGGAAAAAGAAGCTTTGTGTACTCGAAAGGGCAGTAAGGCGAGTTCAGGAGATGTGTTTTAGTATGGGTAAGTCAAAAGGTGAAGCCACATAATAGATTGAAATCTTTCATCAGCATAAAAAATTCATAAAATCAAAACATGGGTTTTTGGACAAAATAAGCTTTGTGTAATATAGGCAGGCCTTGTTTAAACACATTAAAGTTGGTTTGACACAAACTCGACCCTCGTAGTCAGTGCTAAATAGATTTTTCGAATGTGTCGAATATCCAACGTCCAATATAAAACCAACTTTACCACGGTCAAACATACATTAGGCCTATGGCCCATAATGCAGCCTAATGATTGTGTTGTCTGATGATCTGTAGCTATCCTCTGCCATTCAGAGTTCCGGAAAGTTTCCAGATATTTTGAAACACCTAGCAATCTCTGATGTCGGAATATTCAATGGCTACCCGACAATATCTCAGTGCAAACTCCAAAATTGTTCGTCTATTAATTTTCCACATTAGCCTAATACTACAACCTAGTTTGGCTGGCTTTATTCATTTCTGCCAGTTAGTGCTTTTTGTCCTGTGTATAAGTTACACTACATGCATTATTGTGTTTGACAGTGAGGATAGCCTATCTGAGACGGTGGTCTGGTTTAAATGAGTTAGCCTATGTTGTGAAATTGAGAATGGCACAGACTTCGTTTAGTCTATTTCTTTGTATTGTGAAATTGAAATGAGATATGGACTATTACAATCAATAATATGTTAAAAATGCATTAAAAGTAATCAATTTCTATGAAAAATCTATGTCTGTTGTGTGCGTGTGTCAAGCAGGCCTACCGTGCGCATATACTGTAGCCTACTGCGCAAAAGCGCCACTTGCGCCTATAGGCTATTTCATTGTATCGCCTTGTTAGGCTATGCGCGGGGTGTGCCAACTTTTTATGAGATAGAGAGACCCCCTTAAAGACAAAAAGATAATTCGAGCCCTGCTTAGAATGACATGGCACCAGCATAAAAATGTCATCTTACTCTGACACTATGGTCAATAAAATGTTTAAAATGACGTCGTTTTTTTACATTAAAATAACTTTTTGAATGCTTCAGTCATTTTAATGTCATACTGACTGCCATGCTAAGGAGGATGGTGTTAGGAAATTGCCAGTGCATGCCCAGTATGCCTGGTATTGCACTGTGTAAATGTTCACGCGGCTAAGATATGTTGTATCAAACAAACTGTGTACAGCCGTAATGCTACATGGTACCCAGCACGTTGAAAACTGACAAAAAGGGGAAATCCTACATTGTGTTACTGTGTTCTATCACAAAATGCTGCTGATTAGTACCGGTTTAAATCCCTCCTTGTCTTATATACCTGAAGG
This sequence comes from Alosa pseudoharengus, assembly GCF_046254945.1. NCBI lineage: Eukaryota > Metazoa > Chordata > Actinopteri > Clupeiformes > Clupeidae > Alosa > Alosa pseudoharengus. Next base: position 30,940,245 of record NW_027468663.1, read on the forward strand.
AAGTGGATGTGGTCATCAGTCTGGGACAGCCGGTCCAGTTGACCGTCTCTGATGCTGAGCTCGGTCATGTGCTGGTCCAGTGTCTGCAGGATGCCCTCGGCCTTGGCCACTGCCTCCTTCTCCTGGGTATTGATCATCTCTTTCACCTCCAGGCGCTTCCGCTCTATGGTACGGGTCAGCTTCGAGAAGATTCTTTCGCTGTCCTCCATGGCGGCCTCAGCAGATTGCTGGTGAGTCATTTAGCAGTGTAGTGTCTTATACATAATAGCACATGTGTTTTACTCATGCTTTCGGAATTAAGTGTAGATGCATTCTGGATAACAACAGCTATGCTAACATGTATACATATACAGTACACTAACCCACATTACCAATGATGTGAGTGGTGATGGGCGAGGTGACCAAACTCATACCTTCAGGTATTTGACCACATGCCTGATCTCCTTTTCCTTGTCTCTGTTCACCTGTCTGGATCTCTTCCCAGCATCTTTCAATAGCTTCTGTTTCAGCAATTATTTTCAGGAATAGTTATTACTAGATCACTCATTTCAAACATATCAGGTCTAAAATAAGCCAGGGGAAAATATAAGCAGTGTGTACACTTTGAACAAGTAAACCTAACCTAACAAGAAAAATGTAAAATCATTTTTTATTCAGTTATCTTTATCAGTTGTATTTGTACTACTGTCTGACAGGTGAATATGGGTGTGTGACAATGATGAATATGTACGGTAGTCAATGAAAGGGAAAGAAAGAGCATTCACTTTTTCAATGAACAATGTTTGGCAAACACTTAAGGTTAAAAAAAAAATCATTGCCAACATGTATGAGCCCAGCCCACTGTTCATTTTGTTTGCATACTGGTATCTTTGTTGGGAGATGGCTGGAAAATGTACCAGTCTCGCAAAGAATATATTTCTACGGCGTGGCAAGGTTAAACAATTTGTATGCATAAATACATACACTAAACTTAATTTATGAGAAATTAATTAGAAGAACTGAAATCATTTTTATCACTGCCATAAACTTGGATGTGAGTGTAGGCTATAATTAATCGGAACATGGACTGGATAAATTGGATGGTGGAGCTGCGTTGTCTGTTTACCTGTCTCTCGACTCGTTCAGCATTTGCAGAGACCACGCTGTGACCTTTATGTCCTTCAGCCTTGCACTGGAAGCAAATGCACTTTTGATCAGTGCGACAGAACAACTCGAGCGGTTTCCTGTGCTGGGAACAGAGTCTCTTCTGTGGTTGTTTTGTGGCCTCGACAATCTTGTGGCCACCTCGCTTGCTCTCCTGATGTGCCTTGAGGTGGCTCTCACAGTAAGAGGCCAGACACACCAAACAGGTCCTCACGGCCTTGCTCTTTCTCTTGGTGCACACGTCGCATTCCACATCCTCGAACACGTTCGCGTACGCCTGGGCGCGGGCGGTAGCCTGGACGCCAGCTTTCCTCAACTTCTCCACCACTTCCGCGAGGATGTTGTTTCTGCCGAGCACCGGCCTCGGGGAGAAGCTTTCCCGGCACTGTGGGCAGTTGTACACCCCCCTCTGGTCACTCTTGTCCCAGTAGCTCTTGAGGCAGCTCATACAATAGCTGTGTCCACAGGGAGTCGTCACTGGATCCTTCAGGACATCCAGACAGACGGGGCAACAGAACTGCTCCTCTTCCACAGAAATGTTGGTTGCTGCCATCCCTGTGTCCTTGCACGCACACACTGAGAACAGCAGGCAGGCAGACAAAAGTCTGTTTGTATGGGAAAGGGGAGTGTGGCTGGGAGTTCAGGTGGGTCATGATCAGGTTTCATTGCATACTGCCAGGAGCCAATCACACGCAAGCAGCGAGACCGGTAGGGCAGGGAGAGATTTATCAACAAACATTGGCCAGCCATGCAAATAGAGGCAACGGCCTGGCAAAGAAAAGAACATGATACTCTGCAGAAATGGAGGACACCATCAACTGCTTCATTCAATTGGAGTTATTGTCAAAGCATCGCAGTGGCACTGACAACACTTATTAATCCACTGCAGGCCAAAAGCTGATTACTAAATTAGTCTTGTGTGAATGTCAAAATGTTGTGACCAATTTACACAGTACACATAGTCTCTGTTTTTCACAGACACATGCATGATACCTGAAAACTACTTAATGAGAAACTTCTGAAAACAGATCTTGGTTACAAGTGGAATGTTATAATCCTTAATCTTTTCAGACACCGCTCATTTGTGCTCATGTGTAAGGAAGAAACATGCACATTGTATTCACATCTCTATGTATTTATTTAAAATAAACTTTTATTTTCTTTTAGTTATTCAAAAACAAACTTTTGTGTCACCAAAAATGTTCTCAGCTGAACACCTTCCTTTGTAAAATAAAAACCTGACACTCGTTTGGAAAAGATATTCACATTATTTGTTTCTTTTTATGCCATTTTCTAGCAGCAATGTAACACAAACAGCACCATTACTTTACAGAACTAAAACATCTATCTGCCAATCATGATTGTGCAAAGCATGACATGTTGGACATTACCTCAATGTCAGTAAAGCTCTATGTTAGCATCGTCCCATATTTTATATTTTTCTTTTTTACATTAAAATAATAAAGATAAAATGTTGCAAAAATACAATAATGAAATCACTTTAAAATGGTTAAATAATGGGTAAGTATGATGTAGTATATGATGGAGTATATTATTATTATTAATACTAAATTTTTTTTCTTTTTGTTCAAAGTAAACATGCAGCGATCCTAGCGGCTAAACGAAATAGTACAGTTTGGCAGCCATTGTGTGGTTCTTCGGTCCTTGTTACCTCCGTCTCCTCCTCTGTTGTACTCGAAGTCTGGAATTTGAGGGTCTCGAACCTGAAAAAAGGCAAATACAGCAAATATAAGGAGTTACTACATACAGATATTATATTATAATACATGTATATTGGTATATGATTACAGTGCATATATATGAGAGAGATACTGTACTGATAGAGATATATAAGGCTCAGATTCAACATTCAATAGCAGGATACCAGGTTTTGAATAGAGCAAAAGGAAAAACAAAAAACAATCCTGCATTCATTTTGATGGGCAGTTGTTTAATAAACAACAATTAAATGCAATTATAAATTTCAGAGAGGTGGACAATATTGACGTCAGACAATAAACTTGCCAAATGTTATAACTTACCACATGAGAAGGCAAATCCACCGAAAGAAGGTACAGGAACCCCAAATGTGGTTGGGGCAGGAGCACTTAGGCCGAAAGGTGCTTGTGCAGCTGGTTCTGAAGGAAAGTGGGGGGACAAGTGAGTCACACATCGGACCTGGATTCTTTTGCTTCTCTTTAAAACATTAAATCTGCTCTGTCACTGTCCACCTTTTCAGCTCTGTCATTGTCAGACTTTTTTACAAAATAACATAGTATTGGGCAGTGTTTCCCAAAGTGTGGGCCGCCAAGGTATTGCATGTGGGCCACGAGAGCCTCCTCGTAAATTTAGAGGGGAAAAAAATGTATTTGATGGGCTATTAAGTAAAACATTTCAAACACCAACACATTTGTTAACACATCTTTAAAGTTATCACTATACTGCTGTTCATGGCACCCATTTGAAGCTCTTATACTGTAGATAACCTGTGTTAGTATTTTACCACTAATGGCTTATATTTGATAAAACATGAATATTTCATTTCTATGGAATTGGGGAGTTATCGAATCAAGTTTTTTTGGATGAAGAGATGTTTGTGTGTCTGGATAAGACAACTTTGGTGGTTAAGTTGTGATTATTTTGCTTATGTCTGCTACTCTGTGTTGCCTTGTAGTAGGCATTAATGCTGTGAATAACCTTGGTGTTTAACTCGCTGTTGGATGGGGTTTTAGGGTTTTATAACCCCCTCCGTACCGCTTTGATTTGCCAAGATTTTGTTGTGTGCATATTAGAAAAGGCCTGAAGCATGCATGTTTGCACGCGCATGTATGTTGCGTTGTCTGCCTTGGTGACACTGATGAACGGCGGCTACATTCTTAGTCTTGCATTGTGAATACATTTTTGGGTGGTCAGCAGAAAATGTTCAAAATTGAAATTGGGCCTTAGTCTTAAGTTTGGGAACCTCTGGTATAGCATTAATTCTATGCATCCATTTCTGTACACAGTTTTCAGATAGATTTTTGCATTGCTCTTTTTATAATGTTAATTTTCTTAACAGATTGTTGATGCTTTTTAAAATACAGGCATTTTATAGTTTAGAAATGGTTGAAAACGCCATCTACTGGCCTAACTCAGTCCTGAACCCTGCAAGACCAATGTTTATGTAGAGTGGACCAGTTGGTACTCTGTTTAGTCATTGTCACTCAATGATCAAGACTCAGTGTTCACAGGAAATTAAGCCTTCCCCCTCTTCATTCCCCCAGCAATCAACCCCCAATCCAGCCCCTTGCCTATGTTTTAGCATATGCATAATTGCACCATATGTACAGAAAATGCAGTTAGCTCTGTGTTAATGCTGAACTTGCACTTTACATACACAATAATGCCTTACGCTATGCAACTATCTTGTGTCCCAATTTACACTCACCAAAATCATGATAGAGTTTTTGCTTTTCATGTTTGTTTTTTTTTTGTTGTTTTTTTTTTTAAATGAGTACTGAGGGAAATCTGTGAATGAAAACATATGTGAACATATACGAAACTGCATATCAGGAGCTTATCGGATTGTGACTTAATTGTCATTTAGCACAAACTCACCCATTGCTGGTTCCAGGTCTGACTTAGGCTTAGGATTTTCAAGAACTGCAACGCCATTCACTGCAATACAAAATACAACAATGGATTACATTTGTTTCATTGACCAATTTAAACATTTGAATAAAAACTTCTATTGAAAAATGTAAATAAAAATGATCACACCAGACTATGGCGGATACACTGGGAAACTATGCACGTGTGCATATTTTTGTAACACTGCACATTTCGTCTGAATTTACCTTTTTCAGAGATGTTGAAAAATCCACCCTGGCAGACATCTTCGAGTAGCGCCTGAAACTCTGAGACAGCAGCGATGACAGAGCCAAAGTTTGGGTCTGATCTGATGTTTAGTACATCCCCTCGCTCAGGCTGTGCACTGAGAGACTGGCAGCTCTGGACAGACCAAGGCATAGAGAAAACAAAAACAACCCACAAATGTATGATTATTTGGAGATAAACTATAAACACTTCAGGAGATCTACCTAACAGCATTTAGCACTCATGCTCTCATAGGTTTCTGAAATGTTCTGATCACCTCACCTGGTAAATGGTAAATAATAAATGGACTGCATAGCACTTTTCTACCTGACAGAGCTCTCAGAGTACTTTACAATTTAATGCCCCACATTCATCTACACACACAAACACTAAATTGGTTCGGTCTCAAATCCAACAGAGTGGTTGATTTTGATAGAGGCATTGTTGACAGAACACACTGGCTTACACTGAGCACCCACCACATCAGAGATTAGTATCAGAGAAAGTCCATTCAAGCAGAGGAATCTGACAGGAAGATGCATTAAAAATCCAACAGAAAATCTATTCTAATGGACAACGTGGTGCTTCCAATCCTACTCCCTCCAAAAGATTCCTTTTGAAGCCACAAAGTACAGTGATTTTGTTTTTGCCCTAATCGAGCAGCCCTATTAAGTCCTGCTCCCATGTGTTGACATGCCGGCCGCCGTACCTGGAGGAAGTTGACGTGGTCATCCGTCTGCAGTAGCCGGAGCAGCTCGGCGTCCCTCTTCCTGAGCTGGCTCAGCTCCTGCTCCTGCTGCCGGAGGCAGTCCTCGGCGTGGGCCATGGCTGACCTCTCCTGGACCCGGATGAGCTCCTTCAGCTCTGACTGCCTCCGAGCTATGGAGGTAGACAGCTCCATGAATATGCGTTCGCTCTCCACCAGAGCGGCCTGGGAAGACAGCTACAGAGGACAGGACAGACCATGCCAGGTTAAAGGGTGTGACTTCACATAGGGGTAAGGGGGGGCAACTGTCAGTCAAAGTCGACAGAAAAGTTAACACAAGACACCAGGTTTACACTCTGGTGAAATTTAGAAACCTACTTGGGGAAATTATTTCTGGAACAAGAAAAATATAAAGGCACTGTCATTTTTGTGTGGCTCTTACTGCCAGACAAGCCTACCTGTTGCATACTCCTTTAAGTGAACTGAACATCACTAAAATAAGAGTGAAACATGCATTGTTTAGAGTTATCTGAAACTACATCACATTACTGTTAATACAAATCAGCATCACCAAAATATCACAACAACCAGGCTACTTTTGAATGGCAGACAGGGGTCAAAGTCTTCAAACAGCTTCAGTGCAGTAAGCTATCAGCAGGTGAGAAGAATACAGCTATGTGCTTATCACAACACGTGCTTGATTGATCAGTGGCAAAATTGATTGTGGTCAGGTGGGTGTTGTGGTGGTCTTTGCTTACTGTGAGAGACGTCATGGAGTGCTTCAGCTGTTCCAGCTCTTTCTCTCGCTCCTGAATAACTTGCTGGGATTTTCTCTGCATCTCTCCAATCTCACTCTAGAAATAACAAAAAACAAAACATTCCACCATGTAATTCTTCACATCCCATCACATAAATATGGGCATTAGGCTAGTGATATCCTAGTGTGACCAAATCACCACCCCCGTCGATCTCCAACTTCAGCGCACCTTCTTTTCTGTGATTTCACCTGCGGCCAAAACAGCGTCGTGACCTTTGTGTTCGTCGGTAAGGCATAACGAGCATATACACCGCTGATCAGTGCGACAGAAGACCTCCAGGAGCTTGTCGTGGCGAGAGCACAGCTTTTCCTGTATCGTTCCGAAGGGTGCGACCAGCTTGTGCCTCTTGAAGGCCTGAGACTCGTAGTGGGGTTGAACGTGAGACTCGCAGTATGAGGCCAAACATACCAAACAGGATCTAACAGCCTTGTTTTTGCGTCCTGTACAAACGTCGCACTCCACATCTCCGGGTTCGGCTAACGAGTCGTCAGAAGGAACGGTCTGAAGTCCGGTCTTACTCAGTTTCTCTACGACATCAGCCAACATGGTGTTTCTGCCCAGTACAGGCCTTGGCGAAAATGTCTGTCTGCATTGGGGGCAGCCATACAGCGAGATGAATTCATCCTGGTCCCAATAGCCCGAGATACAGCCTTTACAATAACTATGGCCACATGGTATAGTCACGGGGTCCTTGAGAACATCCAGACATATCGAACAGTTGAACTGATCGTGTTCAAGGAAAACACCAGCCTGTGCCATTTTTCTGTAATCCAATAAAAACGCTACTCTAGTGGTTAGCGATTTAAAGGCTGTGGCATGAGAACGAGTGGAGTCAGCTTTGTTTTGCAGGAAATGGTCACGTGACACGAGGGAGTGGCTTGGAGGTCTTTGACAGGAGGGGGAGGGGAGGAGCTTTTATTACAGCCGAGGCCCTTAGTCCAAAGGCAGCGTTCGACCACGAGTGGGCAGAATATACCCGTAGGTTGTGGAAAAGGACCACTCTTTAGGAAAATGGGATTTATTGTGGTTTATTGTGCATTTAGTATTTATTTCACCCTGATGCTAAACTCTAAAGTGTAATTTTTGGAGTTAAATATGTGTCTTTAAACTAATATTTGAAGATTAATGTGAAATAACAGTAAACAGATCAGAACAGTAAACAGAACAGTAAAAAAGTAAACAGATCAGAACGCAAGGTGAATCAGTCAAATGCTCACACATTGTTTTATTGCCTCACCTGAAACCATAGCATCAAATGCCTTTCCAAAGGAAACACAAGATACATGTTGAAAAGAGTATCTTCAAGAGCATGCTAAGTTTCTAGGACATTCATCAATGCGAAAGAAGCACAGCAACACAGTGTACACAAACATGCAAGTTCTGTGCAAACAATAAGAGGAATCCCACAAATTGTAAAAGGTATACACAATACAGTCCAACAACTGAAAACAGGAAAATAAATTAGATAGAAACAGTGCATGAAGTACATATAACTTACAGTAAATCTTTGAAATATAATTTAATGTTTCCAAAATGCATTAAGTGCTTCAAGTCCATTTACAATAATGTATTACATAATAAGTAGGAACAACAAATCTTATAACTCTGGTAATAAATATGGAATTCTGACTACATTCAGTTTCAGTGCAAATTACATTAAACTGAAGCCAATGACAATATTCAAGTATCATAATGTGATATAAGTCATCCCCATCAATTTATTTCTGATCAGTAGTTTATAGCTACAATATCTTTTTTTTTTTTTATCCTGTGCTTCTCTGGTCTGGTCCCCTGAGCTCAAGGAGTCTTTGGTCAGTCTTCCTCCTTAAAAATCGCATCACGTCTGCCATCTTCCAGTTGAAAGTCTGATACGAAGTTGCTGCAACTAAAGAAACCCCTTCTTTCAGACCTACAGCTATGGAATTAATTTGTTTGCATTCAAAAAGTATGGAAATGATTCCTAAAGAAATCTTCCAAAAAAGACATGCAAAGCTTTATATCAGCAAAACTATCTTGACCATGCCTTTAGACAGGCATAACAGTTGCAGTTCTAAAAGTATATGTTGACAGCAATAACTACACATCGCACCATTAGGATTATCCATGACTGACAATCTTCTCATCCAACTGTTCATTTGCAGGTCATCCACATTCTTCTTCATTTTTATAGCATTTTGAAATTCTACTGGTTACAGGACACTTTTTGAAATGTGAGGCATGGCTATTTTTCATCCTCTGTAAATGGTTGGAGATACAGTGGGGTGGGGCTGGGGTGGGTGGACACACAGGATTTCAGTATCAGTAAGAACATGTCAATCTCCCCCACCCCCCTCACTTGGTCTTTTCATCCAGTCCGCTCTCGGCCCTCAAAGCCTGGCTGTTGGCAGAGATAAAGTTGATCCAGTGCTGGAGATCCTCTGGGACGGCAGGGCATTCCACCTGAAACACAAAACACATCCAAGAATGAGACAAAAAAAGAAGACTCATCCAAATGCTTAGCAGAGGTTTTCTGTTCTTGTACTTCTCTTCTGTTCTTGTACTCAGGCTATTTATATTTCATGTACGAAGATGCAGCTGAGCCAGACAACCGGACACAAACTGAATCATGAACTATCCCCTGCTCACACTAATCGCATGCCTTTGTTCATCAAAATACTATTTACTTACTTTTTTTGTTATAACCAGTAGACTAACACTACTTCAGCTACCACATTGACCTTTGACCTCGAGCTCACCTTCCTCTTGCAAAGGTGCTCCAGGATCTTCTCGGGGCTGCTGCGAACAACATTCTGCCTGCAGAACATGACTGCCGAGAGAAAGCCATCCTTCTTGGACACGAAACGCTGCTCCAGGAAGAAAGACTTCTCATCCCAGGTCACGATACGACTCCTCAATTCGAAGGCCTCACCCAGGGCCAGGGACCTGCGGTAGCGGATGGTGCTGGCTCCTACGACCATTGTGGCCTTCATTGCTCGAGCGGCCATGAACAACCCATTGCGGGTGTAATAGGAGAACCTTGCAAAGTCGCACTCCCTCAAGTAGCGGGCATTATTCATGTGGCCCATGTAGTCTATGTCATGGGGGAGCACTTTCCCTTCTATCATGTGTTCAGCAGTTATATCTTTCAGGGGGCTCTGGAACAAGGACGTTATGATCATCAGGAGGCCTCTCAAGAAGTACCACACATCCAGGCTGCCAAAAAGCAGAAGCAGACCGGAGAGCACCCACAGAAGCATCTGAAACATCAGCAAAACACAAATGAAGTCAGTGGACACAGGAATACACTTAAGCGTTACATCACTTGTCAAAATGCCCCTCGACATGCTATAACGTTAACGTTACAGACCCAGGACAAGCTAAAAGGCTACAGCACATACCGGTATTAACATAGCAGGTCGTGTTCGCAATCAAATGTGACGAGTAATTCTTCAGGTTTCATAAATATACAACCAGATATAGTTATCGCTGTTATCGTATGTATGCATAGCCTAACGTTACAGTAGTGGGAGCTTGAGCTATGACTGTTCACTTGCTAGTTAGCCAGCTAGCTGTAGCAGTCATCAGAGCACTAATGCGGACAAACCGAAATTAACTATTGTATTTATAAACAAGTGAAAACACTGACCATTCAGATTATATAGACCATATACACAAACTATACATAATGTATTTCATACGTTTTCACTTGCAGTCCTGGTGTTGGGTCACTGGTGAAAGCAGCACTTGTAGAGGAAGCCGGTTTGTGCCAAACGCTAACGTTACTTCCTGGAAATGGCCTTTCGACAATTTCATTGGCTGAAAATGATATCGCGTGAGTAAAAAAATCAACAGCCCTGTAAGGAAACTGGAAGTTCTTGAATGATAAAACCAGAGACCAATTCACGGCCATTTCGCATTTATTCAGACAATAGAATATCTCTCATCACACCGGCAGCCTATATTTTTCGCAGTCAAGGCTTACCACAAAGCCTTTTGCATACAAGTTATTAAGCAGTAGGCCGATTTCTTCTCTTAGCATACCTCACAACATAGGAAAAAATAACATGCCACATCAATAGGAAAATATTTGAGTCTCTTTCAAAAAAATTCTTCAGCTTATTAACCAAAAGAATGTAGCACTCTGAGACTTTGGATGGCTGCCTGCAAACATGCACACATAATGCTTGCTATTTAACATTCTTGTCTTTCATTGTCCATTGGGATGGGCTTGGTGCTGGGTCCTCACTTGCTCTTCTCATCCAGTCCGCTCTCGGCCCTCAAAGTCTGGCTGTTGGCAGAGATAAAGTTGATCCAGTGCTGGAGATCCTCTGGGACTTCTGGACATTCCACCTGAAAAACACACATACGCCATCAGAATCAGAAAGAATCATGCTGTTGTTGTGCTTGTATCTCAAAATGCACGGAGTTAGGTAAAAAGAGCAGACAGCAAGTAATCTGCATAAATGTGCTTGCCTACAGAATTTTTACTCTTTTCTATTCTATTCTGTGATAGTTCTCAGTTTACAGGCGCATTCAGGAAATACATTCAGTTCTTTCACTGGACCCCTCCTCCTCCTCACCTTTCTCTTGCAGAGGAACTGGAGAATCTTGTCTGGGCTGCAGCCGACGATGTTCTGCTTGCAGTACATGACAGCGGACACGCGGGCATCCTTCCCCGAGACGAAGCGCTGCTCCAGAAAGAAGGCCTTCTCGTCCCAGGTGACAATGCGGCTGCGGAGACGAAAGGCCTCTCCCACGCACAGGGCCCGTCGGAGGCGGATGGTGGTCGCCCCGACCACCAGGCTGCCCCCGAGGGATCGGAGGGCCTTGAAGACACCGTTGCGCATGTACAGCGAGAGCCGGGCAAAGTCACACTCCCGCAGGTAGCGTGCGTTGTTCATGTGGCACAGGTCCATGTCGTGAGGCAGCACTCGTCCACTCATGGTCTGCTCGCCCAGCACATCCCACACTGGAGGCTGGAACCAGGCGCGGATTAGCACCACAGCTGCTCTCAGGTAATACCACACATCCAGGCTGGAGAAGAGAACCAGCAGTACCACCAGAGCCCACAGCAATGGGTCCTCCCTACAAGAGCAAACAATCAGTTATTGAGAGGGGGGGGGGAGATTCGAGAATAGAGAGGCTTCTTCTAATTTTGCTTACATGTCAATCTTTCAAATTCAAATTCAAATTCAAAGAACTTTATTTTTCCATTAGGAACTTCATGTGTGAAAAGTGTCAGTGCATACATAAATAAACATAAAATAAAATATACAACAAAAAGAGATATTCAAACATTCATAAGTCTGATGGATGCCGGCACAAAGCTTCACATGGTTTTCTTAGTCCTGGAGGTGAGAGATCTGTACCTCTGAAGGAAGGAGACAGTTTTGGCTTTGTAGTGAGTGAGTGAGGCTATTTGAGTTCCTTTTAATCCTTTAATGTAGTCCTTCTGTTGAAAATACTAATAAGTGATTCCTGCTCGAATCCAATTATTTTACTGCTCATTGTTTTTGTTTAATGGGTTGCGATGAATATTGGATAGTGCACCAAACCAGGCTGATGTATTAAAAGTGACAATGGATTCAACGAAACATCTGTAGAAATCTACACTATATGGACAAAAATATTGCTGTTGGTCTTACAGGAATTTCAATGACATCCCATTCTAAAGACATGGGCATTAGGGTGGTTCCCAAAATTAATTTTCACCAAATTTTGCCAGATCGTTTTTGTCTTGTTCCAATTGGCATTGTAAGCATCTGTACCAAAAATGGAGTCAATTGCTGCATATTTAGGGGTGGCACACTTTTTCACAATATTGACACACACACGATACATGATGTATTGGTATCCGGATAAAACCATTGCAGATTCTGCATTGAAGAGCATTGGATGACATTTGTGGTATCTGTCAGAAGAACTCGTCGCCCTGGCATTTTTTGATGCTCAGCTCACCACCAGTGGTGGTGGTAAGTGAGGTCCCCCCTTCCCTGTGAAGCGCTTTGAGTGTTGAGAAAAGCGCTAAATAAATGTAACCTGTTGTTGTCGTTGTTGTGTTGATGTTGAAGAAAAAGAGACAATGCTGATAAATCTTGAAAGATGCTCAAAAACTTGATGCCAAGTCTTTCTTCCACAAGAGCAGTACAGCTACCATCTCTGGCCTCGTCACTCGCTGCTCAATCCACTTCTTTGAGGTTCTTACTGAAGGCCAAATGGATGGCAGAAGTAACCCTGATGATGTGAGGTCCATTCTCACAGATGAGAATCTGCGTCAAATAGTTAATTCCTTGAAGGTCATCAACGACAGCGCAGAGAGAGGCATTGACCTTATTAAACGCTGTCAACAATCTGTGCGAAACGAAGACCAAAAGCAATTTTTGCTCTGTGTTGTGCTCTGTTCTAATGTTCTTACTCATTTAGTGTAAGTACAGGGAGAGATTATTAATGACCATACTTATCTTTTATTTTGTTTATGTTTCTGGTTCTTGCGAAAGTTATGCATTCTTAGGTTGAGCAATTGTGAAAAAGTGTGCCACCCTTTACTGGCGTCCTATTGGCTCAATTTTTGGTACAGATGTTCAAAATGTCAATAGGAACAAGGCCAAATGTGATCTGGCAAAACTTGGAAAACTTTTACTCATACCATTATATTGTGAACCACCCTAATGGGCATTAATATTGAATTGGTCCCCCCTTTGCAGGTAGAACATTTGGAAAGGCTTTCCACAAGATTTTGGAGGGTCTGTGGGAATTTTGCCCATTAATTTAGAAAAGCATTTGTGAGGCCTGCCATGTTGGACAAAAAGGCCTGGCTTGCCAGTAAATAAATTAAACTTTGTTCTGTCTACAACCTGAAGTAAAGGCTGATTTCTGACCTCATCATTGCATAAATCACATAATGTACAATGCAAGCAGCAGCAGCATCCCTGATTGACAATCTCTAAAGCCTGTTCATAGTAACAGGAGGCGTGCTGCACCTATGAGTGGGATCTTCTTCCTGGGAGAGTGAATGATGATGTAACCCAGTGCTGGTGTAACCCAGTTCCCTCTGCCTGGTTATTTGCATAGTAATGTATTCTCTGCCTCCTCAGGTGGATTAGTTGCACTTGAAAGGGAAATAACGTGTTAGTTGAGAAGCAGTAATTAATCTGAAGCACTGCGCTGAAGCTCTGGGGAGCTGAGATGAGAACTCAGGCTCATGGACTGGAGAGTGGGGCATCCTCAGATCTCTTCCCTATAGTTTCAGGGTGTGGAATACTCATCAGTGTGTCATGTCTTGTGTTGCAGATACCCAGCTGTTATTTACAAATTCAGAAAATGGCTGATGTTGAAATAGCCTACCATGGCCTTTTCACAGCTCCATGTAGGCTTATAACAGGTTTGGTGGGTTGGTATGGAATTAGCTTAACCCAGGTGAAATAACCCCCACATAGTCCACATGATGAATTCATTTTATAGATACAGGGGGGAAACTTTAAAACGTTACACATTACACAATAAAACGTTAAGTGTCATCTGTGCATTCATTATTATAAGTGTACAAGCGAACAGACAATTTTATGCCATTTCGAGCTCTTTTGTTATAGGCTGTACCATTTCTAAGTGTGTCAGCCAGCAGCAGCAGCAGCACTCAACGGCTAACACTATAACCAAAACTTTGACTGAAATGGGAGCGAAGAAAGTAGCCTATTTGTAACTAACAAAGTCGACATGTCTAAAAACTGGTGGCAAGAGTTGTCCAGGTTATGCTCTTCGTGAAAAACGTGGGATACTCACATTATGTTCGCGGAGTTGCTTCAATCCCTCTCACTCAAGTTACTCTGTCAGCTGCTCGACATATCAAGCGACGAACATTTTGAGTTCACATTCCTGTGACGTGCCGTCAAGTAAAATGCACGCACTTACTGCCCATTGGTTCCCTCACTAAAGTGAACGAACCGGTCTTTTTAAAAACGGCTGTCAAGTGATTGTGATACCCTACCAACCGGTTTTGGCTAAATGATCATGAAACTAGCAGCTGGTGTCAATAGGGACAACGAAACTGAGCATTTTGACAAAACGCTGGTGAAATGTAAGGACATACCCTGTTGGCATAGCCTGTAGGTTCCCTAGGTTCACAAAAAGACAAAGTAGCCTACTTTGACATGTTTTACATTAACTATGCAAACATGCACATCTAGACATAATTACTGCTAGTTAAATGACAAAAACGCAGTTTTGGCACTTCTAAGCATTAGCAACAACTTTAAGCAAATACAAAATAAGAAAATACAATAATGCTCTCCAAATCTGACTTTGTCTGTTCCCTGAATCTCCTCTTTGGACATTTTCTGAGAGAAGCACTCTCAGGAATGGAATCCATCAGAAAAAAAGACATAAACCCATGATTAAAAAAGAAAAATACTGAATTCATACAAATAATGGGACATGAGCTTGAACCAATGGTTGAACCCTTGGCAAACTGATACACACATACTGTAGCCTAAAATAGACTGATTATATTTTGACCACAGCAGTCTCTTTCTCTCTTTCTCTCTCTCTCTCTCTATAGCTCTTTATCTCTCCCAGCTCTCCAGTGATATGGATTGTGTGTGACTGACACCGTTGGCTGGCTGATGATATATGAGTACACTACTCCTCCAGACATTTGTGCGACAGCTCTGTCCTCACACACCCTGCCCCTGAACCAGTGACATGTCTCAATTCAGTCTTCCTCTGTAGGCCTACATCCATGCCTCCAAACTGTAACAAAACCCACAGAAGGGCATTGCCAACTCATCACAATGGTTTTGCAGGGAAACCAGCACCTACAGTTAAGAGAGTTTTCTACTGTATGTTTTTCAGTCCCCTTTCCTGTCCCTTCTGTAAGAGATGGTCTTACACTGATATACTAGTAACAAATCATGTTTGCTGATATACTAGTAACAAATCATTGCCCTGTCTGATCTGAGAGCATTCTGAGAGGGTAAACAAAATATTTTCCGCATGAGGGCAACTTTTGGAAGACT
This sequence comes from Alosa pseudoharengus, assembly GCF_046254945.1. Taxonomy (NCBI): domain Eukaryota; kingdom Metazoa; phylum Chordata; class Actinopteri; order Clupeiformes; family Clupeidae; genus Alosa; species Alosa pseudoharengus. Next base: position 30,955,757 of record NW_027468663.1, read on the forward strand.
TATTGAGGGACAAATACAATGGGATCTAATCTGGCTTTAGAAACATAATGATAGTATAATCCATCTGACACACCACACTAGGCCTCTAAACAACCCATGATCATTGTAAAAGTAAACAACATTTCACATATAAGGGACAGGAACTGGTTGGTGAGTTTTTGTTGTTTTTTTATCATGTAAAATTATATCCTAGATGCAAACTCCTATACCTATTAACTATCTATTTGTCTGTCTAATCTATTATTGGCTTATTTTGCCAAATCCGCTGAAAACAACAACCGATAATGAATCCTGGACACAAACAAGGCACAAATTAGACAAATCCGATTACATGTGACTGCAGTTTAAAACTAGCTAGTTTTCCTCAGTGGAATGCAAAATTATTTACACACAAGGATGTTCATTTTTGGAGTTTCCTCATTGGTCAGTACTAAAAGAACCATGATATAGATTACAGCTCTAAGGTTCCACTGTTAGTGCAGAGCGAGTGTTTGGGTGGAATCGTGTGGGCAAAAACATAAAAGCTAGGCCAAAATAAAAACCACATCTGCACTTCAAGTGTTCACCATCCACAAGCTGTTCACACACATAGATATGTGGACAGTATGTGACGCTAATTAAAATCGCTAAAGTCCCCAGAAACTGATAGCCCCCTTTTAGATGAATTTTGCCCAGTAGTTACAACATATTTATAGTAGGTAGCCATTATACTCTCAGCCCAACTCGAGACTAGACCATCACTTGCAAAGGGACATTAATGTCTTCCTGTATGGCTTACTGTGACATTCTATGAGCGGGAGGTGCATTGTCATCCCTGACAAACCCAATGACTTACAGAGCTGTCCAATTTCAAAGAACAAAAGCAGAGCAGAGAAGGAATGATATGCCAGTGAAGCCGCAAATGGACTGAATGTGACATTAAACACAAATCAATTGGCGATTTCAATGCATAAATTACAGCCCAGCAGGGAGGAGGCCTGCAGAGTAGCGGAGAGAGATTAACGTATAGGGATTTGCAGTAGCAACGATGGATGGATGGAGTCCTTGCTCCCAGACACATGGTGGCCCATCCCTCTGTTTCTCTGTTTCTGTGTGATGTTATTCTGCCTCCCTTTTTCTCTGCCCTCTTTCTCTCTCTCTCTCTCTCTCTCTTGCTCACACACGGTTGGGTATCTGGGGGTTGTGTAGTACGTGATGTGATGTTTTGCATCTGTGTTATTGTATGTTGTGTGTGACTGGCTGTTCGCCAAGGTGAGAGTTAGGAATCTAGGCGGCTAGGAATCTGGGGGTTGTATTGTATGTGATTTGCTGTCTGTGTTATTGTATTTGTGTAAGTTGTGACTGGCTGTCCATATAAGTGAGAGTCTGCGGGCGGTTGGTTGTCTGGGGGTTGTGTTACGTGACATGGTGTTTGTGATGTTCCTTTGTATGTTGTGGTTGTCCTGATGTGCATGATTAGGGTATGAACACTAACATTATGTTTTGTTTTGTTCTAACTTCATGTTTTGTTGGTCTCTATGTGTATAGAGAGGTGTATGCACACATATACTACACTTTTTAGAATACTTTTAGATTACAATATGTTTTTAGAAAGGTCTGACCAGGGACTGGGGTTGCAAATTAGCCAACTGGCTAGAAACCTTTTATGTAACACATTTACAGACATTGTTATGGCATTGACTGTGATAGCTATGTATGTAATAATGTGCGCTGCATTGTCCCTGACAAATAAACTAATAAATAAATTAAAAAAACACACACACACAAATATATGCACATGCAAATAAACACACACATGCATGTACATGCACGCACACACGCACACACGCACACACATACACACACACACACCGCAATCAGGGTCTGAGATGAGAGACAGAGGGAAGAGCGGTTGTGGATCATACTAATGGGAAAGTATTGATTGTGGAGACCATTGCATCTGTGAGAGTGATGAACATATTTAGCAATAACTCTGCAAAGGACATTCATTCATGGACCCTTTCATTTGTAAGTTTGTTTAGGTGTGTGTGTGTGTGTGTGTGTGTGTGTGTGTGTGTCTATGTGCCTGCATTGCACACACAGTTATAAGTATATGTCTGTGAGCACATGTACAAAGATGAGTGGGTGTGTGCAGATCTGTATGTCTGTGAGTGCGGCTTGGTGTGTGAAGTAGTGGGCTGTGACATTGTCAAGGTGAATTTAAGACAGAAAAAGTGGAAGCGAGAGAACACCTGAAACATCACACCAACACTCGTGTCATCACCGTTGAAGCAGAACCTTTTATCTCAGATGGGCCCAAGTAAATGGGCTATTTTATTTCAGCAATTATGTATCAACACTATAAATCAACCTCAGTGATTAAATATGTATGCATGTTAAAATCTATGTGTTTTGATATCGGCTAATGGAATAAGGATTTTGATTCATATCAGTAATTAAATCAAAGATGTGATATTCAAAAGGTAACATTTATTTGCATTAATATACAATAACACCTGTAAAGGATGTCATTTTAAATCTAATTTTGGTTCCACATAAGCATTTTGAACAAACCAAGGAACTATAATGTAGTATTTATGGATGAGGGAAATGGTATTACTTACACACACACACACATAAACACACACACACACATACACACACACACACACATGTAGTACACACATGCGCGCACACACACACACCACACACACTCAGAGAGAGAGAGAGGAACAAACAGCAGGGATTTAAAACACCCGTGCTTATGTAGGTTTATGGCACATACACTTATGATAACAGTGTCCCACAGAGATCAGTTAAATCCGTTTAGAACCCGTGACATCTGTCTGTCTGTAAAGGCCAGGGATGTGGGATTGATGTGTGCCAATCAACATGTGGTGTGTGTGTGTGTGTGTGTGTGTGTGTGTGTGTGTGTGTGTGTGTGTGCGTGTGCGTGTGTCTGTGTGTGCGTGCATGTGTGTATGTGTATATGTATATGTGTGTGTTTGTGTGTGTGTCCAGAGGGTTTAATACTCTTTGTGCCACAATCCTGGCAGAGACTAGGTCCCCTTTAAAATCTAGTGAGATTACTGAAATAACAAAAATAAACATCTGTCAGACACATGCCATTTTGATTTGAATTGCACATGTTTTTGCTTTGTGTTGTCTAGCTTGATATCTTTAACCCTATCATGTTTTGCTCCTCCTAAACAACTTCACTTTTATGAGAAATACACTCTCCTTTCAGCCCTTGACCCACACACACACACACACACACACACACACACACACACATTTGGAATAGAGAGGTCCATACAGTTGATCCCCACGCACGACCCCCTTTCTTCCCAGACATTTGTCTCAGTTTGGCCCTGATGTTCATTACACTGATCTGGGTTGACAAGCAGCAACACAGCCCTGGAGCTCTGAAGGCCTTCATTTCAAATGCACGCATGCACTTTGAGAGTACAATCACACACATACACACACATGATGACAGGACTGTTCTAGCTCAAACACCCGCTTATGCTGTGTATTCTCACACACACACACACACACAAAGGCTTTAAACCACTGTACACTGTCATTCAAGGAAATATCAGCATATACGTCCATACAAAGCTAACATTTTCATTACACTGTATTATCTCTGGCAGTTATGATGGGTGCAGCTGCACGCACACACACACACACACACACGCATGCACGCACGTACGCACGCACACACACACACACAAAATAAAAAATACACACGCACACACACACACTCAGAGACATTCATTCATACTCAAAACCATTCATTTGGATTAAATATGCAGTACAGTACGCACCCATATACATACTTTAACACACACTTATTCACTTAAACACACAGAGAAACTTGAAATCATACAGATATACTGTCACTCTCAAATACAAAGATATGGCAGCACACACACACACACACACACGCACACACACACACACACACACACACACACACACACACACACACACACACATTCATTCAAAATGGGTCAGCCAGTCTTACCATAGCCTTTATCTCAATCCACTATTCTCAGAAAGGTCAATGTGACCCAAATCTAAACAATGGGCCTGCCATGGAGAGAAATCAAAGGGATAAAGTACACATGGTCAGTGACAATCAGGTTATCACTGTGGACACTGCTACACTGCATGACTTTGGCATCTTATCATCATGGAGACACATTTTGTTTATCCTCTCTTTCCCTGTGGTGGAGTTTTTGCTGGTGTGTTTTGATTGTGTAAGTGTGGTTGTTTTCATTATGTCCATGACAGTACAAGTAAAGTACAAAGTCAATAAACATGCATGTTGTTTTCTATTGTCTTTTCTTCATTTAATTTTATTTAGATTTGTCTTATGATTTCATCAATGCACTTTTGATTAATTGTATTGATTGCTTATTATATTATACTTTATTAGTGCTTGTTTGTCATATAGTGTGCGCTGTACAAATGCATAGGTTGTTGTGATATTGAAGCCTACAGTATGCCCCTACATGAGGTAAAACTATGACACAAACAATTGGGACACAACATTTTTTGTTGATCAAGAGGAAAATCGTAATAATAGGATTGAGAATGGGTTTTAGTCTTGACAAATTCGCTGTCATACGGCCTTTGAGATAGTGAGTGTGCGTGGGAGAACTGTATGAATGACTTTCAGGATCAGGGAATTATTACTCATTTGTCAAGTTATCTAATACAACATATTTATCACAAACAGACCTTGAACAATTCATATTATATTCTACTAGCTCCCTGAAAACGTAATTCTTGCTGCCGGAACAGAACCGTTTTGTCTTGGCTACTCTGGCAGAAATCGCTCTCCTTGGTGCTGAAAGTGCGATGTCAGCTGGCAGCACCTCACATACTTGCTTTTCCGCACCGCGTCAAACAAACACCATCGTTGGCACTGGTGTTGTTTTATGAAACAACGATCTGTACTCCTGGTCAAAAGCCTGTCTAATACTCTAAAAGTTTAGATATTCGTTACATGTGCATGTACATGCCGTAAAACTGAGCACGTACCGCGGTTATATAGAGCAATAATGGGTTTGCATACGGTCTTAGTATAGGACAGAACATTGAACGGAAACAATAGCTTACGTGTTGGAAGTTCGCCAGCATGTAAGAATCTCCAGTGATTGGGGGTGGCGTGTTGATGCGAGGTTTACGTTACCAATCAGAGTGAACAATGGCTTTGGCTGAAAGAAGGGGTGAGCGATAAAGAGAGCGAGAGAGGGAGAGAGATATTGAATTTGGTTTCGTATGAATAGGTAAGAAGTGCGTTGCCTTGCCAGGGCACAAGGGACAGAGCGATGATAATGAATCCAAAGGTTTAAAGGTAGTGAGGCGCACACAAAAGCAAGTAATTGGCATCGGTGCGAACGGATCGGATGTGGCCACCAAGCACGGATGGGATTCTATGCCGCCAAAGAGGATGGAGGCGTGGAACGGTGGCCTTTAGGGCTAGGACAGAAGTGAAATGTCGCGGTGCTTCTGGAGCGGACCAGAATTACAGATCGCACTTTTAGCGCTCCTGTTGTGCCTACGAACAATTATACTCACGGACATTTATTGAATCCTCGGGTGACTCAAGATCAAGTGTGCAACATCGAATCTGCAGAGACTGCACTGTCCATTTGCGTTGTGTCAGGTAGGTTACGTTTTCTTTTGTTTTTTACTAGGCTAGGTCCTCGTTTGACTGGGATAGCATAGTAGCTACGCGTTCCAATAATCTTGACTGGTTTTACACGTTTGAATACAATGATGCAGTTTGTCGTTGTCCTTTCTCCTTTTCGTCTTAATGCACTTCAGCACATGCTTCACAGGCTCACGGTGCATCCTTAAGTATGTACGTTTTGTTCTAGTGCTAGTAGCAGCGTAAATTCGCACGGCCAAAATGAAGCTTTTTATATTGCTCGGATCTCAACTTCACAAAATTGTGATTGTGTTATGGCGTATCAATCTTCAGACCAATGACATTTGGCTGTAGGCTACCACAGCATGTCGTCTCTTTTAGCGGTGCCGGTGCGGGCAGCAGTTGCGATACACATAAAATTAAAGTGTAGCTGATTATGGCACTCTGGTTTGTAACTGTTTTTTGTTTTTTTTTTGCTTGAAAATCAGGTCAGCTTGGACATTAGTGTTTCATCTCTCTCTCTCTCTCTCTCTCTCTCTCTCTCTCTCTCTCTCTCTATCTCTTTCAATCTCCTTTTCTCTATCCGTCTTTATGTCTTTGTGTATGCGTGCTCGCGTGTGCGCGTGTGTGTGTGTGGTGGGGAGGGAGGGAAGGGGGGGGGGGGTTGAGGATCATGTTGACAGTTTGCTTTGTACATAGCTCCCTGCTCTCCCGTGTGAGGACTGAGTGACAAGCATTTAGCCTCAGCAGCATCTTTCCAGTTAACCAACAGATGAAGACCCTCACTGGTTGCTCGCGCAAGCCCACGCCTTTTTGGCATTCGGGGCATTTTCTGTGAATTTTCAGTCACACGCCCCAGCTCAACCCTAAGTCACGAATAACAATAACAGAAGGGAAGATAAGAACAACAAACACAAGTTAAAATATATCTTACAATAAACATGGGACAGGGGAAAAGAATAACACAACCGATTTGTAGCACAGATATTTAAGTCTAGCTTGTGTTTTTGGAATGTGTCTGTGCATTACTAGTGTAGGCCTACATTGAATGTAAATATGACTATTCTGCTATGTCACTTTATAGTCTACATGGAATGTAAATAAGATCATTCCTCAGATTTTAGACAAATATAGTCAAAATGCTGTATGCAGTGGTCACATTTGCATTTGCATTATTTGCAGTGCTGAATGAGAATATCAACCATGAAAACAAATGCATACTGCATTAGTATGAAAACTCTATAAAATTTCCAGGAGACAAATTAATGCTAATAGTCTTATATCCTAAACCTCACTGGCCTGGTATTACCAGACCCAAATTCACAGGCCCTCTTCCTTTCTCTCAGTAGCACAAGGAGGCCAGGCCCCTGCTGCATGAATGACCATTCATTTTACCACACACACACACACACACACACACACACACACACACACAGACACACACACACACACGTGTTGGATCGCTAGTAAGCCGTGCCAGACCAGCGCTGAGCTGAGTCCAGTGCCCTCAGGAAGCGGCCTTTCCAGGCCGTCACAGCCGGGGGAAACGTGCCGCGCATAGCAGACTGCATGGATCGATGTGAGGCAGCCAGGCCAACTCTGGCCCCGCTGTGAATCCATGTCCCATTGGCTCTGGGTGCTGATGATGTCACAGTCCAGTGCCCATCTCTCTCTCTCTCTCTCTCTCTCTCTCTCTCTCTCTCTCTCTCTCTCTCTCTGGTGTGTGTGTGTGTGTGTGTGTAAAATGGTTGTGCTTGTAATTTACAGAAAATAAACTGTGTGTGTTAAAGCCATGGGTGGTGGGTGGCAGACAGAGTGAGAGATGGGGGGGGAGATAGAACATATGTGTCTGTGGGCGTGTGTGGTGGAGGGCCAATGTACTCTCAGTGTGCCACACTAAGGCATGAGAGAATGGAGCGTAAATCAAGAGGAGGCGGGAGAGAACGAGGCTTGGCCATGGAGAGGCATACAAAGAGCTGGCATAACAGGCCTTGTGCTTGTCTGTAAGAAATCAGAATGGATATGAGGAGAGGTTTTCTCTCTCTCTCTCTCTCTATCTGTGTGTGCGTATGTGTGAGTGAGTGATTGAGTGAGTGAATGAATGAGTGAGTGAGTGTATGAGAGAGAGTGTGTGGCCTTGACTAACATAATATGTTTTGTGTTTTTGAAATAATGTGTGTGTGGCTTTAAATAACAGAATGTGTAATACGGTTTTTTTTTTTAAAGCAGTGTGTGTGTGTGTGTGTGTGTGTGTGTGTGTGTGTGTGTGTGAGAGAGAGAGAGAGAGATAGGGAGGAAAGAGAGAGAGATAGGAAGGTTATATTCACAGAGAGTGGGAGAACTTGTATAGAATGTCATAGAAACAGTGGACAATAGCATCTCTTTTGTGCTCCAAGTGAATGTGAAACTGTCTGTGTGTGTGTGTGTGTGTGTGTGTGTGTGTGTGTGTGTATGTGTGTGTTTATATGTGTGTGTTTGTGAGAGAGAGAGAGTTAGTGTAGTGAGCACATCTACAAGTCGCTCAGTGATAAATTATATGATTAATGGCTCTTATCATACATGTGGCTGCTTTGAGGCAGCTCGTGCTGCAACTAATTGAGTTCACATCCAATGTCACATCAGTCCAGTCAGCTAGTCTGCTCTCTGCATGAGCCACTCACACACTCCGTCTGCTTGAGCCGCGCTCACACACTTAAACCACTCTGTGTGTCCTTATGCAGCCTCAATCAATGGGCGCGAGCCACCGTTGACAAGGCAGTGATGGAAAAACAAGGCGATCGATTGGAAACAGACCGCATGGCGTCCACCGAAGATAATTCCATCCATGTCCGATGGACACAGCACCCGCAGGTGTGTGCTGGGGCCGTCGGATCCGCATCGCTCTTGGGCACAGATGCGGCGAAGTGGACCTGCTACAGGTCACAGTATTGATCCGTGGCCAGCTGTGGTCAGCGGTGGATGTGGCGGTGGCGGTGGACATGTCGGTGGAGGACTGGGCGTGCGTGGCTCTCTCTTCTCCAGGGTCCAGAGAAATGCAGGGGAGAAGGATTCTGCTAATTGGTGTTTGTAAGCACAGGCGACTCCGGTTTCTCTCCTCTGTGTCCTCTAATTAGCAGATGATGAGAGAGAAGCACAGAGACAGAGAGAGAGAAGAAGAGAGAGAGAGAGAGAGAGAGAGAGAGAGAGAGATTTGCAGGATGGGAATGCATATATCCCATATTATTCATGCAAAAACACACCAATGGACCATGATTCAATCAGATTTATCACAAACACACACACACAGAGAGAGAGAGAGAGAGAGAGAGAGAGAGAGAGAGAGAGACTCCTATGTGACACTACAGTTATGCAAACATTAAAATATTGACATGCATATGCATAATAGACATGCATGCATTTACACACCTATACCCAACCTGTGCATGCACACACACAAACACACACACACACACACACACAAACCCACACTGCCTGCTGAGGTGTAGAGGATTGTCTCATTAAAATGCAAGAGCCACTGAACTTAATTTACGCCCCAAACAGTTCCCATCACAGTGGTTGTCTTTAGATGTAGCTTGGTGGGAAGAGGAAGCAAGAGAAAGAGTGAGTTACAGAATGGACAAAAAGTACAATGTCTCACACTGCTTCAGTAATAGCTTTAGGACATATTTCCATCTCTCTCTCTCTCTCTCTCTGCATTTCCCTCTCTCTCAATATGTACACTCATTCACTCTCTCTTTGCTCTTTTTCTCCATACTGAGCTGTCTACCGTGGCTGCAGGCCCGACTACTTTCTTCTAGCGTTTCCATGACAACATGTGAGGCATGGCCTAACTTGACCACAGGGCACATATTGAGCATCATTCACTCTCTATCACACCCCCCCACCCCCCACCCCACATGCAAGTGTGCTTTCTTTTTATTTCCTCTCTCTGTATGTCATCACCTTCCTCTTCCTTTTGCACAAACCCTTATTTACCCAAATTGCAAAGACAGCTACAAAATGTGACTGTCATAGTCTGAGTGCGCCTGCTTTTATGAATCATGTGCAGCGTTAAGAGACACAAGAGCAATCAGGGCATCATAAAAGGGTAAAAACTGGCAACTCTGACGTCTCCAGGTGCTTTTGGCAAAAGCCTTGGCAGACAGCTTAGCAAAAATATTACTGGCTATACGTCTTTCAGCAGGCAATTTCATTCTGCCGCGGATCTTCCTTGGATGTCGTTTGATGGGATTTCAGAATAAGTAATATACTAAAAGGATTTTCCATGTGAGCCATGGCCCAGTGCATGATTTTTTTTTCTCTGTCAATAAACTAGTTCTGGCAGATAGTGTCACTGTAGTCAGGAGCTATTTAGTTGAGTAACAGAGAAGAATATATGAAATAAAATGAAAATGCATAAGAGCCAGATATGATGTGATGTTTTTTTATGGAGCTGTTTCATCTCCCAAATGCCATATTTTAAGATTAGGTGATAAACTGTTAAGCTTCTGCATTACTCTAACCTGTCCATGATGACTCAGATCAGCCAGTTTACTGAGATTAAAGGGTTTTACAGAAAGAGAGCGAGAGAGAGAAAAAGAGAGACAGATAGGGAGAGGGAGAGAGAGAGTGTGTGTGTTTGTGTCAGTAGCCTCACACCACTAATGTCAAATTTACGCCTTAGCGAACAGCTTCACAACACCCGACAAAATGGAACCAGACAGGAAGTAAGTGAGTGTCTTCTGGAGACGGGCGCCTCCCTCGGCCTATGGGGACTCTTGGCTCTCAGTGAAAAGGACGCTGCTGCATACTAAATTCTAATTAGTCTGTAGCCTTCAGGGGACAGTTAGCATTCTTTCAGGAAGCCTTTCCATGGTAGGGAAAACATCAGAGCGGGAAAGATGGGGAGTGGGAGAAAGAAAGAGAGATTAAGAGTGAAAGAGAAAGACAGAGAGAGAGGAAGAGAGAGAGAGGTGGGAAAGTCTTTAACCAGTGCCTCCATGCAAGCTCATTTCATGGCTCTTTATTTCAATTACACGACAGGGATTGGGTTTCTACCGCTGACCCGCACCATCAGTACAGCTGTCCAGGCTGATCAATGAATTTCTCTTTAAGGGTAGATTTTTATGGAGGTTGTACCGTTTGCCTTTGTTTGTTTGCCTGTTTATTTCTTTCTTTGTGTGTGTGGCATGCTTGCCACGGTGCAATTGATTTTGAGGCTAGATGATTTAGTCTTATGCCACATAGGGTTTTGCAGTTTCTTCTATGGTGGCACTCAAGCAAACTCTCTTCCTCTTTCTCTCTGAATCACACACAGATACACACAGACACACTCGTACCACACACACACACACACACTTTACTTACACAGACACTCACCCTCATGCATGCACTGAAACACACATTCCTACATGACACACACACAGTTGCACATGCGCACTTAGACATACACACAATATTCCTCTTGTCACCCCGCTGCACAGTGATTCATTCCTCCAGTTTCTCTGTCAGGGAGGATGTTTACACTCTCCAACTGCTCCAACTGTCTGTAGCGTTTTGTCAAACGATGTACGCAACAGAGATTCAAATGCCAGAGGAGAAAGAGAGAAAAAAACATACCACTTTCAACGAGACCAACAGCTGAGCAGAGATACTGCCTTTAAATGAATAACCCATCACCCTCAACACAACCCCACCATAACACACACACACACCACGTTCCCCAACTCCTGACATTTCCCAGGCTTTTCACGTAGCATGGGGGGAAAGGCAAGGTGAAAACCAAACCTCATTCAAAATTCATCCAACCTTTCTGTGGTACCTCTCTGAGGTCTCTGCCACACAAAAACATTTTTCCCCCTTTTTTAAATACTTTTTTCTCCCCTTGCGAGGGCCAGTGGAGGCAGTATATCTCTGAGAGAAATGTGTTGGCGCTTCCGCAGATGATTCTCATCTTCCCTTCTGTTATTTTCCATGCCTTAAGCTGATAGAATGGCTTATGTAGGTCACGTTTCGCTAATCTACTTTCTCTATCCTCACAAATACACACTAAATTAAGCATTGAGCATGAAATATTCAAATCATGTTCGTGTCTCATTACTCAGTAACGCATTGAAGAGATGAGAACTCTGGTGCCTCTGATGTGATTTAATTGATTTTGTCTTCAAAGTATTTGTCCACACCTGTCTTGCTGCTTGTGTTTGGAGCTCACATGTCAGATTAATTGCTGTCATTTTACGATTTACTCAATACAAAATGATGTTGTGCATGGCCGTCTCTCAAGTGTTGTTTATCTCTGTGTGTCTAGAATAAGAAAAACTACCGCCAGTAAAGAGAATTGTCAGAAGTCGTTAACTGAATGTGAAATTTCCTCAAAAGCGTCAAATTTGCAGGATAATAGGCAGCATGTTTTTCTCTCCTTCTCTTTTGCTTTCACCCTGCACTCTTTCTTCCACACATATTCACACAGATACATACGCCCAAATGCACCCACACACACTGTGTCTCTTAACTCAGTCTATCTATCCCTCACTTTCACATGCAGGGTTCGTTTTTGGAAGTTTTAATGGAAAAGCTTACACAAATCCTTACGAATATATTATCAGCCCCATTAAAAATCCAAATCTGCCTGTCACCCTGTTTACCGTGTGTGTGTGTGTGTGTGTGTGTGTGTGTGTGTGTGTGTGTGTGTGTGATTGGGGTCTGCGTCAACTGTTGGGAAAACATAAAAAACAGCTGTTTTGATCTTACTATCACAACAACATCAGATGGTGTGTCCTCTGGAGGCTCATTGAAGCCACGTGGAGAAGAACAGGGCTTCAGAACAAGGCAAGGGTTCGTTAAGCCAGCATATAGAGTCCGGAGAGACTGAGAGAAGGAACAGCCGTGAGGCACTTGTCTCCAGATATGTCTTTAATTATTAGAAGCCCAGCAGAAAGAATGGAGGCTCCAACTTGAAACACAGTTCTGGATGGTGTGAGATGGCAGAGGCGGCATATGATGGGACTTTCTGTGTGTGTGTGTGTGTGTGTGTGTGCGCGCATGTGTGCTGTTTTCCTGTTCTTTTTTGACTTATGCCATTACTCATCAGTGAAGGCTGTCTTCCCGCTCTCTCTTGCTTTCAACTATGATATTTAATTTTCCAACTCACTTAAGCGTATTGCATGCATGGATGCTCTTTCTCTGTTCTTCTCTCTCTCTCTCTCTATGCTTTACCTTTCTCTCTCTCTCTCATTGTCTCTCCCTGTCTTACACTCTCCTCCTGCCTATGTCATTCGAATATCTCTCTCTCTTTCTCTACTCGTTTACCTGTCTCCCATTTTCTAAAGTACATGTGTTTGTTTGTGTCTGTTGTGTAGGTCCCCAGGGTCTGCTCATCTGAGATGGCCACTCGGAGGCTCTCCACCGCCCCCACTGGCATGGCACCCCTCCCAGCGCTCCCATCGCTCTTCCTCCTCCGCCTGCTCCTCTTCCTCCTCCCGCTGCTGCCGGTGCTCTCCCTGGGCTGCCCTGGTGGCTGCCGCTGCTACAGCCTGACGGTGGAGTGCGGCTCCGTCGGCCTGAAGGACATACCGCAGGGCATCCCCCCCTCCACGCAGGTCAGTGGTATTGCCAGTCATACCCTTCCTAGCCAGTCAACTGCCGGCCTGTCATCATGCTATCCAATCAGATGAATGGGGCATATGATTTGTTTTGTGAATGAGCTACTGTAGAAAAAGATTTCTAGGCCCTGTCCTGCTTTATTTTGATGGAACATTTGTCTGTGCACTAACTGATAGATAATAGTGACGCATAGGCTAGATTTAGCGGTCAGTGTTTGTCTAGTAGTCTTGTGGCTTCTGTTTACCATAAACGCAGGCTTTGAAGTAAAAGGATTCATGTAATTGTCATGTAAAGGGATCCATTCACGCAGCTAATCATCTCATAAAATATAAAAAGAGCCAGCTGCATTGACGTGCCCATAGCTCTTCTCCGTCAAATGTGTGTCATGAGATTAATTCAGTGCCACATTTCATACACTGCCTGCAAATGAATCCCGCCCGTATTACACTAATAACAAACAAATAGCCCGTGTTCAGCTGGAGGGAGCGATTGCAATGCGACAGCCTGCGCGGCTCCCTATACAACAAGAGAAAGAACTGGGAAAGTTTGCCAGCCCTGGCAAAGGATATTGATCATTTGCGGGAACAGTGGTGTTGTGTCGAGCTCACTATAGTGTAGTGTAGCGTACATACTGGCGTGGGTCACTAGTGTCTTGCTGCATCCTTTGAATATTCATGAGAGAATGAGCGAGCTGCATACATTGTGCCGTTAACCTGCGCGACCTCCATCACGCACATTTCACATGCTCAACGTCCGCTCGGCCAACTCCTGATTACTCTCCTAAGAGCTGCAGAGAACCCACCGGCAATTAAGTTGTTTCTACACGGTGTAGGCTAATTGAAACCGGGCGGGTTGGGCTACTGATTTACGCACAAACTGATAAAAACGCCTCATCAGTTCCAGCCCCAAACAAGGACCACATTGCATTGCTCATGCTCCAGCGCTGGCTCGATTGATCTGTTTATGCTGCTTAGTCCCGTCTCTGTCGGCCGAAGCAGCGAGAGCAGTTCGTGCCTGATATCTGGTGGTGAGGTTTATTTATCGATTCCTTCTTTTTGTGGACTGATGATGCTGGGCCTCAATATTTATTTTTTTGGTAATGCGTGGGCTCAACATTTGATTCACTGCGTTATGCGTATTTAGTCTCGGTGGACTGTTGTCTAGATGATCCGCAGAAAACAGAGAAGTGGATTTACCTTGTCTGACAGTGCAGTGGCAGGAATCAAATTTTGGGGGACGATTTTTTCTGTTTCATGTTAACAACTTATGAGCCTTTCTGACATCAGTTTGCAATTGCAATAGTTTTTCTATCCTCATAAAAATGACATGAAGTTATATTTTATTCAATAGTGCTTCCCAAAGTGACCAGGCCAAGGTTTTTATTTTTTATCTGTTTTTTCAGTCTGTGTAAGCCTACACATTGGAACCCTTGTCTCCATTTTCTCCACAGCTCTCTCTATCATTTATGTGCTGGTAGACCTGTAAGATTAAGTTGGTAATTCACTAGTTCTCAAGGTCTACAAAAGAAGTTTTAGATTAGCAGTCCTTTTCAGCTGTACAGAGGGTCAGGGAGAGAGAGAGAGAGAGAGAGGGAGAGAGAGAGAATGTGTGATAGAGTAGACCTCGATACAGGTGCAGTTTGTGTGGGTGTGAAAATGCACCTTGAATGTAATATTTTCAGTCGCTAACAAGCGTTTGTCTAACCACATTTTCAAAACTCTAAACACAATTAGCACAGCATCGGTCTTTTGTGGCCATACCAATCACACATTTCATGTCGTTTTCAAACAATATGCAGTCAGTGAACACATTTTCACAATGCTTACATTTTCTTACAGTAACAGACAAGCTATACCTCCCAACAAAACTATGGATTGTTTTGCAGAGAAATGTGTGTTCTGTTTTGAAATGAGTTAGTATATATTTAACAAAATGTGTCTTTGAGAAGAAAATTATCCATTTGGCCAATTGTGTTTTGTAGGTGTGAGTCTGTGTTAAGAGTTTAGAAAAAGTATCTGAAGTATGGGTAAGCACTTGTTAGCGATTGAAAAAAACTGTAAACACTGGCTTCCTATGTGGTATGCTTTCCAACACTTTCAGCATCTCTCTCTCTCTCTCTGTGTCTCACTCTCTCTGTGCATCTGTCTATCTATTATATCTGTTTTTCTCTCTCCTCAGACCATCTTTCTGCAGGACAACACGGTGGGGCAGATCCGGCTGCAGGACCTAGCTGGCCTGGTGGAGCTGCACTACCTTTACCTGCAGAACAACAGCATCTCTGCGCTGGAGCCCGGCGCCTTCCAGAACCAAGGCCAACTGCTGGAGCTGGCCCTCAATGGCAACCGCATCCACCTGATCAACGCTGACGTGTTCCGTGGCCTGGACCACCTGCGCATCCTCTACCTGGCCGGCAACCAGATCACACGTCTGCAGGACTACACTTTCCGTGGCCTACAGGTAGCTTATGATTAAATTAAAGGGATAAAGTGATGAGATCTGAACTCCATCACGTAAAGTGGTGAGATCTGAACTCCATCACGCTGTAGGGGTGGTGTTGTTAATGTGGAGGAAAGCTTCTATGCAACACAGCATTTACTGTATGTGCTGAGAATCAGGGCCCTACAGTTGAGCTTTGTATGTAATATCACTGTAATTGTACATGGGAAAGTGTGAAAAATGCATGTATGTAATGACTGGTGGACTAATACATTATCCTCTCCATAAGTCAGTGACGGATTGTATGGAATAGATAAACTGAGTTCTTTATTCATGTATTCTAGGGTGTCAGAGTCAAATAGCAATTATAGCATTTGTGAGAAATAGCTTAAGTTGTCTGGATGGAATGAAAGAACACATTCCTCCTTTATTTGTGATTGGACCCAGGTGGGCTATAGACATCTGTATTCTGTTCACTATGTGTAATTCCGGATTTGCATGTACCTCAGTGATGATCCACTTTGCATAATTAGATGTAAATGCAGCCCCATCATAGTACTGATGGTGGTGCTGATGTTGTTTCCATGGTTCCCCCTCCGTCTGTGTGCAGCGTCTGCAGGAGCTGCACCTGCAGGAGAACAGCGTGGAGATGCTGGGGGAGCAGGCGCTGGTGGGCCTGTCCTCTCTGGCCCTGCTGGACCTGAGCAGAAACAACCTGCGCACACTCGGACCGGCAACCCTCAGACCACTGGTCAGCCTGCAGGTGCTGCGGGTCACAGGTGAGTCAAGACAGTGTGAGAGCAAGGGGGGAGAGAGAGAGGTGGGGGAGAGATGGAAAGATGAAATGAGATAAGAGGCAGAGAAAAAAGAAGATAGGTGTATAGGGACAAGTGATGCACTCTAGGACTAGTTTCATGTAGCATTTAGGGAGTCAGTCAGACTACAGAGGCTACAAGTTACGAGAAAGAGAGAGAGAGAGAGAGAGAGAGAGAGAGAGAGAGAGAGAAAACAAGGTAATTGGCAGATCAAGAAACATGGGGGAAGGTACAGTATAGCAAACTAAGGAAGGACAGTAATCAAATCAGAATGATTAGGGTAAAGGTTGTTTTTATGAGGAATGCAAATGCTCTTCTCTACCCTGTCAATAAAGCTAATTGAATCAGGCTGAATCAAATTGATTTGACTAAAAATTGGAACGAAACTTAACTGAATCTTAAGGAATCAGAGTTAAGTGAATTGATAAAGTGGGTCCTAATATGAAAATTAGACAGTTGTGTGTGTGTGTGTGTGTGTGTATGTGTAAAGTTGGCCACAGAGGAGCTAAAGGTTAGCCTGGATGCCAGCCGAACTTATCCCCGCACACAACATTTGGCCAAAACTTTGGCCAAAGTGGATATGTGGGAAAACTATGAGGGAAAACAGCGTGTTTGCATTGTGACATGTTGTTCCCTCGTTTGCTTGAAATCTCTGATTAGCCACCTGTTTGCTCGAGGGGTTTGCAACACACCCTTCCTCAGTTGTTTATAGCATGTTTGTAGCATCAGTGTGAACGGAATTTTTTTTTTTAAATGAAGGAGGGGAAATATCCATTTTTCCGAATAGCCTACCCTGGTACATATTTCGCTTAGATTTCGCTATCGGGTGTTGTACAAGATATTGACAGCGCAATAACTTTTTAAACAGACCAGAAAACATTGTTAAGGCATTTGTGGAGAAGAAGGATGGTTCAGGTGGTTTTCCTACAGCTCACGTAAGCTCTTTTGTTGTGGTTAGGTCTATCCAATTGAGTGCAGAGGCACCCCCCACCTGTATCCGTTGAAATACGCCCCATAATTATGTCCAAATGGACCAGTATCAGACTCATATCCTGACTAGAATTTTGAGTATGACAACGTCAGGCTAGCTACAGACAGAGACAAAGTAGAGGAGATAGATAGATAGATAGATAGATAGATAGATAGATAGATAGATAGATAGATAGGAGAGGTATAGAGAGAGAGACAGAGAGAGGGAGTGAAAGAGGGAGTGAGTGCGACTCAGCTCAGAGGTAACAAGGCGTGTCAGCGTGATGGATGGCCTGTAGAGAATGTTTGTGCTCTTTTCTCCCTCCATTCCTCCCCATTATTTTGACTGTCCCCTGATGCCCCCTCTCTCTCTATCTGCGCCCTGTTCCGCTTCATTTACCCTCTCTCTCCCTCTCTCTAATCCACCTCTATCTCTCCATCGTCCCCCTCTTTCGTTCACTCATTCTCTCCACCCCCCATCTTTCTATCTATCGTCTGTCTATCTTAAACACACACTCCCTGCCAACAATCTGTCTTCATCTCTTCCACTCTGATTTTTTTGCTGTTTCTACTTTTTTCCCGTTTCCTCTCTCCTTTTCTCTCCCCTTTTCCATCTCATTTAAAGTGTGAGAGGAAAAGCCTTGTGTACAGAATATTTATGTGAGGATCTAAGCTTAGTGTGGGGGATATTTATTTTACTTTTACTTTTCAATGTTTTTTAGTTTTTTAATGGAGTAAAAAAGTATGTAGTAGAGTAAAGTTTTTCATGCAAGATTTTTATGTGCCCAGAGCAATGTCCCAATAAAGGGATGATGGACATCTCTTTCTCTCCCTTTTGTCTCACACTCTCTCTACCATTTCTCTCTCTCTCATTTCCATTTCTCTGTTATCTCTCTCCATCTCTCTCCTCCCCTCAGACAACCCCTGGCGCTGTGACTGCGCGCTGCACTGGCTGCGCAGCTGGATTAACGAGGAGGGCCAGCGTCTGCTGAGCTCGGCCGAGCGGCGGCTGCTGTGCTCGGAGCCGCCGCGCCTCTCGCACCTGAGTCTGGTGGAGGTGCCGGCCAACAGCCTGGTGTGCATCCCGCCCGTGGTGCAGCTGGAGCCCAGCCACCTGACCGTGCGCCTGGGCGAGAGCCTGCGCATCTCCTGCCAGGCCTCCGGCTACCCCCAGCCCCAGGTCACCTGGAGGAAGGCGTCCCACGGCAAGGCCCAGCTGTCGCCCCGCGGCCTGGTGCAGGAGGTGGGGGCGGAGGGTGAGGGCAGGGCAGGGGGCAGGGTGGTGACGGCGAGGCCAGGGGGGAAGGGCTCGTCGAGCGGTCAGGGGTCCACACGTGGGGCAGAGGATGGTGGTGGAGGTGGCAGCAGCAGCAGCAGCAGCGACGGGGAGCGGTTTGACCCGGACACGGGCAGTGGGATGCTCTTCCTGAGCAACGTGACGGTGGCTCACGCCGGCCGTTACGAGTGCGAGGCCTGGAACCCCGGCGGCGTGGCGCGCGTGACCTTTCACCTCTCTGTCAACATGTCCTCCTCGTCCTCCCCGTCTGCCCTCTGGCCCCGGCTCCACTCCTCCTCCTCTTCCTCCTCCTCCTCCTCCTCCTCCTACTACCACCCGTCTTCAGTGGACGTGAGCCAGGAGCCGCTGTACGAGCTGGAGAGCATGGACTTCAACGCCCTGGGCCCGGCCACGCAGACGGCCATCGCCGTGGGCATCTCGCTGCTGGCGCTGACCGCACTGCTGCTGCTCTTCATGATCTACAGTCGCCACCGGCAGCGCGTCAAGGAGGAGGGGGGCGGAGTCTGCGGCGGCGGCTACGGTGGCTACGGCGGCTACGGCGCCAGCAAGGAGGAGAGCATCCTCTACGTCAACGACTACTCCGACGGGCCCACTACCTTTGCGCAGCTGGAAGAGTACCGCGACGAGCGTGGCCACGAGATGTACGTGCTCAACCGCGCCAAGCCCGTGCTACCCCCAGCGCCCGCACCCACCACCGCCTGCGGCCAGCAGGTGGCGATCTCCCCACCGCTGACGCCGGCTGATGCGCTCTCGCTGGGCGGTGGAGGTGGAGGAGGCGGCGGGGGTTGCGGCACGCTCACCCGGGGGGTGGCGGTGGGGGGCGTGGGGGGTCCAGGGCCCCAGAGGGCCCCTGCTGAGGGGGGAGAGGGGCCACCGCTTGATCCCGAAGGGCTTTTCATCAACCAGAGTCTGCTGTTTGACACACAGATCGCCTACGAGATCCACTGCTGAGGGGATGTGAGTGTGTGTACAGTATATATATTAGCTACATGCTGCGAGTGTAGTGTTTGTGTGTGTGTGTGTGTGTGTGTGTGTGTGTGTGTGTGTGTGTGTGTGTGTGTGTGTGTGTGTGCGTGTGTGTGTGTGTGTGCGTGTGTGTGCGTGTATATGCGTGCGTTTGTGTATGTGAGAGAGACGGAGAGAGGGAGACTATGTGTTTGAGAGAGAGAGAGAGAGAAAGAGAAAGAGAGAGAGAGAGAAAGAAAAAGAAAGACAAAAGCTCCTGGAGTTAAATACAATAAAAGCCCAAGAATGAAACGGCCCTAAAGACCGCAGTCGAAGCTGATATCAAACTATCAGCAGCGCTTCTCTCTCATGTATCCCCTACCCTTTGTCATGCGGTTGAACCCGCAGTTACCTCAATCTGGACCGGCTAATGAACATAACCGTCTGATGAAGGGAACTAATGAACCAAAAGACTGCCAGGTCGAAAGCCAAAGCTTTTACTGAAGACTGTTGAAAACATGAATGCATTACTGGTGGAATGTCAAAGGCAGGGTGTGATTTAATGTGATTTGATTTTTCAAAGACGTGCACACGTCAGAGTAAGTGACAGACTAGATGAGGCCGATTGAGACATCATCTCAACTGTGTGTTCTTTTTTCAGTGACGTATTTTATTGATCCTACTATGGGATTTATCTTTTTATGTTGTTAATGATTAATGATTTCTTCTATGAATATTACAATTTTAACGACACATTCTGAGTGTGTGTGTGTGTGTGTGTGTGTGTGTGTGCGTGTTTCAGAGAGAGAAGGAATGTAAAAGAGGGATTGAGAGTACCATACACACAGCATAAGTGTGTGTATGTGTGTGTGGGTGTTATCTTCAGAGTGCATCATCTCTCTTCCCCTCGTTCTCTTGATGTCCAAAAAGCACTGTGAGTAATGGCTGTGGTGACCGACGCTCAGATATGTCTCCCTGTATCTCCTCCTTATATCCACGAGCCAGCATTATGTGAAGGTTGTAGCTGTAGCTAGACTTGTTTTTTTGTTAACTATCCCTTTTCCGTTGCTTTGTGAGGAGGACGAATGTGCCTCATTTTCTGTTTGGCACACCTTACCGG
Organism: Alosa pseudoharengus; assembly: GCF_046254945.1. Lineage (NCBI taxonomy): Eukaryota > Metazoa > Chordata > Actinopteri > Clupeiformes > Clupeidae > Alosa > Alosa pseudoharengus. Next base: position 30,976,564 of record NW_027468663.1, read on the forward strand.
CGCTGTGCAGAGTTGAATAAAAAAAAATCTGAAAAAAAAAAATACGAGTGCCAAGTCGCTTCAGGGCAAGCTGTATTAGCAGTTTCAGACATTTCAGTGCTCCAGAGAGTGTTCTTTTTTATTTATTCAATTAATTAATTTATGTTGCAACTTACTCCATTGTCTATGTCTGGCAGTTGTCTTTCCTCTATTTTATCCTAATAAAATGCACATTTATTCACACAGGATTGTGTGTGTGCATGTGCATGCCTTGTGTGTGTGTGTGTGTGTACCTATATGCATCTGTTGTGCTCAGAGGTGATATGACACCAGTGCCTGACACATACAGTGGGTCCCTGTTCCTTCCCTTTCCTTCTTGTTTGCCTAATAGACCATTTCAAGAGAGTTCCATTATCAGCATCATAGTTGGCCCCACAAGGCTTCCGTTTTAACATTTCATATGTTATCTTAATGCAGAGGAAGTAGATTGGGAACCAAATAGAACGTTCAAGCATTGTTTTTGTTTTTATTGTTGAAAGGGTCTATAAGAGTCCCTCCTTTTCTGCTCTCACCGTCTGCCTCTTTAGGCTCTGCAAAACGCTTTGAGACAAGACACACAGTCAGTCAGTTCATGAGGGAATATCAATAAATAACACTGAACTGCACGGACCATCACCAACCATGAAAACCATGGGGCTGAGTGCTAAAGGCAACAGGAACAGGTAGAGCATAGAATGAGCATTCTCTTCAGCTGTGTCTGCATTGTATGAGAGACTGGATGTGACCCAGCGTTAGATACAGAGGGGTTGGTGGTGGGTGGGCTGGACTCCACGGGTTCTCTTGTCATTGTTAATGCAGTGAAATGGGTAATCTGAGCAGGTCTCCATTGTAAACAACAGCAGCAGCTTTGCAGCTCTCTGCCTCTCTCTCCGCACACTCACACATCTCACTGCACATTTAAAGATTAGGACTACCATAATCATATTGCCTTTTATTAGAATGTAGAATTTGATATCATAACTGGGACAGAATTGTATTATCATATTCATTTCATGCATTTTTCATATCAATGTTATCCTTTGTTTCCAGTCAACACTTCTGAAAACAGCTTCCACAGGGTTGTAACATATTTATGTAATTCCCTTTGTTCAATATTGTCCTGTGTTATGATCATGACATTTTCTATATAACATTTCTATATAACAGCTATGACCTTTCAGTGTGTGCAAACACCTTAAAGGAATTATTCGGAGTAAAATGCACTTTAGATCAATTTACGGATGATTGGGAGTACATACGTTGAGTTGACATCAAAATCATGTCATTCGGATGTGTTTGGCTTTAGGGACCCTCTACTCACTACCACGTAAGTGTAATATTGTTTGGAACTGTAGAAGAGGTATAAAAATAGCGTTTGTAGCGGCGAAATGACTTGCCCTGGTCACTTCCAGGCTAACGAGTTTTGACTAAAAACGGTAAAATCGAACTTTCTCAAAACACATCCAAATGACATGATTTTGATGTCAACTCAACGTATGTACTCCCAATCATCCGTAAATTGATCTAAAGTGCATTTTACTCCGGATAATTCCTTTAATACTGAAATATACACACTAAGAAATAATACTTTTACATAATACAACTAAACAATATATTACAGTCAGTCAGATGATAGCTTAGGGAGAATGCAGTCGAAGCCAACTGAGCACTGGCTGGCTGTAATGTTGATGGTGGCCATGGTTATTTGGTTATTATGATGCAAATATGTGGTCATCCACTTTTACTTTTTGTTTTGTTTTTCTCCACAATTGTGCCTCTGAATAATGAACAGCGTTGTTTAGTCCCTGAGTGTGTGTGGTTCTGAATATATTTCTCCAATTTGACTGAAATGATCCAGGCCTACGGCTACACCAGTGGGCGATAGTTATGTATGTGTGTGTTTGTGTGTGTGTATTTGTTTGTGTGTGTGTGTGTATGTGTGTGGGACACTACATGCCCACCTTTAGTGCCTTAACTCCTCTATTTACAACATACACTCTATACATTTTCTATTTTACAGAAACAGAAAACAGAACAGAAATGATAATGATTAAAAAACAGAAAATAATTTATATCAACCAGATGTGCATGCTTACATTTTTCTATATATGACTTTGAACTTGGATATGGGTTTAAGGATGGAGGACAAGGATGCCAGCTGCAGTGGAGAACTGGAAAAAAACCCACATGTTGTTGTCAACCCTTTGGCTCTATGGGTGTCAATCTTTTCTTCCCATTTCATTTGTCTGGGACAAACTCAGCGTAGAACCTTACCAGAAGAGAGATATAAAATCAGGAAACATTTTGCCTTGGTTTGACCAAGGTTTTTTGAAATGGTATGCCCAAATATGTGAAATGAGTCTACAATGATTCAACTATTACTTTAAAACCCTCAAGTTTGAACTGAGTGAAAATAAGTGTCCAGTGCATTTAGTGTAAGTACAAGTAGTCTTACTCAATTCACAGCAGAACTGTAGATTATGTGATCATCTTCTACTGGAGAGCAGTGGGGCTGTGAAACAGTCACACAAACAAGCAAGCATCATGTATGATATACACCATGGCCAAAAGTATTTGGACACCTGCCGTCATGCCATCCACAGGAACTTCAGTGACATTCCATTCTAAATCCTTAGACGTTAATATGAAATTGGCCCCCCTTCGCAGCTATAAGAGCCTTCACTCTACTGGAAAAGCTTTCTGCAAACTTTTGGCGGGTCTGTGAGATTGTTTGCCTATTCATCCAGAAAAGCATCTGTGAGGTGAAGCACTGGTGCTGGACTACTCTCATGAACTAATTTTGTAGACGAAAATGAAGAGAGATTTTATCTTAGTTTTTATTTCATGCAAAATATTTTAGTCTTTTTTTTCCCGTCAACAATAATGCATGTTAATATAATCTTAGTCAGTGTTTCAGGACACTGGTGCAGTCTCGTCATCGTCTTGTCTCAGTCATGAAAAAAAGGTTGTTGGCGAATATATTTAGTCTCGCCTGACGAAATTAACACTACCACAGACCTTCCAAAATCTTTCAGACACTCTAAAATCTTGTGGAAATTCTTCCCAAGACAGAGGAAGCTTTTACATTTACTGCTCTATATTAATATCTATTGATTGAGAGTGGAATGCCATTGAAGTTCTTGGGCGTAATGGCAGGTGTCTGAATATTTCTGTTTATACAGTACCAAAAAAAAGTCTCAGGTTCACAACATATTTTGCACACATCAGATGTTAGCTGACTGTGCTTCATGGGATGGCCTTAACAGCATATCTGATCAAAGCATGCAGATCCTCTATACTTAATTAGGATTTTAGAGAAGTAGATAGGCTCTTCTCAGTAACCAGACTTGTCTCTACCATATCACTGCTGTGTTGAATAATAGCCTACATTTAGAGTATGTGATATTATATACCTGATCCAGACTGTATTTGTCGTTTCTTCTCTTGAAAAAAACTGAATTGTATTCAACTTCAGTACCGGCCTGTCATCCAACAAAAGGATTTAAAATAATAACAGTCAATAACATAAATGTTAATTTAATGGTCTCCACCAAAGCAACTGAAGGGGATTCATTTTCAAAAGAGCGATGAAAGGATATGAAGAATAGGAAATGCATATGCTTAAAGACTCTGCACCTCCCAGAAACCTACAACCACAAATCAATATTCAGTTTTACTTCCTGATCAGAATCTAAAGCCTGTTGCAGTACTCACTCTGTGCCTGGCAGGGGTTGGTATATTCATGTCAGCTCCTGTGAGAAATAGAGAAAAATAACCACATTTTCAACATTTTAACAGTCTAAATAAGGAAATGTGGTTGCAAACGTATGAAAACAGAAGAGATGCTAACTTTGTTTGTTCATCTCCCTCCATGCTACTGCTCCAACGACTGCCAGTAACAAGAGCAATCCAAATATCACAGAAACACCGATCAATGCCTCCTTCCTATTAAGAAAAAGAATTTAGTGTGCAAAGCAGACATGAAGTTAGACAGAGGCACAATTAAAGAATTAGATTCATGAAACATGCTTTGTTTTCTTCTGTTAAAAACTAAATATGTTTCATGTATTACATCCTTAAAAAAGCCTCATTTAGATTCATGACTTCTTTATGCTCAATTGGTATCATCATAGCCAACTCCATGAAATAGTCACCTGGAATGCCTCTCAATTAACCTGAGTGAACGAAAAGCAGCCAACAAGTGGTCAGAAATGTATGGTAACTCACTCAGGACTGTTGAGAAACCATTCCCATTGTCTAATCTTTGGTGGATGAGTGAATGCCAACTGTGAGATTCTTTGGTTTGATTTGCATAAACCAGAGTTACATGGCCATGGCGGAGGTCTGCCTTTCTAGTAGGCTACTCAAGAAGTACAGGTACCCATATCAAAATACCCAAACTGTAATCATGGTGAGCTAGTTCATGACACACACTTTATGCTTTATTCGTCCATAGGCGAATTGATGATATGTCAGAGGATATTGAGGCACAGTTGTTAGAGAGGGTGAATGGGTCACCGTGGTACGCTATCCAAGTTGGTTGGTTGCAGGTCACTGGCCATAGTGTTTGAGTTGCGAGAGCCGCTGCAGAGATTTCTTACAGAAAAAAAGTCACTGTTAGCTGCATATTTTAGTGATGAGGGCTGGGTGTCAAAACTCGCTTACCTGTGTGACATATTCGGGTTGCTTATGACCTCAACCTGTCACAGCAGGGGAGAATGACGACTGTCTTTAAACTGGCAGATAAAGTCGCTGCATTTAAAGCCAAGCTTGATTTGTGGGTACGACGAGTGGATCAGGGTGTATTTAATATGTTCCAAACAGTATGGGGGTTTTGGGAGAGACTGAGGCAGGGCCCTTTCTCTCGCAGCTGGTGCGCGATCACCTTGTTGCGCTTTCAAATGAGTTTGAGCGTTACTTCCCATCCTCTAAAGATCCACGGCAAACCAATGAGTGGGTCCGCAACCCATTTGTCAATATCCCGAATAGTCCTAACTTGTCAGCGCCGGAGGAAGAGCAGTTGATCGAAATTGCAAATGACGGTGGTCTTAAGAGTGTGTAGGCTACGAGGAAACCTCTCTGGCGGGTTTTTGGATGAAAACCAAAGCAGAATATCCCGAGATAGCCGTAAAAGCGCTGAAAACGTTGCTACCATTTCCCACCACGTATCTATGCGAGGCCAGGTTTTCGGCAATGACTGCAACTAAGACCAAATTGCGCAATCGACTGGACATTTCAAACACACTGAGGGTGTCACTGTCTTCCATCACCCCCAGATGGAGCACAGGGCTCCCACTGATTATATTCGTAATGCACGTTTAGTTCCCATGTTTTGCTACCATATTTTGTTAAGCATGTTCACACATGATAGATGTAGCTTCAAGTTGTTCAATTTTCATAGTTCATATTTTCACTTCTTCAAGTTCACGTTTTTCACATTTTTACGAGTTCTTTACCTTCACTGTTCATACATAACTGGAGCTAGTTCTTTTCAAGTAATGCATGCACAACACGGAACATGGAACCCCCGAACCCCACCGGTCTGTGAAAAAAAAATGGGAATCAAACCGGTCCATGGTACATAAAAGGTTGGGGACCCCTGGCCTAATGTACATTGTTTTTGACAAAAGCATTGACATAAACATAAACAAACGCGACTTCCTGCACAATCACTGACTGCACCTTTAACTCATTCTAACAAAGGATGATATGGTAGAGTGGGCTACCATACATACAAGACATATACATTCATAACAACATAATGCATCATAATCATTTCATATTCAAACAACATAATGTATATCATAATCATGATATTTAATATTAAAACAACATAGAACACATGACACTGTCATGACACATGAAATCTAACCCTAACCACCTTTCCAACAGACACCCCTCCTACCTCAAGGATACATACCACTTCCTCACCAGGCTTCGACCCATGGCAGTCCCACACCACACTCACCTCTTCACCTTAGACGTAGATAGCCTTTACACCAATATCAACACCCCCGCCGGATTACAAGCAGTTCAAAACACTTTTTAACAGACCCTCACAGACCGGACACCATCCTCCTGCAACTTTTAGAAATCTGTCTCACTCACAATGATTTTAACTTTGACAATAAACTTTACCTACAAGTACACGGGACTGCCATGGGTCAACGCTTTGCACCTTCCTACGCCAACATCTACATGAGTGAGTGGGAGCAGGCCGCCCTAGCCAAGTGCCCCCTTCAACCCACTTTTTATTTTCGGTTTCTGGATGACATCATTGGAGCTTGGCCACACCCCCTACAGGATTTCAACACTTTTTTAGACACCTTAAACTCACATCACCCATCCATCTCACTTAAGGCCACTATTGACCCACACCAGATTAATTTTCTAGACACCACCATCTTTTTCACCCCCGTTTCACCGACACACAAAAAACTTTCAGTTCCAAAGTTTATTTTAAACCCACAGACACTCACTCACTTTTGCACAAGCACAGTAATCACCCCAAACACACGTTTAGATCCATAGTTAAATCACAAATAATCCGCTTTCATCGCATCTGCTCCTTTCCCACAGACCTTCACCATGCCATACAACAACTATTTCAAGCCCTCCGTAAGAGGCACTACTCTAAACGTTTCCTCCGCCACATCAAACACTTGACTCTGGCCGGCCTTGCTCCCACTCACTCATACACCCCAAACACTTGCCCATCATCCACTCCCACACCAGACCTTCCTCTTAACCCCAACCCGGACCCCAACCCAGACCCAGATCCTAATCCCAACCCTTTTCCTAACCTTAACCCTGACTCTAACCCAAACCCTTTTCCTAACCTTAACCCTAACCCTTTTCCTAACCCTAACCCCAACCCTCTTCCTAACCCTAACCCCAACCCTCTTCCTAACCCCAACCCTGACCCACCCCATCTCCTGCCCCTTATTGGCACCTACTCACACGGCATACAACACCTTCACCACACACTGAAACAACACTTGGCACCTACTCACACACCAAACAACACACCCCACCTTCCAACACCACACACTCATCTCCGCATATAGACGCAATAAAAACCTCAAAGACCTCCTCATACGCACCACCTTCACCCGGCACTTACAACCCCCACCCCCTAAAGAAAACCTACATTTCACCCCTCACTTATTTATCACTAATATCCATAGTCACTGTTCTGCACCCACTAACCCATTAAATTTAGACACTCCCAATTTAGTTTATGTTATCACCTGCACTCACTGTCACATGTTATACATCGGGGAAACTGGACATACACTACGCATACGCCTCAAACAACATCTGCACAACATACACAAAAATACACTCAACACTTATCTTGTCACACACTTCCAGACACACACCATCACACATTTGAGGGTCTGTGGCCTTGAAGGGAACCCAGGCTGGACAATTTTACAGAGAAAAAGAGCAGAGAGATTGTGGATTTGAAAACTTCAAACACTACACCCACAAGGTCTTAATGAAAAATTAAATTAAAGTTTTAAACCACTCTGTGTCTTTTTTACAGCTCCTCTCTTTTATCTTCTTTTTAACTTTTATTTTATTATAATTTATTTTATTTTATTTGACTTTTAGATGGGATTAGTGGGGCGGGGACAACTGGCCAGTGCATAATGGTCAAAACAACCACTCACCAAAACTAATTTTAATTCTAATTTCCTAACCCTAACCTTAATCCTAACCTCTAACCCTAATCCTAACTCTAAACCTAACCCTAAACCTAACCCTAACTTGTTATGACAAAAACCGAATGACACTTAATAACAGAAGTGTTATGTCATAAACGTTTGTGACTTGTTTATGACATGTTCATGACAGTGTCATGTCACTCTTATGTCGACACTGTCAAGTAAAGTGTAACCCAAAAGGGTAAAGCACTAGCCTATATATAATACTCTGGACTTTACAGAACATACAGCTATTCCAAAACAATCCCTAAAGCATGTCACTTCACTTTACTGTGAAGTCCGGACTAAAGTTTAACAGTAGGCCTAAATCTTTGGCATCTTCTGTGTAGGCCTACTTTGTGGCCCCCAACATCTTAGACTTGAGAGCTGATCACCCCCTGCTGAGCAGTTTTGGTAATAACACCCCTAAAAGAGGAACAAGATGTCAGTCATGTATACAGCAGCTGTACAGGCAACACATAAAGTAGCAACAAGACCAGATTAATCTTCCTTTTTCTCAAAATGGGTCACTAACCTCATTGCACTCTTGATACAGCACTGTAAACCACATCAGCAGCACCAGCAGTGTCCAGAGGCTGGGGGGAGGAGTTAGATATCACAACTCAGCTTTAACATGGAGGATCTTTCCATAGAAAACAGGGGCCAAAGTGCTTTGGTGTTCACTGAACAACATTACTCACACTCACAGTATAATTACATTATTATGCTGCTGGGATTGTGGTCTTACCTCTGTAGAACTGGGCTTGTGGCAGTGGGTCACATTAGGGTGGTCAGTGGATAGAGATGCTGCGGAACCCTGCAGATATGAATTAGAAACAACAACATAAGGTATTCATATTGCACAAAAACGAATAGCCCATCAACATGCCATCAACATAATTTTGTTTGTCTGGAATATGAGAAACCTGGGGTTGTTTGTGGTTGTTGCTTCTTTCCTTTAAGGCCACAGTGCTATATGTCAGGCTATCCTCAGGCTGAGGGTTTGTTGAGAGAGAGAGAGGGAGAGCGACCATGTTTTCATTGTTGATACTTCAGGAAAAGGTCATACATAACGTTAAGTTCTATTTCAACTTACTGTCAGGTTGTTTTTCTCTCTTGGTGACCTATTCCTCCCTGCTTGAGAGACGAAAGCTGTTATACCAACAGTGACCAACTACATGATCATAGTGCTCACTGTAACATTGCAAATGTACACACATCCATTATAGCCAATGCCAGACTAGAAGGTATAAAACGAAAATGACGCTTTGACATAAGTTGAGCCCTCATACGCTTGGCAAGAATCTAGCAAAGACTTTGACAAAAAACACAAGGAAGCACCACATGGGTATATGGCATGAAACATGAATCAAATGCAATATTGCAGCAAGGAATGACACTAGGGCAGTCAACAGAAAACAGGGCAAAACACATGAACCTGGTTCTTGAGTCCCAGGGCAAGATCATGAGAGGTGATTCTGTATTAAGCTCAGACCAATATTATCACTGTCATTCAGCAGTACGCAAGAAGAATGCTGAGGATCTAAATATGTGATTAGATCGTTATTTGCCACCAACAACCCCTATGACGCAGAGTGAAGTACTTGGTGTGAATCTTCTCACAGCTGCAGACAACTGCATCCTGTCTCAGTTTTTAATATCAGACAGCAGCAAACAACGGTGTTGTGTCTCATTTTAGAAATATATTGCATTACACGTTATACACAGTGTATAATGCCACTTAAATGCCACTTGTTTGTGAATGTGTGAACGTTACTTGAGAGATTCACACTTGTAGTTTTTTCCGATGCTTTTTGAAGATGTTGGCTAATGGAGTCAAAAATCTACAGACTACTCTCCTCAAAACTATTAAATCTAGCTGACTTTGCTAGACAAACTTTGCTTTTAGACATAACACAAAAGCTCTCGAAAAAACATACACACTCACTTGCACATACTCACATACACACTCACAGACACTTGCCACTTTGATCTGTCTGATTGGTGTGTGAACAACTTTGACCTTCATTGTTTCCAACTGGAGAATTGTGTGCTAATTCGGTTGAGTCTTATTACTGTAACTTGAGTTAATGAACACCAATGCTTTCTAAATGAAGGAGAACAATATAGTCTGGGGAATGTGTGTCTTCTAGTTTAGTTTTTGTCTTTTGGATACCAGCTATTGGCTCTACATTTGCAGTGTTTTACAACAGCCTTGGAAATGGCTAAGCCAATCATACCAGACTAAAACCATCGGCTCTGTTTTAGAGAGGAGAAAATTAACTTACCACAAGTTTTACAGAATACCAAGCCAACCACAGCAACCAGTAGCAATAGCAATCCAGCAACCCCGATTAGAACAGGTAAGGTCACATGCCTAACACAAAATAAACATGTTTAAAATCTTATGAAAATATTGAATATTGAATTACACACAAACACACACACACAGACTTTAATTTTTGGCTGAAAGTGATTTTCTTTGATATGGCAGATAATTTAAGATAATTTAAGGCTTAGGAATATTGTATAATGATAGTGGCAGTCACAATCAAGTTTCTATACTGATACATAGATAGAGGTTAATGAATTGGTGCCCAAAAGAAAACTGTAAACATACTGTAAACATTTTGGAAACATATAAGATATTCAGTTTTCTTTCTATCTTGAGGCAATTCAATACCTATGCCCTGCATTCCTTCTCTATTAAAATTAAATTTACAGCTCACAAATTTCTCCCATGAGAAAACATTTGAATGTTCTGAATCTGATTTATTAGTTCTGGATCCTACAAGGTTATCATAACAACATGTTCTGAATACAATTGTACAGTTTGGGATGGTGGTAGTATTAAATGATTACATGAAAACACTCACTCTGAGAACACCTTGACCTTGTTGTTGTCTACAGTTGCGTTAGTGACCCAATCTGAAAATGATTTATAAAATTGGATTTAACTTTTACACTGAGCTGTTTGTTTTACATGTCATCAAAAATTACACTTTACATTTTAATGGCCAAATATAATTGTGAAATAAAGAATCTTACTGTTATTCCTCCTTCCTGTGATTCCCTTTGTTGTTTCAGAAGAGCTGTGGCAATCAGTCGTGCATATAGAAAAGTCACAAAAATGACAAGTCTGAAATTATTTATCAAGGATAATTATAGGTCTTAGTTAACTTACTTAACATCATTGGTATGACCATGGCTGTTGCGGTTAGTTGTGTTTGGAATGGAAACTAGAATAAGAGAAAAGGCACAAGCAACAGAAACAGCTTAAATAACTCTATTTACTGTTAAACTAGTTAAGGACTTTAATTGTTCATGAACTAAGATGTAAACATACTTGCAGGTTTTTGTGTGATGTTGAGGTAAACGGCTCTCTGCAGATCTCCCACCTCACACCAGTACCAGCCTGAGTCTGTCTGCTTCATCCCCACCATCTCAACACTCAGAGTTCCAGACTCATCATCCCTCATCTGGGGGTCCCATCCCTCGTTTGGATCAGCAGGGGACCTGAACCCCCCCACAGATGAACACCTCTGATCTCTCAAACGGCACCATCTCTTCTTCTCTCTTCTGTATCGGGCACTATAGCGACACAGAACACTCACATCTCCTCCTGCCTCACCAGACACTTCACTTCTCTGTACAGACAGATCAGGATCTGAAAAATGTGAATCAAAATATAAATGAGAATCAACCTGTAAAGCATGAAATATACTTAGGTAACCTCACAGTGGCAGTATGTCTTACCAGACTGATACTTTATTGAAAGCTCCTTCATGTCATCATAGGGTGATGTTTCAGTCAGCGACATTGCACACCAGAAATTTGTGTAGTTTGTGGATGGCTGCATGTTTCTCATAGTCACAGTAAAGAAATTATATTCAGGGTAATCGGTCACTGTCACTTTGCCTTTGGTGCTATTGGCAGTTGCCATGATGTTACAGTAGTACAAAGCAGATCTGTAACACCAGTATTTCTTGTGATATTTGAATGAACGGTCATACCCACATGTCATTGTGATAGACTCCCCTGATTTAACTGTTAATTTGTTTGTCTTTAAGCCTTCATAGCATCCAGTTTCTGGTGATGACATTTATACAATGTTGGTTTATACAATGTTTTATGTTGTTCAATGTGTACAAACTCAATTGGTCATAACTCTAATTTTATCATCCTAAACACACTGATAGATGATGACTGACTTAGCTAAATGGAAAAGCATTAACAGTGACAGCACCTTCAGAGCGTCCATCGTGTTTGCTTGTTTGGGCAGAACTGCCAATCTGTCCTACTTCCTCTACTGTATCTCTGTAAAGCAACAACATTGCATGCTCATCTTTATTTTTAGCTGTGGTCTTGTCTTTAACACCAACCACCCTCTATTGGATCTTCTTTTGTACCACTTTTTATTTTTTTGCTGCCATACTTATTCACTGTGAACATAAATTTAGTATTTGTATAAAAATGAACAAAACTACACTCACCAGGGACTTTATTAGGTATACATGTTTAACTGTCAAAGGCTGCAACTCACACATTCAATACAACGCAATGCATTTAGGCTCGTAGACATGGTCAAGGCGATCTGCTGAAGTAGTGGAATAATACAACTCAATACATTTAGGCTCGTAGACATGGCCAAGGCGATCTGCTGAAGTTCACACTGAGCATCAGAATGGGGAAGATACAGGATTTAAGTGACTTTGAACATGGCATGGTTGTTGGTGCCAGACAGGCTGGAATTTTCACACACAACCATCTCTATGGTTTACAGAGAACAGTCTAAAAAAGGGAAAATATCCAGTGAGTGCAGGCAGTGGGTGAAAAAACCTTGTTGATGACAGAGGTCTAAGGAGAAAGGCCAGACTGCTTAGAGCTAACAGAAGGGCAGCGGTAACTCAAATAACCGCTCCTTACAAACTGAGCTACAGTAAGCCGAGGGGCATGAAAACATGGATCTGTCCTGCCTTGTATTAATGGTTCAGGCTGGTGGTGGTGGTTTAATAGCTGGGGGAGTAGTTTCTTGGCATACTTTTTGCCCCTTATAGTACCAACATCATTTTAACACATCCCCTGCTTTCCACTTCATTTGTGATCCTGCAACACAGTAATTTTAAATGATTTTTCCTGTTATTGTTTTCTTTTGTGAGAGTGCAGTCAAAGCACACACATCCTAGATTTGAAGATTGTGGGCATGTTAGAGCAGTGCTCTTCAACCACACTTGATTTGAAGAATTGTACAGTACTGTATAAGCTGATGAGCATGAAGGCAGGAATGGATTTCCTTTCTTGCCTCTACTATGGAAAGACTGTTGAAAGCCTCAGTTACTTGCATACATTCACCAAGAAAAGGGACCCTCCTAAAATAAAGAGTCTTTCTCCAACAAGAGAATATGCAGCGGAACACATCAAGCATGCATGGCCGCAAGTCTTTCTCTGGAGAGCACCTGACAAAAAAAAAAACCTCCTGCCTGTGTGTACTGATGATGTATCCCTGTTTGGCTGGAAAATAGAGGATGGGATTATTGTGCCTGTTCATGGCAACACTGATATTGCACCCAAAACAGGTCTACAGCTTGTTGCTTGTGGATGCAAGGCAGCATGCTCTAGGGCCTCTTGCTGCTGTCAGTCAGATGGACTACCATGCACCACCTACTGCCATTGCAGTAGTGGTGGTGAAGTTGGTGCAAATAAAAATTTAAAGATGGCTACTCTTTCAGTGGAGGATACTGATGACAGGGAGAAATGTCTGATTGAGTGAATGTTTTTCAGAGGAGACATTTGATGTTTGTGATGTGTACAAGGTAAGCCTGGCAACATGTTCTGTATATAGTTGCTGAGAAAGTACTACTTTGTTCCTTGTAACTTGTAACTATTTGATTAATTGTTAAGACAATTTGTTGCTCTGCCAACCATTTCAGCGGTGTGACCTTATCGGACTTTACAGATATTGTGTTCTCTGGAGGGACTTGAAATCATTTTTAGCATTTTGTATTGACATTGTTGATTTCTGTTTGAGAGTTTTAATTTGATACCATACATGATGGGTTTATACAGTAATGTGCATCTAGTTATTTTTTTATGGTCAAAAAAGGGGGCGTGGCAGATTATGTCATTTAAAAAAAAAATGCTCAACGGCATGCTCTGGCACCCGTCAGATTCTGAGTCTACACCCCCTAAACTATCAATTTATGCAAAACAATTGCATTCGTACCTTATGTCACACCTATCCTGGGGTTCTACCAGACTATTTTGGTTTGTTAGAAATTTTAAGGAGTCGATACCCGGAACAGTGCACCTGTACAAATGAAACTTGACATGCTTGTAGGCCCTCAGCTTTTCACACCCGTAAGGGTTTTGGCCACAGGGGCAGGGGCGGAGCCAGACATTGTAAACATTCGGGGCTTAGCCCATTTAATTTTTTTTTTTTAAATAACCCCTTAAATAATGACTTCTAGTGAATTTTGTGTAAACTAATGGACACATTGAGACTTAAAAAATGTGAAACTAACATTCAACAGATTCAAGGTATCTGACTGGCACACTGTGTAAAACTAGATGTACCGCGTAGCGGTACAAAATATGACCGCCGCTCAGTCCTGCACATCCATTCCGCGGAAATAAATCATATTAATGAATTTGTCTCCATCTTCTACTCCATCCCCCACTCTTGAAACTTTTGTGTATGCTTGTTTGGAATGTGTGTTTGCACACATTCCGCACACAAAGTAGCCTACTGGCGCTGCAAAGGTGAATAGATTTGTTTCTGGGCCAAAAAATCTGTAACATTGTTATAAAACCTTTAAAATCTCTAAACAATCACAAGTAGGGCAGTTCATCATAGTCCATCCATTGCAACTGGACTGATGAAAGGTACACCTGTAGGCTACATTGTATTTGGGAAAAGCAGAAGGTAGCAGCATAATGTATTTATTTATTTATTATTAAACTAAAACAATCCCTGTCAGTTCCATGCAGTTTTCAACAGCTATCAAGAAGAGAGGTCATGTCATGGATTTTTGTGAATGTTTCTTCTTCTACATATGCATAGGTTTAGTCATCTAGTTCAAATTATATTCAGCTTTATTGTCAATGCACAAATTAAATACCAGTAGTCTAAAACAAAATGCCGTTTTACCCAGTGGTGCAAATAACTGACATGTCCAAAAGGGCCTTCATGAAATGCGTTGCGAGACTGTTAATACACATTTTAACGGGCAAAGTTGAAGAGCTACTCTCCGTTATTGTTTGTGCAAATAATATGCTGATTCATGTTCCCTTGCATTTTGCAACCATGAGGTCCATGGTTAAGCTCAATCTTTTGATTTTCACCCAGCCTAGTCCATGGTAGGCGCCCGATAGAAATATTGTTTAATTTTGCGATTGAGATATCCACGCACTGGCGCCCCCCCTGCGACGTGTTCGCCCCCCGGTTTTAGAGCTATTCTAAATGCAAAAATGCATAGACATTGCATGACAAAACCGTGACTGTTAACAAACTATAAGCTATATAAGGTAGGCCCTATGCTAGGCCTATTACACAACACAAATTGTCACCAGGCTATGCTGGCGACCCAAATAAAATCTCCGTTGGAACCAATGGCTTACACCTTACAGTATCAAGCTGCCACCTCTTGGCGAAAAGTTAATAGTTTTGCATATCAGTAGTAATACATTTCACGTAGCTGTGAATCACGGAAAGGGCGAATGAAGTGGACACTTCTAAATGGAACCCAACCCACTGTACAGTAACTCAAGGTCTGTGGCTAAAGCAGCCATAATGAAAGCGTTATCATTGTTTGGATACTTCACACACACGTGTTTTTTAATCGCATAGACTACAACTACCAAGCTGGAATCAAAGCACATCGACTCCCCTCTCACACCCTAAACACGCACTTCGAACAAACAAAAAGCGCCTCAGTCTCACGGAATAGCCATAGGCAAAACTGTATCTGACCGGTGTAACGTTGGTATTAAATCATCCATCGCAAAGAATGATTTTTGTAGCACGTGCAACAAATATGTGTAGGTACAGCCCTGCCCTGAATACATCTCAACGTGCGCTCTAAAACATCTGGTTTAAATGGAGATGTAGATCATCACGGGATCATAGACAGGTTATCTTTCAGGTAGCCTAGGCCTATATATTTTCCATTAAAAAAACATCACGTAGCGAACGTGTTGTGGCTAACTCACTTAGCTCCTGTTAGTAGCCTAGGTTATGGTCATAAGCAAATGAGATGACAGTCGAAAGATACAATTAGTGCTGTTATCGATTTGCTTGGTAGCCTATAAACGCATTTATGGTTTTCTACAAATACATCAATAATCAAATTGGCCTCCATCACTCAACCATGCTAACGGTAAAATTATTTTACCTACGTTCTGCTATTGATAGGATTAACGTAGCCTACCTGCAGTAAAAAACAAGCATGTCCGATAAACATTCTCAGATTTATTTCGGCTTCAAGAGGAAATGGGAATTACATTTCATGCAGAAATCATCCTACCCTTAGACGTTCTCTGCGGTAAACTACTGTAGCCTACAGTCTTGTCCTTGTAGGAAGCATAGTGTCTTTCTAACCCACTTTAGATTAACTTCCAACAAAATTACGTCTCACTGCAACGATGCGCCATCTAGTGGACAAACGACTACTTATCGCCAATACTGGAAATGCAGCCATGATGATGATGATGAATATTTATTTTGGCTTTCTTTTAATTCTACTGAATTTGTAATTATGTATCAGCCGTTCTAATACCGATAGTATGTGGGTGCCTGTGTGTGTGTGTGCATGTGTATATGTGTGCACCACCATCTACAGGCCAATGAGTGTAGAGTCACTAAATGTACACATAACTTAATTTTTTAGACCCCCCCATGGATGAAATTCTACGAAACTTGGCATACCCCCAGAGAATGTCAGGTTAATCATACACATAAACTTTGGTGCAGTTCTGAACGTCTTTACTGAAGAGAGGGGCGATTAAAGCAGAATGATATTGCATTTTCATTTTTTACCGGGGGGGTGCAAATCACAAATGAGTGATTATGGGCTAAGTTGATGTGGGCCCTTGAGACCAACATACCATAAAAATGTCTTCATCCTCGGTGCCACGGTTCAGGTAGTTATTTAGGAAAAACTGCATTTTTTGGGTTTCGGGGGGCCCAGCGCGGAGGGGGAGTGGCCCCCGGGGACCAAACGAAATTTTTCCGTAAAAGTCTAGTGGGGCTACATACCCACCAAATTTCATGTGCCCCGGTGTTTCGGTGCCCCGGGTATCGTTGACCAAAATTTCAGGAAGTAGATGACGGAAAAAAAAAAAAAAAAAAAAAAAAAAAAAAAAAAAAAAAACTTTGACAATCCCTATATGACCGCTTCGCTAGCTTCGCTAGCGGCGGTCATAATTATAGTTTTGGGTCTTTCAAGAGGCAATATCTGTTCATATCTGTTTAGCATGTACTTAGTTAATTAAGCGTTTCTTATGGTTTGTATATTATAGTATTTGTTTATTTTCATTAGGCTATTGTTTGATATGACATTATTGTTTATTATTGCTATTCTCCTTCTTCCTCTTCCCTGATCTCATCTGTGTGACAAATATATAGAATATCTTATACTATAATATACATAATATTATGATATAATTACAGTATGGCCAGTCATCATGATACAAGGGTATTTTAGAAGGAATGCATTATCATCTTGACATAGGCGTTTCTAAATTATATTAATTTTGTAATTTAGCAAGATTATTCATAGGTTTCATCAGGTCCCTTTACACAGGTGCATAAAATCAAGCACCTAGATTATGAATGCAGACTGCATGGTGCTTGATTAACACACTTATGGAAAGGGCCCTTTCCTCTCAATATATCATTGTAATGTTTTTTTTTTTAGTTAATAATTAGTTAGGCAGCCAAAACAACATAACATGACTTTTATATTTATGTGGACTCTTGGATTATAAGATCTGTGGTGGTGGATAGGATATCAACAAGGTTTTAAGGTAGGCTAACAGTTAACATTCTTTTGTGCAACATATGACACTGAAAAGTTGACATGGGCAGATAACTGTTAATGGGGTTTTCTGACATTTTAAAACAGTGTAGCCTAATTTATTACAAGACGAGGATCACTTTGTTTTGGGAGCTGGAATTTCTTATTCTGCAGTAGGCTTAGCTAGCCTATGAGAGTACTGAATTTGCCCGACGAACGAGGACATTTAAGGTTAACGTTAAGCATTTAGGGAGCTAGCCAAGTAGCCTAACGTTAGCCTGCCTAACTGACTGAAAGCTCTTAACGTGAAATCACCAACCTGAAACAACACCATCCGTCAGTTCACTGGGCGATGCTGTTGCTTGAACGGAGCTGGGTGGTCTTTTGAAAAACTTTCTAATATCCATAACGTTTCAACAACATGTACAAAAAGTGTTTTATCACAGACTGTAAAAGTGACAGACTTCTGACAGGCTTTTTGGAACACCGAAGCCATGACGTAGCGTTGTCAAGGCAGCATTTTCACTGGATCTAAACAAATCAATCTAACCATTGAAATCACCATAGCGGATAGTAATAGAGCATTTTGTGACATTTATAGAGAAACCGAGGGGAAGTTATATTGGAAATAAGAGTTGCCGGGAATTTAAAACACAAAAAAAAGATTCGGGGCTTTTGAAAAAAGATTCGGGGCTTAAGCCCCCTAAGCCACCCCCTAGCTCCGCCACTGCACAGGGGCCACCTACAGTTCAGTTCAGGTAGACCAAAAGCAGTTTTTGCGGATTAACAGTTGCAAAGAAGTAGGCACATCGATTAAGCTCATGACTACTCATTTGTCACCACCTATGGAATGACATCAGAGCAAGAATCTAGAGCTTCACTGGCAGATATGCTCCATGTCTAATAGTATTACATAGCTTTGCCATTCTATCTCATGGAATTGATTAGAGATGAATAAATTACAACAACTACAGTATTTATTTTTTGCATTTTTTTATTTAAAAACTTTAAAAATCCAACTTTAGCATGTTTGCTATGCTTTCTTTTAATTTTGTATTTCTGGGTAGGCCTATGTGTGGCTAAATTATGGTTTCACAACACCTGCAGCCTGAATGAGTCTATTCTTAATTGCAGTATCACCTGAATATTCTAGGCTAATCTGAATGCACCTGAATGAGTCAAAACAACTTGCATGATGTTCAAGAAAAGACAACTAAGTTCAAATCTGTATAAAATATGACTTATCTCTTGTAACCCTGCAAGTGTGAAAACTTTCTGGTGGCATCAAAAAGTTAATTAATTGATTACAGTCATAGATCAACCCACTTTCACCAAAAAATGTTTTGTTTCATCTTCTTGCAATTATTGACACATTTGGCAAAATATTATTTGTCACCACAATTACAGTTCTAGTGCAACAATGTAGGCCTTCAGCCCAAAACAATGTGAAATGAACATATTCAAAATGTTGTGAAAGCTTTATATATTACAATTTTTATCCTCCATCCCATTCAGTTTTATTCTTTATTGGACCGACAGAGATGGATTACTTAAAGTTACAAAATGTAGGAGTTCAGTATTTGTCAATGTTCAATATACATTGCATTTACTCAATATTCAACGTACTGGTTACCATTGAGCACTAAGAGGGTACCCAACTCATCTCAAACTGATGAAAAAGACCATGATCCTATACATGGTAAAAACATTACATAGTGCAATACCAGGCTTTCTGGTGGTGACTATCATGTAAAGTTGTGACTAGTTCATCATGTTAAAATGATACAACATTGATCATTTTACACAAGACAGTGTTTTTTAGTATTGTTTATTGTTAGTGAATGCTGGAAAAGTCTTTGTTCAACAGCTTCTAAGTTACGAGAAGAGATAAGCAAAGTAGCGTATGAGACGTTTATACAAAGCTGATTTTAAAAGGCACTTAAAGAATCTTCAGTGACACATGAATTTATGTTGTCATATTTACATTCACCACCCTAAGCACAGTCATAAGCAGAGCGACCGTTATTCCAGTACAATCAAGTATGATCAAGATTGTATGGGCAATACTGTTGTAGTAAAATGTAGTAAGATCAATATTGTATGGGCAATACTGTTGTAGTAAAATGTAGTAAGATCTGAGCCTGGAATGGATACTGTCCAGTAGTGAAATGTAGACAGTCCACTATCTGATATGTCATGTTTGATTTCAGAGAATATGCCTACATTATACAGTAGAAATCCATTATAAACACATGCAAAAATACAATCACTCTCTCTCTCTCACACACACACACATTCACACACACACACACACACACACACACACACACACACACACACACACACACACACACACACACACACACACACACACACACACACAGGTACATGTAGAAGAGTCTGGTAGTTAATGAAGACACCCAGGCTAAATGGTATCCAAGTTGTGCAGAGTGCACTAATATTAGTGCTATCATTAGTGCTATTACAATATTTGTCCTGCACAGCATACGGATAAAAACCAGGAGTGTCCAGCATCTCAGTTCTTTGAGTGAAGGCCTGAGTAAAAATGGTACAATGCTCAGAATAGTGAAGGCCTGAGTAAACATGGTACCATGCTCAGAAGTTGTGTTTGTCCTTCCCCAGCACCTGTAGCTGCTGTGTGGAGGTGTTCAGGAAGACGATGGTGGTGTTCTTCCAGTCCGCCTCTCTCACAGGACAGACCTGTGGGGAACGGAAGGGTCATAGAAAATGAGCTCTGAACAAAGACCACTGAACACCACGGCACACGCGGCACCAGATCATGACATCCTACTGACCGTGAGCCTGGACTCCAGCTCCTCTAGCTCTTTGGCGGCTCGGCTCCTCTCTGATAACACGAGGAGAGAGGATAACATCAACGATATTAAACATTAATGCAACAATATTCAGGATTGTACCACTTTTGTAGGTGTGATTTTATAGGGAACTAGTTTTAGCATCATCATCAAACTCACTCTGATGGTTTATGGTCATGTGAAGGATAGGTGTCATTCTTAACTAGCTGTACTCTATAAACTATCTGGTCCAGGATGGGCCATGCAATATAAAAAAAAATGCTTTCATGGCACGATGCCAAACAATGCCAAACCATAATGTCAAAAGATGCCAGTTAGCATGTTAGCAAGATTTTATTTCAGTCCGTGCCTAGTGCAGGCCAAGATGTAATTGCATGACTCCACTGAAGCATTTCACATGGGACACACATCTATTTCTTCCTCTAAAAGAAATCAGGAAGAGAGTGATGCTCACTGTAATATCTCCATAGTTTCTGTGTGGCCAGAATCCCCATCAGCAACAGCAGGAGAGCCAGGCAAATGACCAGTGGAGGCATCCAAGCGTTGTGACTGAAAGAGTCAGAGGTTCACTGCAGATTCACCAATCTATGAATATCTCGGTTCGGCAGGAATTATTTTTCTGTCTGCTGTAGCCAAGGAATGCTGTGGCCAACAATTGCTTTTTCTCACCCCATGGACTATACTCATGAAGGGCCAAGACAGGAAGTGAATAAAGGATAAAGGATAAATTAAAGAAAAAATGTTTACGGTTGCTGGACAAATCCTCTTGCAGGTGGTGCAACTGCTTCAGTGCACGTGGTAGGATCAGAGCTCTCCATGACGTCAGTGACCAGGGTAGTCAGGTCTGTCACCACAGACGGCGTAGCTATGGGAAAAGACATGAAACAGTTTGCGTGTATGGAGTGGTGCATCTGAGACTTAGTGTCCCCATGATACTCCTTAGTGTCCCCATGAACAGAGTGGCTGAAGGTAAAGACCGTGTGTGACACTGGTAAACGGTGTGTGTGTGTGGATGTGTGTGTGGTGTCTTTGTTGTGCATGTTGCAGCTGGGATAAGAGACAGTACTTCAGCACTTCAGGGTGGTTGGGTCTGTCACTATGGACAGTGTGTCTGTGCTTAAAGAAAAAATGCAAAACAGCATCTTGTAGCAGTGTGTGTGTGTGTGTGTGTGTGTGTGTGTGTGTGTGTGTGTGTGTGTGTGTGTTACGTACTTGTGGCACGTGGAGTGACATTCACATGGACAGCCACCTGCTGTTCCCCGGAGGCACACCAGTACCAGCCAGTGTCCCTCCGCTGTGCGTTCTTCAGAGTCACAGTGAAGGTTTCCCATTGGTCGTCTTGGATCTCCACGGCCTCATTCCGGAAGGTTCCATTGGAGTCTGTCTTTACGCAAGAGCCCCAGTCCCCACTCCTGCACCACCTCTTCTCACTCTCCCTAAAACAGACACAAGTGTACCAACGCAAACTCAGACCAAAATGTAGTGTAAAGCAAAGAGATCCAGAGGTTAACTTGCCAAAAGTTTATCTGTAGATGTCTTAGATAAGTATTGCATGTCTCATTTTTATAACGTTGATCCTTTCTCATATAGGTAAGTTGAATATGATTTGTACCTGTGACGGAGACTGTATTGGCAGCGAACATCGATGCTGTCTCCTTCCTCTCCGTGCACCCTGCTGTTCAAAACTGACATACCTACGCAATAAAGTATAGAACACATAAATAAATAACGTACAGTCCCACGGCTTTGCCTATTAACATTGTACTCCAGAAAAATGGACAGTAAAATGTGCATATCACTATGCACAAAAATGCCTAAACAGCTTTGCTTATCATAGCTGTTTGTTTTACTTATGGTCCTCTAGATTAAAGGGACACCAGGCAACGTTTTCGTGTTAATTACTCATCTTCGTAAGTCGGTATATGGTTAAATGACTCATTACAGGGCGAATGAAGACTCTCTCGCCCGCCCCTACTGCCTGTAGGAAGAATATCCTGCTTGCAAGTTCAGTGTATCGTAACCGCCGACCGAAGCAGGATCAATTTATATCCTGCATCCACAGCACAGAGGCAGGCTAACGAAACGCTAGCGATTGTTGCAAACGTGTGTATAATGGCAGAGCCGGCGAAGAAGCAGCGAAAAAAAAACTTGACAGAAGATGCAAAGAAAAGGAAAAGAGCTTCAGACCGAGCGAGGGGGGAGTTTCGTAGAGAAAAAGCATCAGGCTTGCCTGGTGTCCCTTTAAATATCTGACAAGGCCAGATCACTGCAACATGATGCAGGTTCTACTGCTAGCCTGTGATGTGCCTGACCTGCCCCTCTTTCACCTGATATTTCATAGAACTTAAGAGGTCTGTGTCTTGAGCACAGCAATCCAGTTATGTTTGACAGTTATATACTTATTCATCACATCAGCCACCGTGCCATAACCTTGCCACACGCCACCAAGTGGCTTTGTTGATATTCTGCAGTGTGTCGTAGATTTGACATGGACATGGGCCAGGTCTGGAGCGTGGATCAGCTCTCCTCCTGTCCTTTGCAGTCTCCCCGAGTACGAGTCTCACCATGTACGACGCTGATGTGCAGGGCGGCGGCGTCGTCGGCGTGCCACATCCCCCGCACCTCCACTCCGCACCAGTACCAGCCCGAGTCCCCTTCCGTCAGGTCCATCATGGTCACCGTGAACACCAACTGGGTCGGGTCGTCAAAAATGGACACCCTGTTCTCTGCCGTCGGTGCGTCTCCCGTTTCATGAGAGCGTGCCAGGGTCGTGCAGAAGTCCTTCATCCTGCCCTGGCACCAGTACTTGACGTGGTGGATGTATTGGGGGTCATAGTGGCAGGGGACGGTCACCGAGCGGCCCTCGAACACAGCCACATCACCAGGGGTCACCACTAAAGCCAGGTTCCCTACCAGGACACAAAAGTCATTCACTATCAAGTCATTCACATTTTTCATGGGCATTGACCAATGTGGTTGAAGGGAATAGGGAAGTGAAATACAATATATGCATTGGGCCATTACACCTATAGGGGAACTTCTATGAAACACATGAATCGAGTGATTGATGAATTGAGTGTCCCAATTCTTTTGTCCAATAAGTGTATATTATAAATGTGCCATCTATCAAGTACTTACTGTTTTGATTTTTCTTAAAATACTTTCAGTTCCCTTTAACTGTTCCGCACATCTAATTTTGCAAACGTTGCTCAATATGAGGCACCAAAAGGAGAACACAGTGTTAAGGGAGCAATGTCCAGGCAAGCTTTACTCTCTAATATATTGGGAGCACACATCTACAGTACATTCTGTGTCCATTTCACTGCCCTGTTTGTTTTCTATTATGAGAGTGTTAACACTGAACCTGGCTTCACATTGATCCTTGAGACAGACCTTACTATGACACTATTTGCTTTGACTTGTGCTCAACAGAAGAATTAAGCAACAAATAGATGATTGGAATTGAACTAGACCATAACTTGGAAAAGTCAGTGAGAGAACGTCATAGTTTAAACAAACAATACTAATGTTTATACCTTTTGGGATTTGTTTAAAACACTGATTTGTAATTGATTGTGTGATGACTAACACCCAATTCATCCAGATGTAAGGAGAGAACCTATTATTTTCCGCTCAGATGCCGATATCAGCAACAACAATCAACATATCAGTAGAACGAAACCCATGTCCAACTCAAATCACAAAAAGTTGGAGTGCAAATAGTCACTTACATTTTACTGCTTACATCTACTGAAAGCACTTACCGGACAGCTGCAAGAGGACGAAAAGACAAGAGAAAAGGAGAGGCATCATGTTTTCCTTCCCCAGGACACACATTCCGCACAGCGGGTTTCCCAAGTCCTCCGCTGCTCTGAGAACCAGGACATCCTTCACATTTGCTTTCATTTCTCCCAACTCACGTGACTAGATGTGGCCTCCAGATGTGGAGGACGCCTGTAACCCTTTCAGTGCCATGATGCTGATGAACAATGTTGTGCATGGATTTGGACTGGGATATGTTCATAAGTGCTTTTAGATTGAGTCCCTGTGACCCTTGCCTTTGGAATAACCTTTTACACATGGTAAGGATTTGCAGTCATGGAATACATTCAAACAAAATCAGAAAACAATATTTTTAGCCAGCATCTCCCTAACCTTTTATCTTCTTTTCTTTTGTCATTTCTCATTTGTATTACTGTATCTATTTATTTGTATTTGTTTTACCATTTTCATGTATGTAGATGATTAATGTGACTAATGTGTTTACACTAGCACACAGGTTGGGGTGATGGGGGGCAGAGGAGGTGGAGTGTGTTCATCAGTGCAATGGCATGAGGATAAAAAGTCTTCCAAAGCCTACTGGTGTGTGCTCTGTAGCGCCTGCCAGATGACAGGAGGGTGAAGAGGCAGTGTCCAGGATGGGTTGGGTCCTTGTAAATGCTTAGGACATTCTTGCTACAGCAGGTTCTGTGAATTTCTTCCAGTGATGAGAGCTGTGTTCCGATGATTTTCTGTGCTGTAGTGATGATGCGTTGTAGGGCCTTCCTGTTGTCCACGGTGCAGCCAGGATACCAAGTGGTGATGCAGCATGTGATGATACACTTAATAGGTCATCTGTAGAAGTTGATTAGCAGCTGTTGCAGGAGATGGGCCTTCCTCAGGCACCTTAGGAAGTATATTCTCTGGATCCCCTTATTTGCCATCGCTTTGGTGTTGGTAGACCATGTCAGGTCACAGTTGAGTTGTACTCCCAGGTACTTAAAGGTCTAAACCATCTCCACCACCTCATTGTTGATGCTGATGGGACGGTGACCATCTTTTCTATGCCTCCTGAAATCCAGAATAATTTCTTTAGTTTTCCTAGGGTTGAGAACCAGACTGTTGTTTTGGCTCCATTCCAGTAGGTTTCCCACCTCCCTCCTGTAGGCCTCCTCGTTGTTGTTGCTTAAACTCTAATCACGATGGTGTCATCTGCAAACTTGATTATGATGTTGGAATCAGGTTTACAGGTTGGAGGTTTACAGTCGTGCATGAAGAGGAGTAGGCTCAGAACACAACCCTGGGGGGCCCCAGTGCTCAGTGTTATGGAGGAGAGGTGCTTACCCATGCACACTATTTGTGGTCTGTTGGTCAGGAAGTCTAGGACCTAGTTGCACAGATGAGAGTTGATTCCAAGGCTGTATGTAGTACTGTATGTATGCATGTTAAGGGTTTAAGACATTTTTTAGGGGGTTTAAGAACCATTGTCTTAATCTTCCCACTCTGTTTGTCTTACTAGTCCTTCTATTTTTTGCCATGTCTCATATTGTTTTTATGCTGTCTTGTGCATTATTGTGAAACACCTTGCATTGTTACTCTGTAAGGAAGGTACTAATACAAATAAAGATTGACTGCTATCACAAATCAACCGTCAATTAACCCTCAGTGATTAGCAGGCCTTAAAGCAGGGTAAAAAGGGAAAACCAGGACTAACTAGACTTTAGTTGACTCACTTTATTTCAGTGCCAACACATAGGAAACATGTTATAAAAAGTAGACACAAAACAAAGAAGAAAACAAACAAAAACATGCAAACTGCAACATCGTTGGTTGTGCAAAATTCTATCAGCTGTTATTTCTTCCAATCAGGCTAAGATCAGAGTGGTTGTTTCCACTGGCCATTGCAATTCCACAATTCCATGTTTTCATGCTGTTGTCACAAAGCCATGTTCCCATGTTTCTGATGATCTTCCGGTAAGGCTGTAGAGTGGAGGCATCTGATCTGCAACAAACATACCAAATTAAGCACATTTTCTGGAATACTTACTCTGCTGTTACACTGTTGTTGTAAATAGCAAACTTCTCGTAACTTGTCCCTCTTGTACACAATGAGAATGCTTTTGTTGTGAAGCTGAAGGAGTAACAACAGGCAAAAGAGCTATAGCTATCTCCAAAGAGCTATAGCTACTGTCAAGGTAATGTTTTACAATTCTCGCAACATTTGTTGGGCCGTTCTTGAAGTTGCACTGCTTTTTTTCCGATAGCGACTCGCTATGCTGTATAGCTATGCGATTCGCCTACTAGAAGTTACCATCAAAATGGCTTCGTAAAGGTTATATTAAGGTGAAAAATGTAAAGTATTATTTTTCATGTGTGCTGTAAATCATTTGCACTGTTAATGGGTTCTATAATCAAATTCTTCATTTTCTGACCAGGGACTTGTATATAAGTATAAGATATTGTGAGGGAAATTTGGTCTCTGCATTTATCCCAATCCGTGAATTAGTGAAGCACACAATGAACACACAGTGAGGTGAAGCACACACACTAATCCCGGGGCAGTGAGCTGCCTGCAACAACAGCGGCGCTCGGAGAGCAGTGAGGGGTTTGGTGCCTTACTCAAGGGCACTTCAGCCGTGCCTACTGGTTGGGGTTCTAACCGGCAACCCTCCGGTTACGCGCTAACCAGTAGGCCACGACTGCCCCATATCAGGGAAGGTCTAAGTCTACTAAAAACAATAACAACAGATATGATTATTATTAGGGGTGTCACGATTCTCTAAATCCTCGATTCGATGTAATTTTCGATTTTAAAGTCACGATTCGATTCGATTTTCGATCTTTTTAAAATATTACTATTAATGCATTCCTTATATGTTATTTACTCTTTTTGGCCTTTTCCTTTTCTGTTTCGGGGGGCTTTTATTTTGAAACCGCTTCGAAACCGTTCCAACCGCGAGGTTGTAATGTAAACAGAACTAACATTAGGCTAAAACAGACGTGAACATATGAAATGAAACAACACAGAATGTTAATTTGATTGTTTCAGCACACTCCAAGGAGACCCAAGGTTAGTGTTCATGGAATATGTACTTATCAATGTGCATTTTAAGCCTTAAAGTAACTTTGGACTGTAATTAGATCATCTTTTCACTTGCTAAGTTGAGTAGGCTAAGTTAATTTTAATTGACGTGAATGAACAAATACTTCCACACCGGTGATTTCAAAGTAGCAAGTTGATGTGTAGGCCTATATTTTAACTGGCTGTAGCCTAAAATTAGAGGAGTGACGCTGCAGCTCAGCAGGTGCATGTGTTTGTGCTTCTTGGCATACATGCTGGACGTGACATTGGGGGTGTGGCTGCATCGTCGATTCTACTTTTAAGTTCGAAGTTCGAGATTGAGATGTCATTTCGATCGATTTCGAAATAAAATCGAAATCGTGACACCCTTAATTATTATCATGGTAGGCTACAAAGTGTAATAGGATAGCAGTAATTTGCAGCACCAGTCAATGTGCTGGTGCACATTAGCAATAGGCAATAGATTAATTTAACTTAACACACATTTAAAGGAATTATCCGGAGTAAAATGCACTTTAGATCAATTTACGGATGATTGGGAGTACACACGTTGAGTTGACATCAAAATCATGTCATTCGGATGTGTTTTGAGAAAGTTCGATTTTACCGTTTTTAGTCAAAACTCGTTAGCGTGGAAGTGAGAAGGGCATATTATTTCGCCGCATATATGGTAGTAACAGATCTCCCATCAAAGATACTGCATATCACTGTCAGGGCTTAAAGCAAGGAAAATCTCTGTGCCTGAAGTTATCAGACATTCATAAGGACGTCATATATACTGTAGTCTAATTGCCTATTTTCAAATCTTAAACGTACCAGACCACTCCTGAATTCAGGCATAGTGCCTGAACACTTTAAGCCATGCAGTGTGATATTGGTTTACCATCTTAATTTCTTTTACTTGCATTCTTTCCGTTCAGTTTTGTGCAATTTCTGGTCAAGATTCATGCTAACAGGCCTACCTGTTTAGGCCATGTGCCAATATGTCTTTATGAACTAATAATAATAAATATAG
Organism: Alosa pseudoharengus; assembly: GCF_046254945.1. NCBI lineage: Eukaryota > Metazoa > Chordata > Actinopteri > Clupeiformes > Clupeidae > Alosa > Alosa pseudoharengus. The sequence continues at coordinate 31,004,994 of NW_027468663.1, forward strand.
CTGCAAGCAGCAATGTGGGGGCCAAGCAGTGCACTATAGCAGGAATGGCGTTGCCATGGCATGAGCAAGCACTCACAGCCAGTTTGATTGCAATTGGATAAAGAATGGCTGAGAAATAAGCTCATTTACTTTGTTATAGTGCCCCTAGAGGCAAAAATTACACTAATGTGCTTGTGCGTTCTCACAATCAGCTACCATGTCCCTGGACTTGCTGGAGTTGCTGAGATGTGAGCTCAATTTGTCTATTACAGCACCCCTAGAGGCCAAATGAGACCACTTTCCTTGCATGTCCTCACAATCAGCTACTTTGTCTCTGTAATAAGTTTGGACTTCATACATAAAAGCGTTGCTGAGATACAAGCTCACTTCCTGTATTGCAGCGCCCCCTATAGAGGCCAAATGATGCCAATTTCCTAGTGTGTCCCCACAATCAGGTACCAAGTCTCTATACCAAGATTGGACTTCATACATCAAAGCGTTGCTGAGATACGAGTTCACTTCCCGTATTGCAGCGCCTCCTATAAAGGGCCAAATGATGCCAATTTCCTAGTGCGTCATCACAATATGGTAACAGGTCCTTATTAGGGATGTGACGCTCGAAGCTGACGTTTCGAAACAGTGTCGAGCTTCCGAAACGCAAGTGTTTCGAAAAGTGTTTCGAAGTGTGGTTCAAAACGCCCATGTCACGTGACCATGGCTAAGTGAGGCTTCGTGGTGTTTCAATTTGGTTTGGACAGGTGGCACACTTACCGCGCGAGCTAATTACCCGAGTAAACACCTGTTTGATCTAAATTACAAAGTTCCAGAATGCTTAAGTCATTCAAACACATCCTATCTTTGTGGGTTTTTTGAGAGGAGAGAGATTTTGAGAGATATAGCGACATATAGCGATTGATAGTGCATTCTTGTGATTGGTAGGTTAGTGATATAGATTAATTGACAGGCTAGAGACCGACAGTGAGCGATAGTTTAGATAGATATAGTCTAGTGACCCTTTGAAATAGTGGCAGGAGAGGAGAGGTTTATCCAAACCTAAGTGTGATGGCAAAAAAATATTTGTTCATGCCAGCAACAAGTGTGCCTTATGAAAGAATTTTTTCCAAGGCTGGGGAGGTTTATTCAAAAACAAGAAGCAGATTAAATGCCAAGACGGCAGAACAACTAAATAAAAAATGATGTTGACATACAAAAAATGTGTTGTTTATTTTTCCCATGTTGAACCTGATTAGTCTAACCTGCTTCATTCATGTATCCTTTATTTCCCTACAACATGTTCCCCAAAAAAACCCTGGGCCATAAGCATAGCCTACATTTTAAAACCATTGTAGCATTTTCCTCTCCAGCATATTCCAAAGGATAATGTAGGCCTACTATGAAACTGAAATAACAAAACATCTGTAACTGACAGATATAAAAATGTTCTAGTTACTGAAGGCATATACGAGTCTGAACTTTTTAAGCACCAGCAGGGAGTCGTAATCTTGTGTTCCATGTTGGCTATTTATATTCTTCGTCTGAAGCAGTTGTGCTTCACGGTCAAAATGTGATGAGCAAAACTGGCCACTAGATGACACCATGGAGTTACGTGTGTCGGATTGTTTCGAAACCTCGACACAATTCCGGCGCAATTGCTTCGAACGTTTCGTTGTTTCATAAAGCCTCGTTCTGCCCATCCCTAGTCCTTATACCAAGTTTGGACTTTGTACATCAAAGCGTTGCTGAGATACAAGCTCACTTCCTGTATTGCAGCGCCCTCTATAGAGGCCATATGATGCCAATTTCCTAGTGCGTCCCCACAATCAGGTACCAAGTCTCTATACCAAGTTTGGATGTTAGCCCACTTCCTGTTAGGCAGCATCATAGCCATGTGTGATTGGCTGTCATGGGCAAATAAACTTGAAATAAAAGTATTGTTTGTGCGGCTTGGTCAGAAGATCATCTCCGCCAAGTTCCTTGAAAATCGGATGAAATTTGTAACCGCTGAAACTTTTCGTAGAGTTTGGACTAAATTCAATATGGCGGAGGTCCAATATGGCGGAAAGTGACGTAATAGGGGTCATTGAACTTAGGTCGGTCCAGGGATTCCAACTGTGCCTGATATGTGAAAATCAGACACACCGTTCAATGGTCACATGCGTGAACGCAATCCAGGTTCGACCCATTGGTGGCGCTAGAGTGTTGGGCATAGGGTTGCAAAGGGGCGGAAAATTTCCGGTAAATTTCCGGAAACTTACCGGAAACTTTCCATGGGAAGTTAAGCTGGGGAATTTTGGAAATATTCCAAATTGGAAACTTTCATGGAATTAAAGGAAATTATGGGAATTAATGGGAATTTACGGGAATTTAATTAACTGGGAATTTTTGGTAATTCCTACTGTTTCATATACAGACATTAACATTTTGTTTCGTAATAAGCAATATGATTTGTTTGTTCGTATTTTCGTTTAGCTTAGCATACAAAGATAGCTAACATGCTAGCGGGAATCCCATTCTCTGCCTATGGTTTACTAGCGTGCTAAGCTAGCAACACTGAAACCACTGAACTGCCCAAGATACACCACGTCAACAACAAAATCCAATTGGTTGGAACATTGACAATCAGTTTGTTCAGTTAGAATCCCAGAAAAAGGTAAAACAAATAAAAATATAGCTGCAAGCAGCAATGCGGGGGCCAAGCAGTGCGCTATAGCAGGAATGGCGCTGCCATGGCATGAGCAAGCACTCACAGCAAGAAGCCAAATTGCACCAATGTCCTTGTGCATTCCCACAATAAGCTACCATGTCCCTCTACCAAGTTTGGACTTCATACACCAAAGTGTTGCTGAGATGTGAGCTCACTTTCTTTATTACAGCACCCCTAGAGGCCAAATGAGACCACTTTCCTTGCATGTCCTCACAATCAGCTAATATGTCCATGTATCAAGTTTGGACTTCATACAATGAAGCGTGTCTGAGATATGAGCCCACTTCTTGTATTACAGCACCCCCTATAGAGGCCAAATGATGCCAATTTCCTACTGTGTCCTCACAATGAGGTACCAAGTTCCTGTACCAAGTTTGGACTTCATACATCAAAGCATTGCTAAGATAGGAGCTCACTTCCTGTATTGCAGCGCCACCTATAGAGGCCAAATGATTCCAATTTCCTAGTGCGTCATCATAATCAGGTAACAGGTCCTTATACCAAGTTTGGACTTTTTACACCGAAGCGTTGCTGAGATACAAGCTCACTTCCTGTATTACAGTGCCCCCTATAGAGGCCACATGATGCCAATTTCGTAGTGCGTCCTCACAATCAGATACCAAGTCCCTGTACCAAGTTTGGACTTCATACATTAAAGCATAGCCAAGATGTTAGCCCACATCGTCGCCATGTGTGATTGGCTGTCACGGGCAAATAAACTTGAAATTAAAAAATCTGACAAGTATCGTTTGTGCGGCTCGGTCTGAAGATCATCTCCGCCAAGTTCTGTGAAAATCGTATTAAATTTGTAACCGCTGAAACTTTTCGTAGTGTTTGGACCAAATCCAATATGGCGGAGGTCCAATATGGCGGAAAGTGACGTAATAGAAGTCATTGAACTTAGGTCGGTCCAGGGATTCCAACAGTGCCTGATTTGTGAAAATCGGATGCACCGTTCAATCTTCACATGCGTTAATGCAATCCAGTTTTGAGCCATTGGTGGCGCTAGAGTGTTGGGCATAGAGTTCTGTAAATTGGTGAGAGTGATCATGGGACAGTGCTGAATCAGTGTACCAAATTTCATAACTTTAGACCCAGCGATTCAATTTTCAGCCAGATTTTGACCTGTTGGTGGCGCTAGATGGCTGGGTTTAGAGGTCCGTAAATAAGTGTGAGTGGTCAGTGGAGTGTCCCGAAACTTTCTGCCAAAAAATCTGAACTTTTTAGCCAGGCGTTCTATGGGCTGCCATAGACTCCAATGGCAGAAGTGTAATAATAGGAAAAGCTAGTAACTCAATGGGTGCCTTCGCAGCTTCGCTGCTTGGCCCCCAAATATAATGATAAAACATACCACCCCAACCCAACCTTATAGATTATGTAAATTATATATAAGTTGTCAAGCTTAATCAGACAGATTAATCGTCCCATTACAGTTTATGCAAAATGACGTACACCCATTTGAATGAGGACAAAAGTGACGACAAGCCCATAACTGGGCAAACTTCCCCCAGTTACACACATTCCCACATGAGATGACATTTTCACTGGGAATTTATTTTCCCCATGCACATGAATGCATCATAGGTTTCCTTTATGTCTAGTAGCCTATGCTGATTGCTGTGTGCATGGGATTGACGCATGTGCAGGGTAGAAATTTGACTGAAATTGCATTAAATCAGGTTGTTTTAACTAATATTATGCTGCAAGATGGGGTTTTGTCCACTACATTTAAGTTCTCTGTTATAGACTAACTTGCCATATTAAAAATTCCCAGTTTATTCCCATTAATTCCTGTTTATTCCTGTTAATTTCCGTATATTCACGTTAATTCCCATGGAAAGTTTCCAACTTTGAAAATTCCCGGAATTTTGCAACCCTAGTTAACTTGGGCATAGAGTTCTGGAAATTGGTGAGAGTGAAAAAAAAGGTGGGTTTTAAGAGCCGTTTTGTATGGTGAGATGGAGTCGAGAGCACGGATGTGTGAGGGGAGTGAGTTCAACAGTTTGGCTGCAGCATAAAGGCCTTTGCTCCCATTGTGGTGAGCAATGCTTGGTACTGTCAATAATCCAGCTGTAGATGAAGGTAGTGAACCGGAGGGTGTATAAATCTGTAGGAGTTCTGTGACATATGGAGGGCAAAGGTTAGGAGGGGCGTTGAATGTCAACAGGATAGTGAGACAGTGTATCAGGAGAGGTGTTACATATTGGGAAGACTTTATGCGGGTGATAATCCGTTTTAATGTAATGATAAAATTAGTGTAAGTATTTTATGGATTAGGCCTACATTGTGTTATTTTCAATTGCCCAGGTTTAGCATGGTTTTGGTGTCTCGTATTTTACGGCAATACATACCAGCTGAGGTCAACCGTACAGAACCAATTCATCCAATGAAGTTCATCACTACCAGATGTAGGACTGTGTGAGCGAACAGGAAGTCAGCGAATGCTCGCTCGGGGGACACCGTCAGGAAGTCGCCTTTATTCTGAGGATTGATCTGGATACGGAGGCAAACTGGAGACAGGACAGAGACAAGTGTGTGAATGGTGATACGGTCCAGGTTCTGTAACCTGCAGAGTACACAGACCCCTCCCCAATACATTGAATTTAGGAGCATGACAATTTACGTATACTTGGTTTATGTTTAGGTAATTCATCAACTACTATGCCACTTGCAACCATTCGGAGATTTTGGGCTCCCTGAAATAAAACCATACAGACCTAGAAATGTAATGTAGCCTAATTTATCGGTGGAACCTCGTTCACCGTCGTTCAAATGGCTTGCCAGATTATCCGGAAACCGCCATCAAAACTAAATACAGTTAAACACAACACTAACTACTGTAACTATCCCGAGTAGCCTACCTCCAAGAATGAAGGAACCGACACACGAGATGAAGCCGGACAAAAAACTGTTGAATGGGAACGTGCCAACCAACAAACAGTACAAGAACTGCAACGCTCCAGTTAGCAAGATGTACAGCAGGTAAGCATCGACCAGTTTCAGCTTGTTCGACGTACTGGTCGTGTATTCCTCCAAGAACCGAGATATGACGGAGATTACAGAGTTGGACATTTTTACTTTATAGCTCTGAACATGCACGTCGTGCACAACTTGAAAATAAAACTTGAAATTGATTTACACAAATCGAGCCCAGCAACGATTCTCATTCATCTGACGTGTAATTTCGTCCCACTCGGAAGTACGTAGTTGTGTCCCGAAGAATGTTTTCCCACTCAAACTAGCAGCATCGTTATTTAGTTCCGACAACACAGATTGAAAAAAATAGACATCATCTATCTGTAGCTATACATTCACTTTTATGTCAGATATTAAAACATACAAGATAATTGTATTATTGTATACTATTTTATAGAGAAATATATTCTGTGTTCAAAGGTTTTTTTTTATTTAACATTATTGGCCAATGAGAAACAAGGAAATCACATTTTTGTCCCGCCTCTCGTTGTCAGCTGACTCTTGTTACAAAATATCGTGTTATTAAATCAGCTGTTAGAGTAACATTCCCTCTGTGTTCAGCGGCGGTTCTTCTCGGGCTCATAAATGTTGTAGCCTAGCTTCATTGTTGCTTGGCGTACTATGTTCTATCACATCTCTATCAAACGCTATGCAAGACGAGACCGAATTTGAGTAAGTAGTCTAGTTTATCTAAACTGTGATCTAGTTTATGTAACAAATTCTGAAAATGTTCAGGCGACATATACACCACGGTTGCATAACATAGGTATGGGACTGTGTGGGACTGGTTGATTCAATTGATGTTATGCTTGTGTAGTCTCTCTAGCCCTTTCAGTGTTATACTCCTGCATATGAGGAACTTTGAAGGTGAGCCACGACTCATAAATTATACCTGGTACTCTCAGTGTTTCTAGAACGTCTTTTTTATTTCTTTCTTTTCTCTTTTTACTTTTTTGCTAAATAATTGTTAGGCTACCCTCATAATCCAGTAGACTATAGTTTTTTTTGCTAAATAATTGTTAGGCTACCCTCATAATCCAGTAGACTATAGTTTGTTTTGCTAAATAATTGTTAGGCTACCCTCATAATCCAGTAGACTATAGTTTGACCTGGCTGCTGCTGTTCTTCACGTTTCAGTGTAGTTTTAGGCTGCTGGTGATTTTAAAAAAGGCCAACTCCTGTGTCTTTGACGTCCCACTAAAGAGTTGGATAAGCATACACTGTGAGTCAGAATGACCCAGCACTTTTGCAGTGTTTGCCATTTCTTTTGTTGCTATAGCTCTTAGTCGTCAGGGCAGGATGACACTGCAAACAACTGACACCTGTTCACCTGTCATAATTACATCAAGAGGTGGACAAATGCTATTCAAAGTAGCCTATAGATAGGCCTACACCTTGTCAAATATTACTCCAATACAAGTGAAAGTTACTATGTCAAAATTTTACAAGAAGTACTTGCTTTTAAAATACTTAAGTATTCAAAAGTCCAAGTATTTTGTAATGTTTTATGTTTTCTAATGTTATTATTTGTCAACAAATAGGGTGTACATCCTTTGGTTGGTCACATGGACTCAAACATACCTTTAGTTCCTTGCATCCAGCATCACAATTGTGCCTACTTTCATAACTTTGCAACTGTTAAAAAGGATGCAATAATTCTATTTAAGTTGAAAAAAAGAAAAACATGATAACTCAAATCATGAGTTTATTTACCATTTAATGATGTAAAGATCTAGCCAGCTATGTGTTGAATGACAGATGATTGTCTAATTTCATTCCAAGTTCACCATGATCATGGAGGATATTCTGATGAATCTGCTGTCACCATCATTACCACAGCCAAGTTCAAATTGAACTATTGAAAAAATGAACTTCAATATGGTCTATTGCATTTAAAGAATCACTTCAAATGTGCTTACAATTAATGAGTACTTCATGCTCATTTTTCAAGTGTGGAGTCAAAAAGCTGCAGTATGTCTTTCAAATGTAATGGAGTAAAAGTCACCAAGTTTCCAAAATATTAATACTCAAGTAAAGTACAGATACTCAAAACATACTTAAGTACAGTAATCAAGTAAATGTGCTTAGTTACTGTCCACCCCTATGATTACAACACTATTTTATGAATGAGTCCTGTGTCATAAGTACATAGGCCTAGTATAGGTGCAGTTATTCAGACACAGAAACTGTTAACTGCATGGCTGGGTTGATATTTGATGTGATGGTTGCAGTGGTCCTTTAATGGTGGTTAACTTTGCCAGCCTGTGATGATTAGATATCCACAGAGAATGATAACACGGTTTGTTGAGCATGTTGGAATGAAAGATAGGCGTAGACTGTCCGTGGTTGTATACGTAGTGTTTGCCAACATGATATGTGAACCAGCAATCCAAATCCTTTTTGTGTTTGATATCAATGGTCAACACTATTGCACCACAGGTCTCATCTTGTTCATTGGTCTTTTTAAGGGATACCAACGGGAACTGGTCGTGGTGGCCGTCCTGGAGGCCAACATCCATGTCCCTACTGAAGACTGCTGAGGCCAAGATCCTTGCCTGTGAGGGTCACTCTTTTTCAGCCACTTCCATTGCTCAGTGTCAATGCTGTATCACAGCCAAGAAATATGTGGACATGAGACATAACACACAGTTTCTCTTATACCTCTTGGCTATGTCTCATCAGTGCTGTTGTGAAGAAGTACCATTTGTCTGTGTAGCAGCAAGGCAAATCAAACTGTGATATGTATAATTATATTACGTGACTGGGTACCTCTGTATCTTCCAACTTAAAATGATGTAATAATATCCATTTTCCTCTTCTTAAGGCTTGCGTAATGACGTTTGGGCCCGCTTTGTAACCCTCTCTGACCACAACCGAATATGGACCCTCACTGTCACCAACAAAACAGCCCGTCGGACCTCAGGGCAAGGTGAGCCAATTCTCCCTCTCTCTCTGATTTTCATCTTACCTCATATGTTTTCTTTGAACCCATTGATTATCTGTACATTTTGTGGAGGGTAATGACATCCCATCTACTAAAACCCAGCAACAGAAAATGTGTTGTTTCTGTTGTTGTTATCTGTTATCGCTATAGCATAATATTCTTAATAGGCTGCCTTTCCTTATCCTGTGGTCTGGTGTATAATCTAACATCACTCGTGATCCTTTCTCACACACTCTTCCTCTCTCTCTCTTTCTCTCGCTCTTTCTTTCTCTCTCTCTCTCGCTCTCTCGCTTGCTCTTTTCCAGCCTCCAAAACTCCTCTGGTGATGGTACATGGCTTCGGCGGTGGTGTGGGCCTGTGGATCCGTAACTTGGACCCGTTGAGCCGCTCACGGGCCGTCCACGCTTTCGACCTGCTGGGCTTTGGCCGCAGCTCACGGCCAGCCTTCCCCACGGATGCCGAGCTGGCCGAGGACCAGTCCGTCACCTCCATCGAGCAGTGGAGGCAGGCGATGGGCGTGGAACGCATGATCCTACTAGGGCACAGTCTCGGGGGCTACCTGGCTTCCTCGTATGCCATACGCTACCCCGACAGGTGAGGGTCAAACACAAAGCCATAATCACATGAAGTCTAGGTGGTTACGTTGAAATATCTTGCTACACATACTAACTAGAGGTGAGAGGGGACCATAGAGCCTTAGTACCCTGTTTACTGAGACGTGAGGGGTTGGAGAGGATTGGAGTCACAGTCTGCTTACTAAGAGGATGGCACCCTACATTATTCACACTGCACTGAGAGAGCGGGTCTGTCTCCAAGGCCATATGTCCTTACTGTGTTTGGCAAGTGTGTTGGGGGTGATGGAAAACTTTAGGGCGTCCATCCACACTTTACTACTGAGAGGTTAAGTTAGGGCCACAGTCAAGTTCAAGTTCTGTTCTCGGGACTGAGCCGTGACACTAGGAACCTGGTCTGATTTCTACTGCTTTCTACTTTTATTGATTCAGTCAACACTTCAGCAATCAGCTCTTAAGGAGAGAAGTGATACAGCCTCTGCCAAAGCCTGTCTGAGAGGAGTCAACATCTTCCAGCGCTCAGACAAGACCCTGGCCATGTGCAAAGGGAAAGTTTTAGTGATATGGCTCAAGAGCTGCTGCAATGGCAAGCCACTCGCATGCTATATCACTGCTATAAAACCAATATGCACTTTATCACTACTAATGTAAACTGCAGGCTGGTTTCCTGTACTGATTCTGTTCTGTATGTGTAATCTTTCTGATAGGCACCTGCTCTCTAAGCAGTTTGTTCAACATATTGTTTTTTACACTAGGTATTTGGACTGATATCTGGACTAAAATATCAATTATTATACAAATACATATTGATAAAGCTGGAATGGCTTGTCTTTTAGAACAGGGCTGTCTAATCTTAAACTTGGTCATAACCCGCTTGTGTAACACATTCTAAGTAGTTCCATTACTTGGTTCATCTGTATTCTTAACAGTGGAATTCTGGCATTTTTCATCCTGGGGCCAGTTGTTGGATGTTTTTAATTATAAGATCCATTTGATGAAATGTTTGTATGAAGTATTTGTAAGATGATGTAGACGCTGTCTTTCTCTGTCTCCCAGTCCCTGTGAGAAATATAAACTCTAGCATCTCATTCCATCCTTTATTCGCCTCCTTGTGCGCTTTTAGTAGCCTGGAGACTATCTGTTCAGTCTCTTAAAAGCGTTTCAGGGCCTTGACCAGTTTCAAACTGGGCTGATCTAGACTTTGTTTTTAGACAAAACTAAACTTAGGTTTGGTGTCATTACCTGTGATTATCATCAGTCCATTACACCAGTGTTTTTCAACCACTGTGCCGGGGCACACTAGTGTGCCGTGAGAGATCATCAGGTGTGCCGCAGAAAATTACCCAAATGTCCCTCATTGGTCCAGAAAAGCAACTGTTGCATCAAATCATTTATAACCACATGCTCTCATTGATTGTATGATTGCACTATTTCTGGTATGCAGGCATTGTACAACGGGGGCCCCATATCCAGTATTCACAGAATCATCACATATCCAGTTCATAACAACAATTAAATTAGATATAGTCACCTACAAATGAAACAGAGGGCGCTTGTTTTATTGAGCAGGTCTTGCATAGAAGCCATAATAAGGCCATATCTTTGTATTATTTGAAATTTTAGGCTATGGTATGTTTATTTTTTCTTCACACAGGATGTTAGTGTGCAGTGGGACATTTTAAGTGTCAAAAGTGTGCCGTGGCACAAAAAAGGTTGAAAAACACTGCATTACACAACGCAACTATATTCATGTCATAATAGTGTTATGTCTATTTGGAGGTGTGTAGTTTCCACAATAAGACTCTTTTCTCTTGGATCAACAGTGTGCATAAATACAAATTTCTAATTCACATGTTTAATTTGCAATTTGCATGCAATCCAGGAAGGTTGGCAATGAAGCCAATTGTTCAATGACCCCATTGTGCACCCATGGGACCCATGGACTAAAATCCAAGGAAACCCCACAATTTTTAACTAAACTGAAAATTTGTACACACAGCTTTGGATAAAAGCGTCTGCTAAATACAAAAACCATAACCATACCTTCAATTAAATTCAAACTTAGCTCAAACAGAACTACCTCAGCCATTTATTGGCCTGACTTTTGCACTATTATATTGACTGTCTACTGTATGCACAATTGCACAATTTCAACCCAAATTTTGCTGCTCTTATTTCTTCATTGTATGTGCCTTCTTATTTACTTACAGCGGGGAAAATAAGTATTGAACACGTCATCATTTTTTTCAGTAAGTGTACTTCCAGTGAGGCTATTTGCATGAAATTTTCACCAGACATTAGTATTAACTTAGGTAATCCACACATATAAAAAATCCAAACATTAATGTCCATAAGTAGAGTTATGAGCAAAAAAGTGGAATGGCACAGGGAAAAAGTATTGAACACGCTAAGAAAAAGCAGCGCACAAAGGCAAGGAATGGCCAGGAACGAGCTGGAATCTATACGCAGTTAGATAGTAATTATTACTCATATATTATGAGCTATAAAAATGTTTTTTCATTACCAAGGTGTCACACAATAAACATTTCATAATGGGTAAAAGCAAAGAGCTCTTCCAAGACCTTTGCAACATTACTGTTGCAAAACATATCAGTGGAACTGGTTACAGATGCATTTCAAAACTTAAGAATCATCCAGTAAGCAGTATTGGAGCCATTATCTGCAAGTGGAAGGAACATCACTGCATCATCAATCGGCCATGCACAGAATCTCCTCACAAGATTTCTGACCAGGAAGTCAGAAGAATAGTCAGAAGTGTAGCCTAAGAGCCAAGGACCACTTGGAGAAAGCTCCAGAAAGACTTGGAGGCAGCAGGTTAAATTGTTACAGAGAAAGTCATAGGTAATGCACTCCACCGCCATGGCCTCTATGCACGCTCACCCCGCACGACTCTATTACTGAAGAAAAACATGTCGAAACTCGTTGAAAGTTTGCTACACAACATTTGGACAAGCCTATTAAATACTAAGAAAATGTTAACTTTTTGGATGTCATACTACACACCATATTTGGAGGAGAAATGACACTGTGCATCACCCTAAAAATACCATTATTACAGTGAGGTTTGGAGGTGGAGGCATCAAGGTGTGGGGCTGTTTTTCATCTCATAGTACTGGCAGACTTCACACAGTTTCACAGAGCGATTTTTCCTAGGAGAATCTTGCCATCCACCAGGACGATGAGTATGAGACGTGGCTAGACCTTCCAGCAGGACAATGATCCAAAGCATTCAGCAAAGGAAACTCTCAATTGGTTTCAGAGAAAGGAAATCAAGGCCCTGACTTTAATCCAATTGAACAATTTTGGAAGTTACCTAAAGATCAGGATTTACAAGTGGGACCCCTGGAATCTTCAATATCAAAAGGCTATCTGTTTAAAAGAATGGGCCAAAATCACACCTGAATACTGCAACTGATTAGTTTATTCATACAGGAAATGCGTTGAAGCTCTCATTACAAATAATGGCTTTTTCACAAAGTATTTAAGAAATTTCAGTAGGCGTATTCAATACTTTTTACCTGTGGCATTCCACTTTTTTACTCATAACTCTACTTATGGACATTAATATTTGGATTTTTTAACATGTGTGGATTATCTAAGTTAATACTAATGTCTGGAGAAAATTTCATGTGAATAGCCACACTGGAAGTATACTTACTGAAAAAAATGTTGACGTGTTCAATACTTATTTTCCCCGCTGTATTTATATTGTTTACTTGAATGTTATGTTTGTCTGTGGACCTAATTGGTAAAATATGTCTTGTCTCCATCGTGGGATAGTGGGAAACGTAATTTTGATCTCTTTGTATGTCTTGACATGTGAAGAAATTGACAATAAAGCAGACTTTGACTTTGAATTAGGTACAAAAACATTGAAAATCTGTTTCGTTTTAGACTAGCTAGCCCACTAATATTGGCAATGTTTTCATAAGGGAGCAGCTGATTATCATCAAGGATGCTTGTGCCTGTTACCCCAGTACAGGTAGATAAAGTAAGCTGAGTGGATGTTAGACTATGCCCATATGTCCCCTCGCTTAGCTAGCTTATACTTAATGGATTTGTATTGTTCTTGTCCCTAATGAAAGAACCTAAACACATCTAGCAATAGGGCTTAGTTTGTAGAATTCCCTTTTAATGGTGTTTGTTCAGTGGTGCCATGTTTAAAGTGGTGTCCCTTCCACAGAGTGGCCCACCTGATCCTGGTGGACCCATGGGGTTTCCCCGAGCGGCCGCAACCTGACGCCAATGAAAACGCAGGGCAGGGTCTGGAGGTGAAGAGGACAGCCCCGCCTCGCTGGGTCAAGGCCATCGCCTCGGTGCTCAGTCTCTTCAATCCACTGGCGGTCATCAGAGCCGCAGGACCTTGGGGTGAGTGTGTGTGTGTGTGTGTGTGAGAGTGTGATAGGGAGAGAGAGAGATGTTGAGCAAGAGAGGGAGAGCCATGGACTAAGGAACTGAGTAAGTGTAACCAAATCTGATCCTGAAAAAAAGTGTTCTGAAATTTCACCTTGACACATCTGTAGGCATCCATTAACTTTGCCATGGTTTGGACTGCCTGAATTCAAGTTTCACTATCATTTACGCTATTTGTTGCATGCTGACAGTAACACAACAGTGAGCTCAGATGTGTCTTAAAGATGCTATAGTCTACACTTTCATTCTCACTTCTATAGTCTCTTTTCCTTTTGACTTATATTATTGTGTCCTACTTGGCATGAGGCTCACTGAAATCATTATCATTGGTTCTACTGACTCACCCTAGTACATGATAAATTAGGGCGTGTACCATATAAATAAGGTGCTGTGTGTACAAAGGTGAGATACCATGTCCGTGCAGGTGGGATGTAAATCTGTCCATGTGACTTCCTTCCTGGCACGTGAATCCCTGCTCATTTTGACCTGTGTGATGCATACTACTGAGTCATTTGCATGCCTGATTTGCACTTGTTCAAATGAAAATGAGTACTGTGGGAGACTCGACACAAACTAGACAAATGTTGGATGTATTCTGTATACTTGTACATGTTTCTCTTGTGATGTTTATATTCTTATTATTTCACTGCCTTTGTATTTCTATGGGTAGGACCAGGTTTGGTGTCGAGGTTCCGTCCTGACTTCAAGCGGAAATTTGAGGATCTTTTTGATGACAATACTATGACTGAATACCTCTACCACTGTAATGCCCAGACCCCAAGGTTCTTATAGAATTCAGTTTTTAAAGTTGTATATCATCAATACTTCATTCAATGTTCCACAATCAAATTTTGATGTTTTAAAAAGTAATGTAAGTCTTTCTTTCTTTCTTTCTTTCTTTCTTTCTTTCTTTCTTTCTTTCTTTCTCTCCCTCTCTCCCTCTCTCCCTCCCTCTCCCTCTCCTCTTCATTCATCTCTCTGTCCCAGTGGGGAGGTGGGCTTCAGGGCCATGACTGAGACTATGGCCTGGGCCAAGAGGCCCATGCTGCAGCGCGTGCACCTGCTCCCGCCCTCGCTGCCCCTCACCATGCTGTATGGCGCACTCTCCTGGGTGGACAGCTCCTCTGGGGACCGCGTTGTCCAGATCAGAGGACAGAGCCCCACGCGTGTCATGGTGAGTGAGTGCAAGAGACACTCAGGGTAGTACAGCAGAGCATGGCGTAGGGAATGATATTATCGTTTATCTCCGTCACTCATTCAACATCATTAATGTTTGCACAACAATAAGTGCATTTCTCAAAACCATTCATATAAATGGCATCACAAAGTGGATTATCAGCAAAAGCCAACAACATTTTCTATGTCATGTCTCAACAGTAGGAAGTTACACTCATTGTATTAATTGGAGACCAGACAGGATTCATATTTCCTGTATACTTGCTATATATTGTATACTATCGTACTACTGCTGTATACTGCAGTACAGAGTACGGGAGGTGTCATTTTCGGATGTTGAGAGAATATGCGCTCATTTTACTAAATAGTGGTCTCATTTTACTAGATTGTGTACACAATTTAGTATATTGTGTGCACATTTTACTAAAAAGTGCGATCGTTTTACCAAATTGTTGTCTCATTTTATTAGATTGTGCACTTTAGTAAATTGTGCACACATTTTGCAAAAATTCAAATGAGAGCACAATTTAATAAAATGAGCACACTACTTAGAAAAATGAGCACACAATTTTGTAAAATGAGCGCACGTTTTCTGGATATACATAAAGAAATATCTTTCATTGACCCCTCGA
This sequence comes from Alosa pseudoharengus, assembly GCF_046254945.1. Lineage (NCBI taxonomy): Eukaryota > Metazoa > Chordata > Actinopteri > Clupeiformes > Clupeidae > Alosa > Alosa pseudoharengus. Next base: position 31,020,411 of record NW_027468663.1, read on the forward strand.
GTGTTCCGTACTAGTGTTTTGCCAGTCCATGTCATTCATTGCCATACAGGAAAGAGAGACCGGACTGCTTTACTGTACAGCAATACTTTACATGAAAGATAAAATAAATGTAAATATGTAGACATCCTTATGGAGAAATACATGCAGTGTTCTTTTTTATATGTATCTTTGGAAGTTTCATGAACCCAGACAACTGTTGGTCACTGGTTGATCTATGTAACACTTCACACTTTCCCCTATGTGAAAATTCACCTCAGAGCAATTAATCAATTTAGGACATTTAACAAGAAAGTGTCTAATGACTAAATTATGCTTGACAGATTGACAACTGTTTCAACAGTGGACTGATGCTTAGATGTTTTGAGGTGTAAGGCTATTTAACAGAGAACCAGTAATGCATTTTGACCAACATGGCATTTCAAACAATGAGTGCTTGCTTTTATCATGTGCAAGGGACTAAATGTGGAGGTTGATCAAGTAGTTTTGATCATTTAAATTCTAATCTGAGAAATGCACCAAAGCGACGGAGCTATACGAGAGAGTAGCGCATAAATTATTTAGAGCTAAAATAGAAATGAGGGCAGTGAATTCATTAGGGCCTCATGGAAAGATAAACTGTAAAGTTCCTTCCAGTATCCAGAACAGAGGTGTCTGTAAAGAGGCTTGTAATGAGGAGAGGTTACCACTAGTCTGTGCCAGTGAGTCATATTTAATGAAGAAATGTATAAAGACAGGAGGACAGTCAGTAAACAGCAACAACTGTTTAAGACTTGGCTGACCTTTCCCTGCATAATGTAGAGGCTAAAATGTAGGCTATTTGTGTGTGTAACGGTCATCTCACAAATGATTTCATCTACCAACATTTTCATCTCCACAGGTGATGCCCAATGCCTCTCATCATGTCTATGCTGACCAGTATGAAGATTTCAATAGTGTAGTACAGAGGCTCTGTGATACTGTAGACTGAATCTGAAGTGTGTGAGTGCTCCCATGCAAGTCTGTTCATGAGAGTGAGTGTGTGTGAGTGTGTGTGTGTGTGTGTGTATGTGTGTGTTAAGTTGGGCCTTACTGCCAGTTGCCAAACGTCTGATTGGATGCACTGTAGTTGAGTTGTATGAATGAAAGGTTGTACCCTTGCTGTGTAATGTGGTTCCTGCTCTGACTGGCTAATAATTGTATTTTGGGTTTGCTGGGTCCTTTTAACTGTCTAATAGGATGTTTCTCCGTTCCATAGATGCACATATCTCACGTCTGAAGATGTCTCTGTTTAACACTAAAATATTAACCACAGGACACATGGTGCTTATTTATACATTTATAGAGATTGACACTAAAGGATGTATAAGCTCTGAGCCAATCAGCGCAAACCATTATGTGCATGCCTCACATTCTGTTACCTGAATGTAAGTTGGATATTCTTGAAGACACTTTTCTTCATATTTAATATTTCCGTCATATTTAATGTATAAACATCCATGTATTTTATTCCACACAATTGCAATAAAAGTTGATATATTTCACATTGTGTAATCTTCTATTCTTCTACTAATAGGATTGTTACTCGCAGAACCCACACAAAATATATCTTATTTGTACTGAAAATCTCCTCTCTCCTTTGTACATTATAAACTCTGTTGTGTTGTTACACAGATCACCACTAGGGGTCAGTAACACTTCTCCAGATTAGGTGAGTCTGTGCTACAGTAGGTTTAAAGGGGAATCTTGCGGTCAGTGCATGCTGGGAATCTGGCTTGGGCAGCCCAGTTGACTTAGTGAGAAATGTAACACATTTGAAAGGTCTGTGTGAAAGTGCTGAGTGCGCAACTTCCAGCAAACACAAAATGACATAATCACTTGCATGTGTGTTCATGCCATTAACATTTCCAGAGAAAAGCCGATGACAAAGGAAGACAATTCTGTTGATTTCTTTTTTTTCTTTATCCAGCAGGAGAGCACAGCAGAGACTGTTCTTATAGCAGTACTGATCAATTCATATTAAGCAAATTCAGAGATGTATATCCTTTTTTATTGTGACCATCGTAGCTTAAGCTACATGCGGGCCTTAAACATGTCTATATGACATTTGAGCTGGTCGTTGTGTAGATGTGCTTTGACACCAACATTGTGTGTGTGTGTGTGTGTGTCTAAAACAGCTAAATTACACTTACGCTACACTACAATGTGAGGATACCACAGAAATCAAGAACTGAGAAAAATGTCCCCGTCTACCTGTATTGTGTGGCTGTGTGTGTCATTGTCATATGAAATGTTTGAATAAGACGTCAGTGGTTTGGGATGTGGGGTGGGGTTGAAGTAGAATGTCTCTGTTTGAGACATTTGTTTGTTACAGCACTCTGTTGTTATGGAGAAATGTCCCCCAGCCATGTTAGTCACTCCTTTATACGAAACACTTGGCCCCGTCCCACTGTAAATACTGAAACAATTCAGATCTTACAGTAAATCTGAGATAATCTGACTATCATGCAAAAGAAAACATTGTGATGTACAGACATGTTTGGGCTCATTATTTTAGCCCTTTTTATTTAGTTATTTCAACTATAATTTCTTAGCTTTTCTTATATTAAACTAGTTAAAGACATTTGCTGTTGTCAAATACTATTAAATACTACTTAAAAAAGTATTTGACCAGCGGGCTCAGCTGACTCACTGACTTAAACACACAGTGACACACAAAACACAAGCATCTCCTTACATTTTGTTTTATTAGCAACAAAATACAGCATCTGACAAACAACAATAGTGTAAACACATAGATAAATAATAATTGTTTTAGTAGTAATGACACAACTACAGTATGCATTCTATGCTTTTCTTCATATAACCTTTTTAAGTGCAGGACAAATTACAAACTTTTAGATATTGCTAACCAGTTGGTTGCAAATGGTACAATATGTGCTTAATACTGTGATCCTGACATAAAGTCTTCACCATGGATTTCTCTGGCATCATAAGGCTTTGATCATGTGGGCTACATAAGAGCAAATATCTAATTTCATACATTTGGTATAGTGCACAGGGTTACATACTGTGGCAACACTAGATGGTTTTAAATGCAGACGTGCATAGCACTTGGAATATTTTTTCTTTCATTGAGAGAAAGCTATTTTAGGTTGCTATTTAATCACCTATTGTAAACGTCCAGTCAGGTCATCTGTCATATTGCTTTGTAATAATCATATATAAAACATCTACAAGACAATCAGATAATTACATTAAAGGCGTGCTGAAAGGGCACTTTGTTTTACGTTCATTAAAGATGTATCAAAATGGAAATTGCATATGGATACAGGATGACCGCTCAGTGGTACAACTGGAGCTTAATATTACACAAATAAAACAATAAAATAAATCTCTAGTAGATGGTGACAAAGTGTTTCTGTGTCACCTACAATAGTTGAAATGCTTGTTAAACTGCTATAACTACATAATGGTTCCATGTTTATTCAGGTAAATAAGAGGAAGACAGGGATTGGTCTCAACTATTCGACCAGACTTTCCTTTGGCAATACTTGATGAGGGTTCACATTCTGTAAATGACTCAGTCTACAGGTTTTTATTCCACTAAGCACCCACCCCAGATCCCCAAATATCCCTGCAACTTTAGGTAAAAATGTTAGTCCTGAATGCTATTTTAAAATGTCAGCTGTTTCAAAATACAGTATACTTATACTGTCCACCTGACTATACAAGGCTAGTAAAGGCTGGTCCTGTGTCATGTTTAAAAACAGAATGTAACGGAGAATGTGACTTAATCACCAAACACTGAACTTCAGTTAACTTTCAAGGACTACTTGCATCTTCCAAGTTCACACAATGGGAGTGTATAAAAAGACAGACTAGATTGAGAGAGGTAGACCCTAAACAGACCTTCAAACTTCAATACTGTGCATACGCTGAGGGGTGGAGTGGGCAGGTGGGAGAGGCCATAGATGAGAGGTCTGGTGTCTGTGGGAGAGGCACAGTGGCATGACGACAGGTTCACAGGTTCTCCGTCACCTGGATGTCGGCAACGCCGTGCACCTGGGTGAGCTGCTTGCAGTCGAGCACCGCCACCAGCTTCCTGCTCCCCGGCAGCGAAGGGATGAAGTGCTCCGTCACCGTCACCGTGGAGTGGCGGCCCACGTCACTGAGAGAGAGACAGAAAGAGAGAGAGAGGGAGAGAGAGAGAGAGAGAGAGGGAGAGACAAGGAGGGTTAGAAGGATGAGAGACCACAGACTGAGTGAGTGGGTGAATACATACCTACACAATGGTCTTAGGCAGGTATTCTGCGTTGTTGTGTGGCAGTCAAAAGATACTCAATAGGCCCTTTCACACAGAGATTACGCAAAATTTGCGGGAAGAGGAGATGTCTTTTTGCCGCAACGTGTGTCTGAAAACGAGGTGAAAATTTGCCGGCCTGCTGATCTGTTCACAAGTCCCGGCGATTTGGGGAGCCAGGAGACAGGACCTATGGGTGGGACCAGCTAGCAAATTTAAACGTGACGTGCAATAGGGGGCGTGTAGACTGATAAGCGTGGGCCTTATGCACCCTTCAGATGCAGCAGGTGTGTAATTTTCAAAACCATGGCGGGACAACCGACGACACTTTGGCTAGCTGCTGCCCACATCTTTAGTAGGCCTACCTTGCAGATGCAATTGAAGTTGCTTTGCATCATCGTGCCGCGCTATGCTTCGATAGAATCGGATTCATCTTGCGAGCAACGTCTTCGGTCAATAAAAAGTAATTTGGATGAGAAATTGAAGAGAAGCAGGGAGCAGTTGCATTAAGCATTACAATACCTACTCTTGTTCAAGAGCATTATCGCCTGTCCTCGAACAATACAGCAGGCATTCCTAGCATTAAAGTCCACAATATTTTAAACAGGTGCAGTTACCAAAGCAATCGGTATACAATGCATTAAGCATTACAATAAGAAGTGTGATTTCACCGATTAGACGTCCACATTTGAATAACCGCGGACTGTATTTGTGAAGTCTGGCGAATGTAAATGAGTGAAATGAAACATCCAACAGTGCAATGTAGGCATATTATAGCCTAACTATTTACAAACATTAACTATTTACAAGTGCAAAATTAAAACATCAGTGCAACAGTGTATTATAACTATTTACAAACATACAAAAAATACCATCCATACCAAAAATAGAGCCCTATAACTGCAAAATATGCAGTGCTAAAAATTTTTTTTAAAAAATCGCAAAATTAAAAACAACAATATGATCAGTCCAGCTGCTGATAAGACGCAGACGGCCCGTTGTGTGACTCGTCCATGTGGAAGCTGGGGAATGGTGGCGGAGGAGAGTGGTAGGACGCTGCAGCAGGTGCACGGTAGTGGCGTGGGGTGCTGTGCTCTGGTACAGGAGCTGGTATTCTTGCAATCATATCCCGCATAAGGGAAGACTGCGACTGCATGTCCCTTTGGATACTTAGTCGGGTTGTTTCATAGGCAAACAAATCGGTGAAACACACAGTGGAATGTTATGGCCTGCAATTGCGAAAATGAGTATAGGCCTACGAATTTACCTGGTTGGTTATCGGTGGCTGATTGTTGGCTTTCGGTGTTGGAATCGCTGGTGCTGGTGTCGGCGCCAGAACAGACACTGGATGCTGGGGATGCAGGTGTCGCCTCCATGCTGCTCTGAAGAGCGACAGGGTTGGCCGAGTGGCTGCTCCCCCAAATCGCACAACAGAGGTGGAAATATGGCCAATCCAGTCTCCCCCTGCCACTTCTGCCGTTGTGGTCATTGACGCTGTTGAATTTTTTGCAGGCTTTTTAATTTGCTGGTGACCTGCATCTTGTCCCGTGCATAGCAGAGGTCGCGGAGTTTTCCGGCCAGTCTTTCCAATATAGGACCATCCTTTACTGTCCCGTTCATGTGGCGCCTCACCTCATCTTCTCCCCTAAGGGCAAGGAGCGTCCGGATTTCTTGGTCTCCCCAGTGTGCCATGTTTTCTTTCTCCTTGTTGTTGTTGTTCTTCTTCGTTCTGATCAGCTGTGTGTGTTTTTAAATCTCCCGGTGGTGGGTTGCATAGGTAGCGTCACTAGACACCCCCGCCCACGTCCCCTTCCCACGCCCACGTTCCCCCTTTCCGCCTTGACCCATTCACACTGGTGGCGGAACGAAAAAACTCGGCAAAATGTCTAGGGGGCTTGGTAGTAAATTTGGCGAGACCCTTTGTCCCGCCGTTCCGCCTCGGTCTATGTGAAAGGGACACTTTCATAAAATCGGGGCAATTTTGCCAGTGTGAAAGGGCCTATAGATACATTTGGCTCATGCTTTTATCCAAAGCGACTTACAGATGACATTTTTTATTACAAGGGCTACTCTCCCAGAGTAACTTGCTCAAGAGCACAACAGTGGCAGTCTGGAATTGAACCCATGACTTTTTGATTCCTTAGCCACTACGCTACGCCAGAGTGAGCAGGCTGTCAGGGGTTCTTACCCGATCTGGATGGGGTGCAGGTCTCTCAGCCCCAGGCCCACCACACGCAGGACCACGTTACGCAGCGTGGACGGCAGAGGGTTGGTGAAGCTGATCTTGGCTGACATCTCCTTCCCCACCACTGCCTCCCCCTCAGGCTGAAACACACACACACACAGACACAGGGGCACTCAGACCATGCAGGAGGCCAAGCATAGACCAGCCACTCAGATTCTATTAACAGGTCAACAACAAATAATAATTGGTAATATTTTTAAAATCCACTTCACTAATTTAGTTAATATACTATATTGAAAAATGAAATATATTCTCTAAAAATGGCAATATTTGTTGAATAATAATAACTGCTTTGTTTATGATCATTCATGAATTATACTGTACATTCAGGACCTTAACATTATGTGATTCATTGCTTGAACCAACAGCTATCAACAGCTTGCACACACAGTAGGCTGCAAGGCATTATGAATTGCTGTGGTATGCTTCATGTTGATGTGTACCTTGATGTTGATGTCAGGTGTGCGGAGTCGGAAGCTGGTCTGAGAGGCCAGCACCTGTTTGGTCTCCGAGACCCGACCCGACACGGTCAGCATCAGCGCTGCCTGGTCCACCAGCTGGTCCTGGTAGTGGTGGAAGGGCAGGACCCAGTTGATGGTCTTCACTGCATGGGCAGAGACAGGGGGAGATGGAGTGTGAGTCAAAACAACAACAGGAGTTTTGAAGCTTGCTCATTTAAAGATAAATGAATGCATAAGCACATTGATTATTTGATTCGTTCATTCATTTAGATATTTGTCAACATTATATCTGTCAATAATTCCTTCATTCATCCATTCAGTTCTTCATCAAGACAAATGTGCTCATTCATGACATCCAGAGTAACAAATTACTTCATATTACTAAAAGAGACACAGATGCCTTTGCTCTCGCCTATGTCTTCAGATGTTCCCGAAGGCTACACTCTTAAAACTTGTGTTGTTTTTAACACATCTCTGTGTCCAGATAGGGACAACACAGTTTGTGTTTCCTTTTTTATTTGTTAGACAGTATGTGTTGAAAATAACACAACTTACATTGTTTTTTTTAACACATAATGGTAATGGTAAATAGGTCCACTGTTGTCTCACCTTCATTAGGCATGAGCTCCACAGGCAGCTTGTCCTTCTTCACTGTGCTCTTCAGCACGCCAGTGTAGTACATGACCGCCACCTGGCTGTGAAGGTTGGTACTGCGGGGCTGCGCACTCAGGTTGGTCACCACGATAGTGAGCTGTGCATCGGCCCCCATGCGAGGACCCTCACCTTCCAGCTTCACCTCCACGCTCACGTCCTCTGCTAGGGGTGATGAGTAGACCTGCGGCTTGGTGCCATACCGACTGGCGGTCTCCACTGCAATGCGCTCCTCTTCTGAGCCTGATGCACACAGATTAAGGAGGATCAGTCAAAACATGGCGAGTCATTTGATGAGGACTGAATGCCTGGCTGAATTCACCTCAATCTGATCTGTGGTGAGTATTGTATGCCATCCAGGTGGGTGCTACACATCGGTGGTGGTTGAGGTGAGGGAATGTAAAGCACTTTGGGTATATACATAAAGTTCTATAAACAAATGTGTGTTGTGTTGATTTACCTGATTAAGATACCAGTTCTGGGTATACATAGTGATACATTTATTGTGGATGTCATCTAATAATCATATTATCACTAGGATCATATAATCAAGAGGGGTCTAAAGACATCTGTTCAGCATACACTTAGTAATTAAGTGGTTCTTATGAGTTATGGTTTGTATATTATGGTATTTGTTTATCTTCATTAGGCTATTGATCATTGATATTGCATTAACATTACACTCTTAAAACAAATGTGTTGAAAACAACACAACTTGGTTTGTGTCCAGATAGGGACAACACATTCATTTTAAGAGTGTACTGTTTATTATTGCTATTTTCCTTGATGTAGTCTTACCAAGATTTTAAAACTGTTCACTGTTTATTTTTAACTATTGTATTGTTTTTATTTGTAAGTCGCTTTGGACAAAAGCATCTGCTAAATCATATATCCATATCACCATAACTATAATCATCATACTATCAAAGCCTACCGTAATTTGTTAGGCTGTGTTTTAGACATGATAATCACCACCTCAGCGGAGAGACAGTGATGCATGGCTCATGTCATCATTGCTCTCTGTGGTTTAATGACCTGCAGTGTTGTTAGTGCATGTCTGGACAGATTTTAGGTCGTCACTCAATATCTGGCACCACCTAACTGTCTATCTTTTGTGCCCTCGGAATTGAAAAAACAAATCTAGCCTAGAACACTCATCCAGCATTAAATCACTTGTCTCTGTGTGTGTGTTTCAGGTAGAAGCAGGAATGTTATTAACAGTGACTTTGATGAGCCCTACCCTGTGAGTGTGTGAGTGTGTGTGTGTGTGTGTGTGTGTGTGTGTGTGTGTGTGTGTGTGTGTGTGTGTGTGTGTGTGTGTGTGTGTGTGTGCGCTGTCGTTGGTATATCGTTGAGAGTGACCGAGTTAAGTCTTACCCTCGGTGTGTTTGTACAGGTGTGTGATGTCCATGCGCTCGTCTGAGCCCACAGCCTTCGTGCTGATGAAGCGACCAACGGCCTGCTTCTCATTGTGGATCTGGCTGAAGGTTCCATCCAGGTTGCGCTGCCAGTAGATCTTATCACTGTTCACCTGAGAACACAGGCAAAGGAGGGGAAAGGTGAACCTGCAACCAGATTCTGCTATGAACATATTGTGGAGATATTATATAAACCACCAGGCAAGTAAACTAGAAGCACAATATTTTAGATGGCTAATGCTATACTGGCTACTTCAGTCCAGGAAGGGATAAAAATTACCTGTGATGCTAACTGGTTGAAGTTATCCCTCTAAAGCCTGACCCTTTAAGTTTGAACTTGCATCCTTGCAAAGTAGTCCTCTGAATATACTGCAGGAAAAGAGAAACCAACCAGTTTCTGATTACAGAGCCTTGGGTGGTCTGATTGAATTTAATTAAGAGCTGGTGAGATATAAAAACTTTACAAGCATTCTAAATGAAAACTGCTAAGCCCAGCTTTGAAGTCACCCATAGACATTGCCCATGCTTATAACTACTCACTGCACCATGTAGCCAAATAGGAGGCTCATAGTGAATAAGGATCATAAGGTTCTCACTCTGACGTGAGAAAGGGAGAACACGTTGATGTCAGTGTTGCTCTGTTCTGACCTGCTCTGATACAGTATGTTTACCTGTCCAAAACTAATTGTCATGGCAATGACAGCCATCCAGATGCAGTCAATGTTCTTTCTAACACTTCCCAAGACATGATGTTCCTTGAGATGCAGATGTGAATATGCAATAACTACCAAATATGTAATTAAGCAGGCATCTCAGGACATGCTCTGATTCCACAGTGCATAAAAAGGAGTGGCTTCATATCTGTTACAAAATAAAAGCCCCCATTCAAAAAACTCCATATACCCTGTTAGATAAAATCTCTTTTGAATAGCAACAGACAAGCACAGACTGGCTTTTATTGGCACAGATGCGCAGCAGTGGTGATGGTAGTGGTTGCTGCTCTACAGGGTCTCACCTCAGCAAAGACGAAGGGCGTGTCATGCTTGAGGTACACCTGGCCGGTGCGGATGGCGGTGACGGAGGCTGGGCCACAGCGGAAGGTGCCCTGGCTGGTCTCCTGGGGTGTGGAGTCCACAGCCTGCCATCCGCCCATGCCGGGGGGCAGGTCCGGGCGAGCCATCCAGCAGTCGTTCCACACGTGGAAGTTCCTGACCAGAGAGAGAGAGAGATACAGGGAGGAAGGGACGGAGAGCAGGAGAGAGAGAGAGAGAGAGGTGGAGAGAGAGAGAGGTGGAGAGTGGGAGAGAAGGAGGGAGGAGTAGAGAGTGAAAGAGGAAGAGAGAAGGACAGAAAAAGAGAGATTGAAGAGACAGAGGAAGAAAATTTGTCATCCATGACTGTGTCTCAAACACATTCCATTTAGTCATGTTTACATCAGCACTTCAGATGTATTCTGCTGAGGTTGATCTTTGCTACGCAATGACGTCTCCAGAGCCCTATTGGCCAATAACTTGTGGCCCTATACTGAGTCTAAACTTAGGATTGCCTGACTCTCTGGGGGGAGGCTGTTGACTCTAAAACAGATCCGGGCCAGATCCGGTCCCCATCCGGTTTCCATCCATGGCAGTAGAACCCGCCACTGTGTGAGGCAGTGGAACCTGGAGCAGAGGTGTGAATGGAGACTCACCACACAGAGTCAGAGTTGAGGTAGTCGATGGGCTCCATGTTCTCATCAAAGTACACGTCGGTCGTCAGGGAGACGTCGGTGTCGTGTGCGGACTGAAAGTTGGTCACGCTGCGCGCGGGTATTCCCAGACACCTGAGCACTGTTTGGGGGGAAATGAGAGAATGAGAGAAGAAGAGAGGAGTAAAAGAGAAAGAAAGGCGGTCAAGAGAGGAAAGTGAGTGGAGGTTGGGAAATACCAACTTTACGCAACCTGGTCTCATTAGGGAAACGTTCCCCTGGGAACGTTTTGGCAAACCCAGCCAAACTTTCCACTAGACACGTTTCTGAGGTGCAAACTAGCCAGCAACCCAGTGGGGGTGCTAAAGAGAGACGTTTAGACGTTGTTTAGACGTTGTACACTTTACAACTGTAATTATGCAACATACACCTCCTCTGGACCTCTCACCCTTGTAACACTCAAGGGAGAGGGTATGCCTAGAGGTTATTTCATTGTTTACATTTGCTAGTGAAAATATGTACCTCCTCAATGACTTTCACCAGAGATTAATAGATGGACATAAGAAAGACACCTAAAAGAGCAATACCTTCAAAAACATAGTTAAATAAGAGGACCCTGCCTACCCTGCACTAAACCCACAGCAGTGGCCTTGAGCAGAGATCACATGATTTGACATTTCACACTCATTGCAGACTAGGGTGGGAGTGTGAGTACAGTTGTCATTTACCAGGGGAACCATTTACGGGAGTAAATGGTAAACAAAAACATGTAACATGTATCTAACTATTTCATTTCATATCAGATGAAAGCATGTGCCTCCCCTTGAATTTCACCATTCACACAAAAACTGAAATGATCCTGAGAAATGTCAAATATCAACACAGACAGTGAAGCGTTCATGTAACAGCAGTGTCCATGTGGCACTGTGAGAGCAGATAGAGGCCAGCAAGGCGTGTCTGCCTCTCATACCGGAGGGGGGGGGGGCACAAGTGGAGCCGCCGTGTGGTATGGTAGGAATGCGGCCTGGATCGCCTCAACAGGAGGCCTGTCCCTGAGCCCTGTGAGGCACACACACACACACACATGTATACACACTCACACTCACACACACACGTATACACACTCACACACACACACACACACAAACACACACGTATACACACTCACATGTGCACAAATTACAGGCGTATCCACACGCACTCATGCACCTGTTGTGGTGTCCCTAGATAGAATCAATGACTAGCTATTTTGAAAAGGTATTTCTCTCTCTCTCTCTCTCTCTCTCTCTCACTCACTCACTCACTCACTCACTCACTCACTCACTCACACACTCACACACACACACACACACACACACACACACACACACACACACACACGGACGGATTATGAACTTTCGGGCCCCTGGGTCCAGATGTATTAAGGAGGCTAATTGTCACATTTGTTTGATGTGATTTTCTGTATTCTGGTGCATTTCAGGGATGGACAATTCTTAAATTCAATTAGATTCATAGCCTACATCCTGATGTGTTAATACTGAGGCAATGACTCCATGCAATGGCTTGGGCTTCAGGGCCCCCTGGGCCTGGGCCCGGTAGGCCCGTGCAGTAATCCATCCCTGCACACACACACACAAAAACACACCCGTTGTAGTGACTCCGGAGAAGACCCAGCACTGGCCATATTTGACGGGCGCCCCTCCCCCTTGGTAGTACTTCCTCAGGATGTCCACACTGCCACTCCAAGCGGTGGGAGACGTTCCGCCCACGTAGTTCCCTGACCAGTTCCCCTCTAGAACGCCCAAGTCATCTGGAGAATTAATCTGCACCATGAAGAAACACACTGTATTAGTAAGTCCTCACTCAAGAGCACTGAACAGAGTGGGCCTAATGACTAAACGGAACTTAACAAGGATTGTGAAACTAAGGAAAACACCAACACACACACACACACACACACACACACACACACACACACACAGCATAATTTCATAATTTTAGCCTGTTTCGAGGACTGTTTAACAAGACTTATTCTGGACTGGGTGGAATCTTTAGTAATAAAATGGATCCTGATTTTATCATGGATTCTATAGTATACAAACGGCTCTATAGACATTTCAATGTATACACTGTGTTACTGATGAGACTCACCATAGCAGATATGACTCTGACCACATTGACAGGGTTTCCTCTCCCGGACGGCAACACATCACTCTTCTCCAGAATGTAGATGCAGGCCTGCAGGATGTCCTTATCAAACTGATGACCGATGACAAGAAACAGAGAAGAGAAGAGACGTCAGGGGAAAAGGGAGGGAGACAGTGGAATGTAGAAAATGATCTAAATAATAACAGCATAACAGAATAACAACATATTTGTCGATAACGAGTGCATTCTTCTCTCTGCACCACAGCATATCTGCCGTCCGTCCGGGAGCCTCCTCCTTACCTGTCCAAAGTTCCAGGTGCGAGCACCAATCTGTTTCTCCGTGCCGTAGTAGATCCTTCCAGTGTCATTCAGCACGTACTCGTTCCTCTCCTCATCATTGTCCATGTACACGATGTCCTCTGGAGGAGGAGAGAGGAGGGGAAACACATTTCATCTGGATCATACATTTCACTCTGTTCTCCACTGTGGACACAATGTCCTCTGGGGCCACACACGGTGAGGAAGGCATTCATCATATTCTTCCCAACTTTTCAAAGCACTGCCCTCTCCCCTCTTGTTACGCATGACCTTCATGACCTCTGTGGTAAGGAGTGAGAGAGATTTTTTTTCTTTTTTCTTACAATAAAGGGAGTGGCTCCTCCTATTTCCTTTCTAGGAATGTCTGTCCACTGAGAATGAAGCAAGGATGGAATCCAGTAAAGGTGATACCCTTGCCCCCAGTAAGAATATCATCATGGGGAGAGTACAAGGCCATATGTCACTCCTACATCACCACAGTCCTCCTACATAACCGTCTGGATCTGGCTCAGAATGCAGAATCAGGAGAGGGGATGCAACGGCGCATTATATAGTAACACTGTATTCTGTAATAACTTGACAAAATGTGCAAAATATGTAATAATATATGTTATAACTCACACATTTTATAATAATCTGCCACATTTCAAATATGTAATACGTTTCCTAAAAACATAACATGCATACAGAAGTGCAACTCACTCATTTTGTAATAATCACTGCAATACAGTATGTAATAATTCATAACAAAATGCAGGGACATTTATTACAAATTGTGTTCAGGAAGTGCGGCAGACTAACAAAATGTGGGAGTTATGAAGTGATAATAATGAACTGAAAATGTATCACATTTTGTCAAATAATTGCATAATGTAGTTTGATTACACAATGCAGTGTACAGGGGCTGGTACTTTTCAAGGCACTGTCACCAACTGGGCATGAGCAGCAGCAGGATATGGGTGAAGGACAATGGAGTGCTGGGAATGGAGTTAGGGAATAGCAAACACCACCAACATCCTCATTCCTCATGGAGGAGGAATGTACTGATGCCCCACTGCATCACATCAGTAACAGTGACTTCCACCTTCATCACAGAGGGTATAGGAGATCAGTGGGGTGTGTGGGACAGGCACAGAGCGGTCATGGTCACCTCTGTACTCGGGAGGGGAACCAACAGTACAGTAGTGTGCTCCCTCCAGAGTTACATCACCAGCCTGATAGCTAAGCTGGGTAGAGTAGGGTGTGTGTGTGTGTGTGTGTGACGCCCTGGTCTGTTTCTGTTTTACAGCTGTTTATTTTCCACACCAACACATGGCCGTGATTATCTCAAATCCAAACCACAGACGGGAGAGGTAGAGAGAGAAAAAACGACAAAAGAGAGAGGGAGAGAGATGAAAAGTGAGAGAGAGGGTGGAGGAGAGTGGGAAGTAAAAGTAGAGGCACAGGGAGTAGTTGGGGAAGAGGTCCACAGGGAAGCAAATGGAAAAAGACAGAGATAAGAAGGAAATGTAAACTTCGAAAGACAGGAAACAGGAAGAGAAAGCACAATCGAAAGAGAGTAAGAGCAGACGATTTGAAAAAGAGGGAATAAAAGACGGAAAATGGAGGCAGAGAGAGAGAGAGAGAGAGAGAGGGAGAGAGAGAGGGAGGGAGGGAGGGAGGGAGAGGGAGGGAGGGAGGGAGGGAGGGATGGGCCAATTGGAGTGATGGGTATGCACACAGTGAGAATGAAAAGAAATGAAAAAGTGCAGACATTGAGAGAAATGAGAATGTCGGAGTTTAGGAGGCAGTACAGCCTGTAGGCCACAGGAGGAGAGGAAGGAGAGGAAGAATACGGGCTGAATGAAAAAGATGCTGCTGCTGCTGCTGCTTATGCTAAACAGACCAACAGTCTGACACACAAACAATATGAAAACAGATGGGTGGAGGGACGGAGACATGGAAGGGTTGGGAGAGGAATGGATGGAAGGAGGGAGGGAGAGAGAATACTTAATACATTTGAAAAGGTGTTTACAGGCTGGAGGTGGAGTGGGAATGCCTGTGGGCTGCAGATCAAGTGAAGGCGAAGCAGAGTGACGGATGAATGGAGGAGAACGAGTAGATGCGTGGCATGATACAGACTCACTATAAAACAGCCTC
>NW_027468663.1:31043253-31143253 GCF_046254945.1 Alosa pseudoharengus
ACATCAATGAATCAATGATGATCTCAGTTGAGTCTCATGAATCACATAGCAACATAAAGCTCTTTGACGAAAATATTGCATCTCTCTCCTAGTCTGTCTGTCTGTCTGTCTGTCTATCTCTATCAGCACTCAACTACTGGCTTCACAAGTGAATGCACACAAGCCTGACTGCTGCGGAAATAAGCTCTGCATACCCATAGGCTGCACTTAGCCAGCGCAAATACCCGCGGGACAGGGCACAAGGCTTTATACAGAATAGAACCTGAGTAGCAAAACAATACCTATCAAAATGTCAAACACTATCCATTCATTAAACACCAAAGGAAACGTGAGCATCCAGGGAATGAGACAGCTGTGTGAGAGAGAAAGAGAAGGGGGGGGGATGTACTGTATGTGTGTGAGTGCATGCATCTATCTTTCTGTCTCTGTGTATCTCTGTGTGTGTGTGTGTCTTGTGTGAGTGTGTGTGTGTGTGTGTGTGTGAGAGAGAGAGAGTTATGTAATGGGCACTCTAATCTAGTAATGTGTTGCATGCAGTCTCAACGCACTCACACACTGAAGAGTCTCGGATGGTTGTGAGAATGTGCCAGGGTCACAGGGTCAAGGCTGGAGACCACATGATGCTGATTGACCGATTAACCAGAACATGTGAAATACCCACCACAGACAAATGGACACTCAGACCCTCCCTGGAATACATTCACAATAGCCTGGGCCAACCATGACCATAGCAGAATACCAGGATGCAGCAATGAATAAAGAAATCTAATTTGCTCTATGTAATAACCGCAGCACATCTTTTGCTTGTGTTGGGTGGCGCAGATATGTGAAATTCATGTCAGCAACTTTGCACAACAATGTCTTAACTGACTAAAATTATGAGACTAAATGGGACTAAGGGACGCCTTACGTGATGAAGAGGAGAATGTTATTGAAGGCGTTCTGAGTTCAATTTGACCTTGCCAAGCGCGAGCTGGTGGAGAAGATAAAGTGATCTCATACGGCGCTCTGCAGAGAGCCGAGACACGTGTTGCGCAGTCGGTTTTAGAACGGTATCCAAAATATTTCCTTTTCTGACTTTCTCACCACACGGTAGGTATACTCTTTCTCACAGCTGGGAGTGATTACACAGGACACACACACACGTACACAGACACTTACAATCACGCACACGCACACGAACTCTCAACCAGACAAACAACCACTAAGCGCGCGCACATGCCTAAAACGTACAGTTCACTGACACAAGGAAGTGTGCATTTTCTTTCTGTTACAACAGGCTAATTGCAACGATGCTTGCACAAAGCTCTTCGCATTGAATATCAGAATAGAAAAGTCACTCTCAACATAGGCTAATCAATTGCTTTTTTTTTTTTTTTAAATAACTAGGCCTACCTATTAGTGCTATTTAGCCAACTACTTTTCAGAGATGGGTCTCGAGACATACTTGGGGACTTTTCATGATGGACTTTTTTTTACTTTGTCAAACAAAAAGATGGCAACGGAACAACACCTGCAGTAGCCTAAACTTTTATTTTAACAGTCTAAGATAATGTTGTCAGGAGACAATGAAAGCTCGTTTGTTCACGAAGAATTTCTTTTGATTCAATTTTTTCATTGATGTCATAGCGGCACGGGTGTAAGCAGGGAACGCTCCTGGAGCAAGAACCTTCAGGATAGCCATTTAAGCTTTAGGCTGTAAGCCTACTCGACAGGATATAGAACATAATGTCAATGGCAATGAGAATGTTTCTTACTTGATGTTGTAGCCAACGTTTCTGAATTCCGGTTTTCTTGTTCTGATACTTTTAACTCCACCAATTAACGACTATCTTCACTTTCTTTTGACGGCGGTGGTGCTGAAATCGAACTGAACGTCAGACTATGGAAGCACCATGCCCTTTTAAACTGCTGTTAACTAAGTCTGCGAGGGGACACACCCCAATCCCCTCCCACTGTCAGACTACGTGATCCGTTTTAACTTATGTGGCAAGAAATTAAACCACAGTTGCTTTTTTGTAAGAATTGTGCATTTCGCACAATGTAGGCTATAAGGAATGGGCGCGGTGCCTGTGATTTACGCATCTTGCGGCTGGCGACGAATCATGTGAGGAACCGTTACTCGAACATTTGTGCAGTAAACAAATAAACACAAGATCATCATATAGTAGGCTACATTCACTCTCCTTTCGGTCTTTATTCCTTGTTTTGATCAAAAGTGCGAAACTTAGAAATGGTAGAAATAATTATATGTAGCCTAGTAAATGAATATTGGAAACAAAACTTGGGGTAAGACATTCGTTTTTATTCTCTTTTGATCACATTATTATCACATGCTCAGTTGATGATCATATTAGGTAAAAAAAAAAAAAAGACGTATAGCCTACAAACTCGAAAATTCTGGCATAGGCTAAGAAAATATGTCAGGCCCAATGTAAAAATACATCTGTTGCTGTCACATTTTATAATCCAAGTGTAAGAACACTCATTTGTTGAACCTTAAAGTGGCTTATTAGGACCCTCAATTGTCACCAAGGGTCATGCCCCTTTCATGTTTTGCAAGATTGGCCTCACCCAGGCCCTATGGCTGTGAGATTATTAACATGCCTCTTTCATCACATTTAAGGCTGCATCATCTGCAGCACAAACAGAAGAAATCATAAAGAAAGCCACTAGCCACATCACTTTGTGTCACATTAAAGTGAGGGCTGCAATTATGTGGTAGTCAAAGTCTCTGGGATATTCTATTAGATACTTACATTATCTGACCTGGAAACTTGTATGATTAAAAAAAAACATCTTAAACTGATTAGATGATTGAGTGCTTCTCATTGATCTGAATATGTCATTCGGGTTATCAGATATTTCTTCTTTATTAAAAATCCCTTTGGAAAGTTACAATACCTGAAAAGTGGACTGCATGTCCTCACTCCAGTTTGAGCTTCATTTTCCATAGTTTCGCTATGAGTTATCGTTAACAGCAATAGATTTAGAACATGAAATTATACAAATACAAATATTATAATAATAATAAGTATTTTACAACTATCCCCATGTTTTCGTCAGGCCCTGTCACATGTACATAAAACACTATATAAGAAATGTCCAATACACCTTTCAGAAGAAGTGAAATCATGTGATTGAATCTAACACATACATTGATTCTGTCCTTGAGTTTTGATTGAGTTCTGTCATTGAATTGTATGATTTTAAACTTTTAAACTTCACATTTCTGTTTTAGGAGGATGAGCTAAAGAGTAAGGCCCTGTCACACTAAAATACCCCGGAGAAAAATATGTTGTGACCTTTTTTTGAAACAAATGCTACTAAAATTCCTGTGTAAATTCAAAGAGATTTGATACCAGTATGGATGACATTGAGAGAATTAATTTTTATTTAGTAATTTATGTTCTTGAGAGATGTCTCATGTGTGTGTACATGGACTGATTTTGTTTTATAGTGTAGTTGTTCGTTTGTCCCATAGGTTTCTATTTTTCTTTGTTATATGGCTTGTCACTACCCTGCGCAACCACTGGTTGAATTGAGGGCTACCTTTGTTAATCTAGCTCTCCAAATTAAATCACTGGAGCCTTTGTCCTTTACTAGAGGCTTGTTAAACACACTCTCCCCCTTATGGAGGAGTCATAGCTCTGCGCCCACCCCTCCATCTTTCATGTTGGCCGAGCGGAGGGTTAAAGGTTGTATCAGCGATGGCAGTCCCAAAAAAAGGCCCAAACATAGGCTAAATGATCACATCCATCTAACGATCTGCTAGCTGCCCGCCCCATAAGCAGGCCGTCAAAAAACGCGTCTCTGTAGGCAGTCTCTGAGATTTGCACACAATAGGCCAGTCAATCTAGCCCAAAAAGACAAAAAAATTGCAACAGAAATGCCTCATAGTTTTTATTGGTCCTAATACCCTCCTGAATCATATACTAAAAGTCTTCCGCCGAAGATGGAGTGGAACATATTTTTTTTTTAGATTAAAGGCCAAAGCTGTGCCCAACACTCTAAGTAGGGAAAAAATAAATTAATAGAAACCAGTTGATTAGTGACATCAAACCAAAGACAAAATGTATTACAAGTTTTTTTGAGATTTTATGTTTATATATACAAATTAGGCATTTATTCATAAAATGTATTTGCAAATACAAAACACACAATCTGATAATTGGATGAAGCCAGATTAAGCATGTATTGTTTCATTATGACACAATTAAAGAAGGGACTGCGGCTATGTTTCTCCATCATCCCATACATTAGAAAATACTATTTAGAGTCAGATGTTTTGGTATAAAATGTAGAAAATATCCGGCTATTGAAAATATATCAACATAACTCCTCCCTAATCAAACACAACATATAGATAGGAAGAAATCTGTAATGAATAGTTTATTTAGGTGTTACTAACGTGGATATTTCTCCTCCACAGTGTTAGGAAACCCAATTTTGAGAAAACACCGTTTACAGATTACTGTGAAAGGGAATACATATTTCAGCGGAAACCACAGACAAGTCATTGATAATTTAATACAAAACAGGTAGGCCATATCTCTGTGGCAACAAAAAAAAAAGTTCAATCAATGTTTTCATCTAAGTTTGCCGACATATTTGCACATATGCATTGGGGCAGCCGTGGCCTACTGGTTAGCGCTTCGGACTTGTAACCGGAGAGTTGCCAATTCGAACCCCGACCAGTAGGAACGGCTGAAGTGCCATTGAGCAAGGCACCTAACCCCTCACTGCTCCCCGAGCGCCGATGTTGTTGTGTACTTCACCTCACTGTGTGTAAACTGTGTACTGAGTGTGTATCACTAATTCACAGATTGGGATAAATGCAGAGACCAAAATTCCCTCACGGGAGTATATATACTTATATACACCTCTCTGTGCAAGCTAGGGAGCAGTCGAGGCCTTGACAACAGCAATTGCTGCAACCAGACAAGCTTGAACAAAGATTGAGGTGCAGGGTCCTGGTCATTATGGACAGGAATGATCAAAAGAGTATATACAATACTACTTGTATGAAAATGAAGGGGCAGAGGATCTCCGCTTACAACCAACTATCCCTGCTTGCTGCTGTTTCTTCCCTGCTGAAAAAAACAGCCTGACCAGCTAAAGGTGGTTTGCTGGTTGAACAGCTTGTTAACCAGCTTGTTTTACCACCCTATGATGGTTGACCTGCAGCTAGACCAGCAAAACTCTTGCGAAAACATACCTTCAGCTGGTTTTCCCAGCTTATGATGGTAATTCAGCTGGTTTTGCTTGTCGTACCACCTCAAGCTGGTCATTTTAGCTGGTGTTGCTGGTCTATAGTGCTGGTTTAACTGGCCATGTCAGCATATGTTTGTCATTCTAGCAAACCTGCATGACCAGCTTGACAGGCTGGTCACCAGCATGACCATCTTGCACCAGCTGTATCCCACAAGACAGGCTGGTCACACCAGCATGACCAGCTTCCTCAGGTGGTCAAGCCAGCATATCCAGCTGGTGGCCCAACCAGCTACACCAGCAAAGACCAGCAAGAGCTATGAAAACCAGCAAAGACCAGCTAAAACCAGCTGTTTTTTTCAGCAGGGTTATTTTGCGCTATTCTTTTGGGACTTGTGAACTTCTTCCGGCACTCTGCATAAACGACTTGCCAGGGACTACAGTTATGTCAGCATTGCATTGTTGACTGGCTCTGTGGATACCTTCACATCCCCTCTGAGTTAATTTGACTGTCAGTGCTTCATCAGAAGTTTGGTTCCCACAGAACACACACTCAGCCATCTCATCCTAGAAAAAATATAACAAACTCATGCTTTGCTTCCAATCTTTTGCATGTTTTCTTTTGTGAATTACTTTAAGGACTGAACATCAGCTAACAGGAGTAAAGATGCTGAAAGTTGAACCTGTCAGCCTATAGTCAACCAAACAGAAGCCTAAATGTCTAACATACCTTTTGTTTCAAGTTTCAACAACAGAGCTGCCAATGTCAGAGTCCCATCAGATCAGGAATTGTAGCCTACTGTGTGTGTGTGGTTTTTATTTTTTGCCCAAAACCTTTTATACCAAAAACATGACGAACATAGATTTTTTTAATGACTCAAAAAATAGTATTTTCTAATGTATGAGATTATATAGAAACATAGCCACAGTCCCTTCTTTAATTTTGTCTTTTAGCTAATGTGTCAAGAATGAAACAATATAAAGAGGAAAAAACGCACGCACATCCCAATCTAATCCTGGGTGCTGGACAAAACACTTACGATGAGAGAGAGGGGAAAAAAGTCCGCAACACCAGTATATGCTCCCAAGTTATAATTTATTTACTGTGACGTTTCGGGCCAACTCAAGCTAAATAAATCATAACTTGGGAGCATATACTGGTGTTGCGGACTTTTTTTCCCTCTCTCTCAAGAATGAAACAATACATTTTTCATCCAATTTTCAGATTGTGTGTTTTTATGGTACATTTTATGAATAAATGCCTAATTTGCATATATAAACATAACATCTCAAAATACATTTTATTTGGTATGATGTCACTAATGAACTGGAGAAGTTTCATAGTGATAGCTATTAATTAATTCCCCCCCCCATTACTTAGAATGTTGGGCACAACTTTGGCCTTTAATCTATAAAAAAAATATGTTCCACTCCATCTTCAGAGGAAGACTTTTAATATATGATTCAGGAGGGTATTAGGAGGACCAATAAAAACTATGAGGCATTTCTGTTGCAAATGTTTTGTCTTTTTGGGCTAGATTGACTGGCCTA
Source organism: Alosa pseudoharengus (assembly GCF_046254945.1). Lineage (NCBI taxonomy): Eukaryota > Metazoa > Chordata > Actinopteri > Clupeiformes > Clupeidae > Alosa > Alosa pseudoharengus. The sequence continues at coordinate 31,050,016 of NW_027468663.1, forward strand.
CAAAACCATTTTCTACCAACAAGTGTTTGCAACCACTCAAAGGCAAAATAAAGTGTTCCAACCAATAACGAGATGCACGTTCAGGAGAGTTTCAATTGCACGGGAGGGAGGGGGAGGGAGTAGCGAGCTAGCTCTGTTTTGTTTGAACGTCAACAGAAGTGACGTTACCCCGCCATCGCTGATACAACCTTGTCACCACTTAGCGTATGGTGTGGTGGTTGGCAACTACTACCTATCAGTTGTGCAGTCAGTGTGCAATGTATGACACGTGTAGCCTCTTGAGGCATTCTTTTCCATTTCTGTGGCGAACCCCCTTCCCCAGGATAACTTCTACCTAGGTAACTCTGGAATCTTTCTCCAGGCTAGCGGGTTGGGGCAGGCCCGATGGTAACTTCACAGCAATATTAACAACTTATACAGATACAGTCCAAATGGGAAACGTGTGACCACACTGTGACTGGCATGAGCAATGATTCAGCTTCTGGGGAAATTTACACAACAGACTGCTTTTCATACAGGAGGTCAGTCAAGAAACTATACTTTTTATGATTAGTGCACATTATTCTTGAAATCAGACAAGGCTGATATTCTCGGAATACTCCCCACAAATGTCTTTTCAAATCTCTTTTCTGTGTAACTAATTAATTAATTTATGGTAGCAGATAAGATGCCATATGTTCTGGTCCTTCAACACCCAAGCTAGATGATGCCTAATCTACAGAAGGGCATTGAGCTCAATGACTCAAGACCTCTGTAAGATGAATGAATGAAAGTGCCATTCATAAATCCAGATTCCATAGGTCAGAACAAGGGCATTTAATTAGCCTATGAGTAATACACAACATATTTCCCCTGAGGCTGGCTCCCAGAAATCCCTGTGAAATGATGGGACAGGACTGCCCTCTGGTGATTAGGTCATGTACTGCAACTATTTCTTAATGCAGTTTGGCTGGCAAATGCATTTTTGCCAATGGCCTTCATGAATTTGACATGCATCTATTGCACATTCTCTATTAAATATTCAATATATGGATCGATGGATGATGGATGAATAGATAAAGGAATGAATAAAATGCAATCTGAAACTTGGTGATCTGCTAAATAAATGGAAAAAAAAGGAAGATGTTTGCATGATAATTGTGCCATATGCTAATGACTCCACACTGCAGAGGTAGGAGCTGCTCACTCCCAGAACTGAGCAGCACCTGGATCATTATTCCACCTCTGCAGGACAAAAAGAAAAGAATGGAAAGAAGGACAGAGACTCTGAAAGAAGGTCAGAGGCTCTGAAAGAAGGACAGATACTCTGAAGCAAGTGAGGGCTGAAGGAACAGTTCATTTTGGTGTCTATAATAGGAAGAGCCTTTGACCTTCTTTGCAACCTTGTGGCACAACAATGAGGTGTAGCTAATTACATCCCTTGCAGACGTTGCTTTAGACAACAACTAAAGGGCAGCTTCTAAATAATTTTTCTCAGGGAATGACCTCCTTAATCGTAAGGTAAGAAAAACACAAGATGTTCATAGGAAAAGGAGGATTCTTCGATGAATGCAGCTTCAATCTTATTCCAATTAAAAGCAATCACGGAAAAATGTGGGATATATTTCTGGGCACCAATCTTGAGTGAACCTCTCAAACTCTTGACATCTATTCTGTTTCAAAAGTCCCTCCTATCCCCTAAATGAGTTAGTTAGGTTGCTAATCCATCAGGTCTGGTCGTCTTTTGGTCTGTATGATCATTAAAACTCCACCTTGACTGGAATGGTTCTAAAAGGCCTGGCCCCATACCGATTCTTACAAATGTTAATGTGCCTCACACCTCAGTTCATTCCTGGCCCCAGGTGAGGCCAGCATGGACAGGCCCGGAGTGGGTAATCGGGAGAATTCCCGGTGGGTCGCTTCACTTTTGGGCCGGTCGAGGGAAAATATTGACATTTGCCACGTTAATCTATCTTCTCTTAAAGTAGGCTACACACGTTCCGCATCTGCCTCTGCATGGGTTGTTTTCCCCTCCCAAGAAGAGTTGGTTGGGTCCATATAGCCCGTCTTTTCTAAAAAGTTGTCTCAGATACCACCAGCTGGGCCGGCCCTACCGTAGTGATAAGCGTCAGGGAGGATGTAGGCCTAGGCCTACGGTAGAAAGAGGCCATGATAGTAATAAGGTTAAAAATACGAAAAGTATTGGAGGAAAATAGGCCTACTGTCAAATGTGGCAAGCTTCCAGATTTTTTTTGAAGAGGACAGATATAAGTGGCAACTGGCAAAGAGAGATAGCCATGATTATTAGCGGTGTAATTATTGGGCTACTGGACGGACATTGTAGCGTTGTCAACCTATTCGCAAGTAACATATTACATTATTAAAATATTAGCCTTTTTGTATCGTCCAATATGGCGATTCGTAGACGTTGCAAATATTATGCAAATATTGATAACAAAACTCAAGGTTGATCTGTGTAGGCCTAAAAACAAAAGTAGCCTCTGAGCAGCAGATCAGCCATGCCCCGCTGAAAATGATGAGCATGAAATTAGATATGACTACAGGGACAAGTAGATAGGATAATAGAGTAGCCTAAACCATGAATTAATAGGAAATGTTGTTATTTAATGTAAGAAAGAACAGTTATTTAATGTAAGAAAGAACAGTAGGCTACATGATCAATATGCCTTGTTTGCTCAGAAGTGGGTGTAGGCTAAAGGAGTAAATCACCAAACAATAGAGCCCATGCAGAAAAACATGTAAACAATAGGCCTTTTCACACAGAGATCACGCTAAATTTGCGGGAAGAGGGGACGTATTTTTGCCGTCTTTTTGTGTCTGAAAGCGAGGTGAAAATTTGCCGGCCTGCTGATCTGTTCACATAATGCGGCATTTTGGGGAGCCAGGAGGCAGGATCAGCTATGTAAGGGATAATGGACGACACGGTGGTCTGTTCACAGAAGTTAATGCACGGTCAAGGTTGTAAAACGGCCCCGACGCGAAGCGGAGGCGTTTAAACCCGCTCCGGCACCCTTGAGCATTTTTTTGTATGACCACGCCCCCTTTTTTGACCATAAAAAATAACTAGATGCACATTACTGTATAAACCCATCATGTATGGTATCAAATGAAAGCTCTTCTCAAACAGAAATCAATTATGTCAATAAAACAAGCTAAAAATGATTTCAAGTCCCTCCAGAGAACATAATAACTCTAAAGCCTGGTAAGGTCACACCGCTGAAATGGTAGGCTGAGCAACAAATTGTATCAACCCTCAACAATTAGTCAAATAGACAAAGTTATAAGGAACAAAGTAGAAATTTCTCACAGATTCTGAAAGCAACTATATACAGAACATGTTGCCAGGCTGGCCTGGTACACATCACAAACATCAAATGTCTCCAAAAAACATTCATTCAATCAGACATTTCTCCCACGCTGTCATCATCAGTATCCTCCACTGAAAGTGTAGCCATCTTCAAATTTTTATTTGCACACTGTTCACCACCTTTGCCATGGCAGTAGGTGGTGCATGGTAGTCCATCTGACTGACAGCAGCAAGAGGCCCTGGAGCATGCTGGCACTGCCTTGCATCCACAAGCAACAAGCTGTAGAACTGTTTTGGGTGCAATGTCAGTGTTGCCATGAACAGGCACAGGAGGTGTTTTTTTTTTGTCAGCTGCTCTCCACAGAAAGACTTTTGATGTGTTCCACTGCAGATTCTCTTGTTGGAAGAAGACTTTATTTTAGGATGGTCTCTTTTCTTGGTGAATAGCATTTATCTCAAGTTACTGAGGCTTTCAAAAGTCTTTCCATAGTAGAGGCAAGAAAGGAAATCCATTCCTGCCTTTATGCTCATTAGCTTCTACAGTACATCTGTAAAATTCTTCCAATCAAGATTCCTCTTGCGCATCAAATTGATTGCTGTGTTTTTTTCTTTGCCATATGGATATGACACACTGTCACAACCAAACAATACATGAACAGCCAACAAATCATAACATTTGTCTCCTAATTTGTCAGCCATAGCATTAATGTCAATTGCTCTGGGCATTAGGGAATCGGACTTGTGACTGAAGGGACTGGTAGGAAAACTGGTAGGAAAAATGAAGGTAGAGGGAGTGACTTAACAGTGCTCTCCCACATCCATATCCATGGATGAGGTGCCCTTGAGCGCCAGATCAAGGGCTGCCCACTGCTCCGGATGTGTATGTGTACTCCTAGTATGCTCACTGCTCTAGGGTGTGTGTGTTTGAATGGGTGTTCACTGTTTGTGTGGGTATGTTGTAATGTACACTCCCCCACTCCCCCCTTGTACACTACCCCCGAATGGGTAAAATGCAGAGCACAAATTCCTTGTATCCGTGTCCCACATTTATTGGATTAGGGTTAAGGTTAGGCCTGAGGTGTGGGTTAGGGTAAGGGGACATAGGGCTGTGGGAACATAGGCATGCTCCCGTACTGGTATATGTAAGTATACTTGGGTAGCCGTGGCCAACTGGTTAGGGCTTCCGGCTTGAAACCAAATGATACGTCTCATTCCTTGCTGGAATATATGGAATACTGGAAGAAATAATTTTCTTGATTCTGTCCTCTCCTCCTGTAATCAACTTTGCAGTTTACTCCGTAATTGAGGGGGCAAATTCAAGGACTGTTATAGTTATGTAATGTGCTGATTAACTGGCAAGTACCTCATAACTCAGACTAGTTTGTATCAATCCTGGACTGTGGTGTCTGTTTTTAAAGCATTAAAAAATGTTAGGATGAAAAATATTGTTGTCTTTAATTCTGGGTGGAAATCCAAGGACAGTTATAATTATTGTGCTTACTACCTGGGAAGTACCTCACAACATTGCTGTCTGAAATTCAGAGACTGATTCAAGGGAAATTAAAGCTAAGGTGCTAACTAACCCGCAAGTTGGTGAACTAGGGTACATCAGACTTGCTGTATATTCATATTAAAATGAAATACTATTGAATGATTGTATTCCTGTATGTATTAAGCTACATGGCAGTTCAATAATTTATTTAATTTAATACCAAACATGACACGATTTAGAGGTATAAGCTATTATGCCGCAAAAAGGAACCTAATTTGACCTTAAAGGTCACTTTGCAAAAGGTATTTTGTTCTCTGGAGGGACCTAAACTATTTTTTCTACTTTTTTATGGTCTAAGCTGATTTCTGTATGAAAAGAGCTTTAATTTGATACCATACATGATGGGTTTATATGATAATGTCTATTTAGATGATTTTATATGATTAAAAAAGGGGTGTGGCAGCTGATGCCATTTTAAAGAAAATGCTCAGGCACCCGTCAGATTCTGAAAGGACACCCCCTTACCTATCAATGCAAAAAAATTGCATTAGTACCTTATGTCACACTTAAGCCCAAATTCCACAAAGTTCTACCTGACTATTACAGTTCATTTAAACTTCACAACGAGTTCGGCGAATTAATATACAAGTGTGATACGGCCAAAAAAATGGATCTACTTCATAGGTGTGCAGATAACATACGGTTAATGGTCGTTCTAAATTACGTAGGACAGTGGGAAATTCAACCAAGCAGTGGAATAGACCTCTCCAGAATATATCCCGCCTCCTAACTTCCGTATCCATCCAACTTCCGGGCGTGGATTGTCTATGGGAAATAACATGGCGTTTTGAAAGATCGTACCTGTCACACTCTGTAGGTGACAAAGTAGAAAAAGTTGCTGGGCAGATTGTCCTACACACTTCTGCCATCTAGTTTCCACTGGATTTTTTGATTGTCGGTGCCGTCGAAAATCAAAAAATCCAGTGGAAACTATATGGCGGAAGTGTGTAGGCCAATCTGCCCACCAGCTTTTTCAACTTCGCTACCTACAGATGTTTTACCGGTATGATATTTCGAAACGCCATGTTATTTCTCATAGACAATCCACGCCCGGAAGTTGGATGGATACGGAAGTTACGGAGGCGGGACTTATTCTGGAGAGGTCAATAAAGTAAATTAAATTGTGACGTGCAACAGGGGGCGTGTAGAGTGATAGTCGTAGGCCTTAATACTGGACAGCAGGTGTGTGATTTCCAAAACCATGGCGGGAGAACCGACTGCACTTTGGTTAGCTTGCATTTGCTTTGCTGTTGCTGTTAGAATGTTAAATTCTTGCGATAGATGTCTTCAGACAATAAAACGTAATTTGGAAGGGAAATTGAAGAGAAGAGTTGCCCCTTGCCTTGGCCTTACAATGTACTGTGCGTACAATTTATTCATGAAATCGTTCAATATTACAACAATAAAAATAGCTTGTGTACTGTCTTAATTGAAACATGCTTCGCGCACAAATGATAGCCTAGGGCAAAGAGAACGGACATCTCAACATAAGGATACATTAGAAGATGATGATTAGTGTGAACTTTGTCACACAACGTGATAAGCAGTTCTTTAAAAACGCAACGTTCCATTCAGTCATAAATCATTCAAGGGTAGGCCTAGTGCTCGTCATGAAAAGAAAACAGCAGCTTAATATTTTTCAGGTGTTTAACAGATTCCCCTTTCCGCCTTGACCCATTCACACTGGTGGCGGAACGAAAAAACTCGGCAAAATGTCTAGGGGGCTTGGTAGTAAATTTGGCGAGACACTTTGTCCCGCCGTTCCGCCTCGGTCTATGTGAAAGGGACAGTCGTTCCGCGATTCTGGTACATAAAATCGCGACCAGTCTGGGTTCAAAAGTGGTTACTCCGCCGACCACTCTGTTGTCTGTAAAGGAAGCTTTAAAATCTTCCAGAGCAGGACATTACAGGTAAAGCGCATTCCTGTTTTGCAAACATTTGTTTGTAATGTCTCATGGCTAATGCTTCACTAAAGGGAAGAGGAGAGATAGACTTCTCTGCTTAGTCTGTCTGCCTCTCCACCCTCTGTTTTTGCTACTGCTACACTGTTTTTCATGCTATATAGCACACATGATCAATGGCTTCTGCTACAATACTGATAACCCTATTACCTCAACCTGTTCTTGCACTGACATAGTTTTTTTTATAGTTTTTTATATTACCTTGTCTACATTATACTTTACTCTCCTATTTGTCCATATTATTTATGCTGGTCTCTAGACCTTATTATTGCACTGTTGCACTGTTAGACTAATGTTGGACTACCTTTTGCACCTTCACCATGACACTCACTCTCTTGAGCACCTTACATGCACACATAACTAAAGGACTACTGTTGGACTACTTTTTGCACCTTCACCATGACACTCACTCTCTTAAGCACCTCACCATGCACACAGAACTACAGGCCCTGTCACTACAAGCGTCTCATGCTTGATCACCCTCAAGCACACTGGATTTTTTACATTTATTTTATATAGTATATTTAGTATTTAGTTTTGTTAGTTTTTCTTATCTCCTACTGTCTCTATTGTACAGTGGAGTTTGGTTATATGTTTATACTTATACTTATATTTACCATTTCTGCTGTAAGTGCATGTTGTGTGTGATGTCTGTATGCTACTGAGACCCCCTACATTTCCCCTTGGGGATCAATAAAGTATCTATCTATCATCTATCTATCTATCTGGCTAGGACATATGTCTGCATCTCACTGCCTTGCCACAGGGGTGCCCCAAGTCTCAGTGCTGGGGCCCCTACTCCTTGCTGTGTACATTACCTCATTGGGCCCAATCATCCATTTGCATGGCTTCTCATATCACTGCTACACAGATGATTAGATTAGATTAGATTTAACTTTATTGTCATTTAGCAGAGTACAGGTACAGAGCCAATGAAATGCACATCCAACCAGGAGAACCAAAGAAGCATTAAAAGGTATGATAATAATAATAATAATAATAATAAGCTTTATTTGTATAGCACCTTTCATACACAGAATGCAGCTCAAAGTGCTTTACATTTGAAGCATGTAACAAAATAATAGTCAGTCAGTCATTATCAATCACATTTCTTCATTGCTGGGGCCGTTTATGATCGATCCACTCAGCAACATATCAAAAATATAGAAAATGACATGTCATAAGACTGGCAGCCTTAACCCTCTTACCCCCCACAAGCACGCCATATGGCAACTGTGGCAAGGAAAAACTCCCATATTCCAGGAAGAAACCTTGAGCAGAACCTGACTTACAGTAATAGGGGGAGCCCATCTGCTTCTGGCTGGCTGCGCCCTCCAATAGCAGCAGATGTAGAATAATCTGAAAAAGTAGTCTACAGGATAAGACGAGTTAACTAAAAGCTTTCCTGTACAGGTATGTTTTCAGATCTTTTTAAAAAATATTTACTGAACTCGCCTGCTTGATGTACAGAGGCAGGGTGTTCCATAGTTTGGGGGCATAATGGATAAAAGCAGCTTCTCCACTTTGTTTGTGGAGCACTTTGGGTACGATTAAAAGATTAGAATTGGATGATCTAAGTTTCCTTTGTGGTTGATAAGATATTAAAAGCTCAGAGATATGTGAAGGTGCTGTGCCATTCAGAGCTTTGTAAGTAATTAACATAACCTTAAAATCAATTCTATAGGAAATAGGGAGCCAGTGCAGTTCAGCCAACACAGGGGTGATGTGTTCTCTCTTCTTAGTCTTAGTTAAAAGTCTAGCCGCAGAGTTCTGTATGAGTGCCAATTTCTTTAGATGTTTTTTGGGAAGACCAGTGAAAAGTGCATTGCAGTAGTCTAACCTGCTAGTGATAAAGGCGTGAATTAGTTTTTCTGCATCTTGTTGAGTTAAAAAGGGCCGCACTTTGGCAATGTTTCTCAAGTGGAAATAGGCTGTTTGAGTAACTTTACTGATATGGGGCTTAAAACTTAACTCTGCATCTAAGATGACACCGAGGCTTGTTACTTTTGGTTTGACCTGGTGTGCCAAGTTCCCCAGATTACTAAGAACAATATCTCGCTTTAGTTTTGGTCCCACCAAAAGTACCTCTGTTTTGTCATCATTTAGTTTCAGAAAATTTTTGCTCATCCACTGATTAATGGAGGTTAGGCATGCAGTGAGGGAGCAAAGGCCATCTGGGTTAGTTGGCTCCACAGAAATATACAATTGGGTATCATCTGCATAGCTATGGAAGTTTACATTATGCTGACTTATGACATTTACCAATGGAAGCATATATAGGGAAAATAGCAGGGGACCAAGGCAGCTCCCCTGGGCCACACCAAAAGGCAAGTCATGTTTTTCAGATACATGATCTCCTAGACTGATATAAAAATCTCTGCCAGGAATGTAGGTTTGAAACCAGTTTAGAGCATTATCAGAGAGACCCACCCACTTCGCAAGGCGGTGAATTAGGATGCTATGATCAATGGTGTCAAATGCCGCACTCAAATCCAGAAGAATAAGGATTGAGACTTTGTTTGAGTCAGTAGCCAGTCTGAGATCATTGACTATTTTTACTAGAGCCGTTTCTGTGCTGTGATTTGATCTAAAACCTGATTGGAATTTTTCAAGGATACTGTTTTCGTTGAGGAAGGTATTTAACTGATTACAAACAACTTTTTCAAGTACTTTGCTCAGGAACGGTAGATTTGATATAGGCCTGTAAGTTGCTCAGATTGGTATGGTCGAGATTTGACTTTTTAAGTAAAGGTTTCACAACAGCGGTTTTAAAAGCAGTTGGAAATATACCTGTTTCTAATGAGGTATTTATTACCTTGAGAATAAAGGGAGCTAAGCTATCATATACTTTTTTGAGGAATCTAGTAGGGATTGGATCTAAAACACATGTTGAGGAGCCGGTTTGAGTTATAATTTTATCAAGCTCAGATTGAGTAATATTGCTAAAGGACCTTAATTTTGGGGGGCTGTTTTTGGGTGTACTATCAAACATATTACTTGTGTTACCAATAGCCTCCCTTATAGAAATTACTTTGTTTTTGAAGAAGTCTGCAAATTCTTCGCATCTTAGAGAGGATGCCTGACTGAGTGTATCAAAAGGTGTTTGATGCAATAGCCTATCAATGGTAGAGAACAACACCCTAGAGTTTCCACTGTTTTCAGCAATTACCTTAGAGAAGTGGTTCCTTCTCTCATTCCGAATAGCTCTATTATAATTTGCTATTTTTTCTTTTAGAATGGCACGGTGAACCTGTAACTTAGTTTTTCTCCATGTTCTCTCAGCTTTTCTACATGATCTTTTTAGATCATGGATATTTTCGTTCATCCAAGGTGTCAGTTTGCTACAGGGCCTTTTTTTAGTCTTTAAGGGTGCCACTCTATCAAGCATAGCGCCTAATTCATGATTGAGAGCCTCTACCATTTGATCAATGGGATGATGTAAAATATCTAAATTTATGGAGTCTATAAGAGCTATGAACTGCTGTTCTGCTCTAATGTCCAAGAGTCGCGATTTGATTGCAATTTCGGGATGAATTTTTGGAGTATGTAGTACTATATTAAAGGATACACAATAATGATCAGACATATTTATATAATTTACTGATAAGTCTGTGACTTCTATCCCTCTAGAAATGACTAGATCGAGGGTGTTGCCAAGGTTGTGGGTGGGTCCTGTAACATGCTGCTTTAGCTCTAAACTGTCCAACACATTAAGGAACTTACTGGCTTTAGCATCAGTTGTCTTATTGACATGAATATTAAAGTCGCCATTTACAATTATCCGATTATAGCTAGTGATGATGAGCGACATAAGTTCAGAAAACTGGTCGAGAAAGCCAGCCCATAGTTTAGGAGGGCGGTATAAGGTTAATAGAAGTACAGCTGGGTCAGCCTTCAGAGTGAGGGCAATGTACTCAAAGGAAGCGAATTCACCAAAGTTGACTCTAGTGCAACTATATTTGTTTGAGAGAATGGAGGCAATTCCACCACCTCGTTTTCCTTGTCTAATTGAGTGGAAGAAATTATAATTTGGGGGACAAGTTTCAACAAGAACAGCTTCGCTGTCTGAAGTCAGCCAGGTTTCAACAAGAAACAGAAAATCCAATTGTTTTTCACTAATAAAATCATTGATTGCAAAGGTTTTGGTAGTAAGTGCACCTATATTCAGTAAACCCATGTTAGCTGAAAATGCCTCTGGCTTTTGAGGAATATGCTGAGGTATGGAAAGAATATTTGTTAGGTTTCTAGTTTTAAATTTGTCTTTTCTTTTTACTATACGTTTGGTAGAAATCAACGTTGGAATAGAACTATAAGCATAAGTCATGCTATTGCATGAAGCAGCTTGATCTATGGTAGTAGTATTGTATGTTACCCTGCAGAAAACATTCTCAGACCCATCCACATGTATAATGTCATTCGAATCAATACCTGGGGGGCGTGAATCTGTAATATTTTCTACAGAATGTCAATGCCTCAGTGTGGACGCTATGTTGTCAGAGAGTAGCCTGGCTCCATGTTGGTTTGGGTGGAGACCATCACGCTTCAGCATACTGGGCCTCTCCCAGAACAAGCCCCAGTTGTTGACATAGGGGATGCTTAGGGAAGCGCAGTAGCATTTGAGCCAGGTGTGGAGATCGAACAGTCTGGACCATCTCTCAGCACCTTTTCTGTAGGTAGGGAGAGGCCCAGAGATGACAAAGCTTTTTTCTGTGCCCATCAGGGTGGTGATGAATTACAATAGAGAGTAATAATGTACAGTGTATAGTTGGATAAATATAGGTTTTCAGGATGACATGTCTACAGAGATAAAAAGATGTTGAGTATAAATAGACATTCTAACTAATATATATATGTGTGTGTGTGTGTGTGTGTGTGTGTGTGTGTGTGTGTGTGTGTGTAATATATACAGTATGTACAGTATATTGCACAGGTTTATGGGCAGACTAAATGGATGGAACAATGGAACCAATTGGACTATATATATATGTATCGTATGTCGTATGGGGTGTTAGCAGTGCAAGGTCATAGGCGAAACAGTGTAGAAGTATATAAATGTAAACAGGTAAACAGTGCAGTAAACAGGTAAACTAACAGCTAAAGTGCAAATGCTAGACAGGAGGTGAAGTTTTATTCAGCGGTGTTACAGCAATGTAGAAAGAAGCTGTACCTGAGCCTGCTGGTGCGGGAGCGCAGGCTCCTGTATCGCCTGCCAGATGGGAGTAGACTGAAAAGACCATGGTTTAGGTGGGTGGCATCCTTGACAATGGATTTGGCTTTGTTTGTACAGCGTTTATGATATGTGTCGTGGATGGAGGGGAGTTGGGAGGCAATAGTCCTAATATTAACTGGTCCCGGTCTTCATAGCTGAAGAAATTTTGCAAAATCAATGTATAAGCTGAGGCTAATAGTTGGGAAATTACAGTATGGGTCAATGACGTGACATGCAGATTTCTGTGTCCGAATAATTTTAAATGCTTCATAACAAGTATAATTTATTCTATAAAACCTATATTCTAAATTTGAACAGCAGAGGAGTGTCACCTTTGGTCTCCCACTTCACCACACACCCCCTCCCTACACTCCGGATGCCTCGCTCTCGTCGCAATGGACTGAATCATATTTTTCAGCCGGTTAGATGTTAACCAATTGGACTAATTTAACATGGAATTTTCTTTTTATTATTATTATTTCTTTTCTTTTCTTTTTTTTTATGTTTTACTTTTTATTATTTGTTAATTTGTTTGTCTTGTATGTCTTGGTGTCACAGGTATGCTGGCGATTACGCTGTTCCGTCCGGCATGTTCTGTCTTGTGTGTCATTTGTTATTTTGTAAATGTATTTGTTATGTCTTGGTGTCACGGGTCATGGACGGATTATGAACTTTCGGGCCCCTGAGCCCAGATTTATTAAAGGCCCCCCACTAATTGTCGCATATGTGGGAGGGGGGGTTTAGGGGTCCTCCCCCAGGAATTTTTTAATTTGTTTGATGAGATTTCCTGTATTCTGGTGCATTTTGGGGATGGCCAATACTAAATTCAATCAGATTCATAGACTACATCCTGATGTGTTGATATTGAGGTAATGATTCCATGCAAAGGCTTGGGCTTCAGGGCCCCCTGACCCCTTGGGGCCCTGGGCCCGGTAGGCCTGTGCAGTAATCCATCCCTGTCACGGGTACGCTGGTGACTGCAACGCTCCGTCCCCATCTTTTGTCTTGTGTGTCTGTCTTGTGTGTCGAGCCCTTTTGGTTGCACTCTGTGCATACAAATGCGCTATATAAATAAAAGTGACTTGACTTGACTTAACATATTTTCTGTTTATCATAAAAATGTTATGTTTTGTCATCTCAAACCCTCAAAATGTCAGGTGGCGCAACCGTCCGAGCAAATTAACAATATGTGAAAAGTATTAAATATAGAATTTAAAAGGTAAGGAAATTAAAAAATAAATATGGGGTGATAATTGTATGTTAAAACTATTTTAAATAAACAAAGTTTACTTGTTTAATAGATAAATACATTGAAAAAAAAATCTTTTGTCCGGAAATGTGCATATCTGAAATGTCAGGATGGTGCAACCACATTCATAGAACATTTATTTTGAATTGAAGAGGGAAAAGACTAACAGGAAATTGCCTCATCAAGATGACCCCAAGGTGACCTTTACTGATGAGTGAAACGTTTGTAAATCTCTCTCAAATATTGATAAAAATAGCTACTTTTTCTTCAGTTGGGCTTGTACATTTTACATGGCAGGTGCTACAACCAATGTAAAACTAAGAAGTTATTAAAATAAAACTCTTTATTGAATTGGAAAATGGAATGGATGAACTTTCTAACAGTCAAAATTGTATAGTGTCTAAGAAGATGTCTGTATAATTTGAAATTAGCATGTCAGGTGGCACAACTGCATTGTCAGGTGGTGAAACCAGTTAAAATACTAACTTAAACCAAGAAATAGTAGATTTAAGTGAACAGATGGTTGAAATATGTGTTGTGCCTAACTATTATATTAAATAATATACTTTTTTAATTTGTAGAGTATTAATTCACATTTTAAATGTGAAGTTCGATGTTGGAAAACCAAAATAATCGCCCGACAACAAAGTATTCATAAGTTACTTTTAATACGAAGGTCAACTACAAAATGATTCACGTCAAAAGGCTTAACACATTATTATGACCGCCGCGCAGCGAAGCAGATTTTTTTTTTTTTTGGTGGGCATGTAACCCCACATGGATAGCATGGAATCATTGTTTTTCGTTTTGATCTGTAGCCCCCCCGCTGGACTGGACCCCCCGAAAGGAGGGTAGGGCAGACACAGTTCTCTGTGAATATCTTGAGAACTGTAGGGCCTAGGATAACCATTTTTTTCCGTATGTTTGCCTCCAGGGGTCATGTTAACCCATTTCATGTGCACACATGTGCACAAACAGATACACACACACACACATATATTCACAGTAATCATACGTATGACACATACTCACACAGTAGACATATGTACGCTTGCATGCACAGGCACATACGCAGGCACACACACAAGCACGCACACACACACACACACACCGACACACATAACATAAACATGTACATGCACACATGCACACAATTCAAGAATTTCTCAGAATTATGAACAGGCAAGATGGAGGTGGGGTTGTATAAAATGAATTTTACATGTGAAATCTATGAACTAATCATGTTTTGGTACTTGTTGTCTAGCAGATACCAGTGAGAATTGAGTGTGGATAATGCAATTTAGTGAGACAGTTAGAATCATATAGGCCTTTCAGCGTGATTTATTTTTGTGGGAAAAATGTGCTGGACTGGGCGGCGGTCATATTTTGTACCGCTCTGCGGTACATCTAGTTCAGAATCAGCTTTATTGGCCAGGTTTGCGTAAACAAACAGCGGCATCAAATTCCTTGTTTGTTTACATAAACCTGGCCAATAAAGCTGATTCTGAATAATGCTAAGCATTGTAGACACTCTCAGGTATACTTACCAAAAAAAGTGTGGGTTTTATGCTTAAGAGCAAAGTTAAGTAGGAGATAGAGGTGACTTGGGAAGCATGGCTTGCAGATTGCAAGGAATTTCAGGTGTAGGCCTGCATGGAGATGCATGGGAACCCTGTGCTAGCTTGTGCAGCTGTGGAACCTGTTCAAACACAGCTTTTCCTTCAAATCCATCATGCACGCAAAACATAGACGTTCTATGTATGTGTAGTGATGTTGGTGCCATGTGTTAGTTATATACTTCAAATAGTAGTTCTGTAATATGAATACGTCTCCCAAAAATACCGTGCGCCGCCCGGGAATCGAACCCGGGTCGCAAGAATGGGAATCTTGCATGATACCACTACACCAGCGGCGCGCTGGCAGATAAGTAGAAAGGTTTCAATTTGAACAAAGTACTGTATGATCCATATTGCTATATATCACAAATTATCATCTGTAATGGTAGATATATTAAATGCGAACATTAATTGATTTTATTGCAGGGATTTGTTTTGAAATTGTATAAATACAACACAACACAAACCCAGTCTGACCGTGGGTAACCCCAATTCACGTCATGGCAGCCCCAAGCACGCGCCACCCTTTAACGTCCAATCAGAGGCCAAGAAGCAGTCTGTGGCTTGACAACGTCTGCCATCACTTCCGGACTGATAACGAGGGCCTGGGAGTTGAGCAGATCGACCCAGAAAATATATGATCAGATTTACTATAAAGCGTTGGCCAGCTCCATTACCCATTCACCCTGTGTTCATACACAATACGTTTGTTTTTATTTTGGACCACCATTTTGTAAAGACGCAGTGATCACAACAGAATACGGTGAGCTTTTATTGTTTGAAATTAGTTGTTAACGTTACAGATGTGCGATGTTCTTGCTGCATGATGCGACATAGAAATAGAAACAAATTAGTGAAATTGTTAGCCTGCTAACTAACGTCATTGTTTCGGACTGTGTCTGTTAGAAATTGTAGAAAAATTGAAAGGATGCTCCCGGCAAGTTTGTCAGATTGCAGTCAACGTTATCAGTTCTTCGCCTTGCATCCAGCTAACCAGCTGGTCCATTGACTGGACTGTTAGCTTGTCGGCTAATGTGCTACGTTAAGAATTGCCCCCCAAACATACAATCTGTGTATTACATGCACATTTATTCTTACGCGTGTGGTAGACTGTTCATTCGGCTGCAGTCTGTTTAATAACATTCAACCGAGTTGCTGATCACTACTAGCTAGTTGCTCTCGTCGTTCTATCATGCTTAATGTTATGCCCAGATCAAACCAGTCAGTCCACAATCTTGGCTAGCTTGATCTTGGCTAACTCCGACGTCACCTGATTTGTCATGGTATGTCAATTTGCTTGCGATGGACCAGATTAATTTAACGTTAACGTTATGGCATAGTTGCAGTAACATTGCAGTTAACCTGTAAGTTTACTTGCTTATCCTGGACATCTCTGTGAACCTACTTATGTACAGTTAAAGTGAAAGTGTGAGCAACCATTGTAGCACATCTTTTTTTTAAAAAGACCCTCAGAGTTTACATACACATCAGTGGTTATGATGCATTGGTATCTGTTTCATTGCTGTATTTTTCTTATCGCCTGGTCATATGATGAAAGTAAGCAAATGTAAGCAAATCATACCCATTTTAGACAGATCAATCCACATTTCTCACGCCAGCGTTCGTAATGTTTCAGGCCTGAGGTGCTAATAATGAGGAACGCCGCCCATTATGTCCTTCTGTTTTCACTACCGCCACAACCAGTCTTGTCCTAAAGTCATGTGTTTAATCGCTGTGTCATGACATTTCTATTTATTCATGTTTATTTCTTCAGTTCATGGTCCTGGGTAACATTCTGTTGGGTCACGCTGCTCTGCTTGTATTGTTCAAACACAGCCACGCAGATTCCGAAATTACATTTCTTGAATGATTTTTGGTGATTTGGCTGTGCTGCTTTGAATGTGAAACGGAGGCATTTCAGTTGTGTTACAAAGTCTCATCTGTCAACATTTTATAATTTATCAAGCTGTGCTGTTCACTTTCAGGTGTAATTTTAGCTAGCAGATGATTTATGTGAAGGATTAGATAATAAACGGGGCATACCTGAATTACAATATTCTTCAACTGATGACAAGCTCACGCTCACTCACACTCACACACTCACTCAAGGGGGTAGACCAGTCTGTCAGGTTAGATCAGCCGACCAGTGCCACTACATAAGTTTGATGCAATGGCATTACGTTTTAGACCAACCTGTGTGCAATCACATTGTGTAGCACACACAAATGGCAAGGTAGATGTCTGTGAGTGTGTGAGCAAGTGAAAGAGAAAGAGAGGGGGGAATAGCAGCGGGAGAATGATGGTGTGTGAGTGAACAGTGAAGAATCTGCAGAGAAGCTGTTATCTAACTCATATTTTTGTGGACGAGTTTCCAGCCCCCCTGTCCCCCTCCCCTCCAAAAGGCCACGCAGTGCCTGCAGCTACATTTGAAGATGAGGCCCAGATGAAGGAATCCTCGTTGGCTTTTTGTCACTCTGAGAGATGGCCCAGGAAAACAGTAGTGGGGAAAGATAGATCAAGACTAGGTGGTGACAACTGTACTGTCTTCACTGTTTACCTGCTGACACACTCATGGTATTGTTGACATTAAGATAAGCAGCACAGTAGTTGACAGAAGATAGCTGACACGATTGCGATAAGAGACCGACAGCCACCAACTCGATCAAAGTGCAGAAAAAAAGTGCTGTTGATAGATAATGATGATTAGCCTATATCTCGGCATTGTCATTTGTTGGTAGTAGTAATGTAGTCATTTTAATGCCTTTTGCATGTGTGTATGTGTATGGAATGTATGTGTTTGGAAGTAAGGCTGTGGTGGCCTTGGCCATCTGTGCATGTGCGCGTGCGTGCGTGTGTGCGTGTGTGCGTGTGTGCGTGTGTGCGTGTGTGCGTGTGTGTGTGTGTGTGTGTGTGTGTGTGTGTGTGTGTGTGTGTGTGTCCCTCTCCTCTCCTCTGGCTGCTGTTGGGAGTGCTGCAATGCAGGTGAGCTGTATCCGGTTCCCAGCAGCTGACTGGGGACCTGATACCTGTGCCTTTGGCTCCGTGCCGTCTGCGCTCGCGAACCCTCTCTCTATATCCCGATTTTTCAAAATAGTTCAGGGTCTCACCAGACTTGGCAAGAAAGACGACATTAATCACTGTGTCTGACGAAAAGAGATGACACCCCCTGATGGTTTTGAAAGACTCCATCAAAGTGCTGTTAGTTCCTGTAGAGCGACACTTGCGTCTGCTCGATGTCCTTATTGGGAGCATCTGTCTACTCTGCATGGTGGTACAGTAGATGTGGAGATGGCCCGGTTGTGGAGAGAGGATTTGGAGCACATCTGTAACTGTATGAAGGGGATGTGATGTGAGCCCTGCCAGAGGAAAGAGTTGTGATTTTGGACGGAAGTCTCAGCATTTCCGCTTGGATGAACAGTGAGCACAGGGTTTGGTTGGAGGGGGTGATGGAGAGCGAGAGAAAGAAAGAAAGAAAAAGAGAGCGAGCTTGCGTGCAGGCAGGCAGGCAAACAGGGGCCTTTCTTTCGTGTGTGTGCGTGCGTGCGTCAGATTCCACCATGCCTGGGTGGGGGGTTGGGAACGGTGAGAGAGGTGCGAGATGAGACTGCTGCACAGACGCGTGAAAGCTCACGGCTGGAGCAACACGGGCGTGCCTTGGGATGTGCCGGCTTCCACTGCTCAGGGGCGTAGTAGCGACTCAAGAGCCGGGAGGAGCCAGAGAAAGTTGCCTTACAGGATGTAAGGGTCACCCACGGGTTACTCCACTTTTCTCTCTTGTTGTTGCGAGTGCCGTGAAAGTTCAGCAGACTGTCAGAAGTCAACGGCCGAGAGACTACTGACTAAGGAGCCAGCGGGGGGTTGGATTGCTTAAAGCTTGAACCCCGCTGTCCTTCTTTTTTGTTGTTTTTGTCCTCTTTCCCATTTTAAGCAAGCCACTTGACGTAGGCCATTTTGTATCAGCTGCCATGTCTCAACTGCTATGTCTCAACTCCCATGTGTCTCAGCCCCGTGTTGTAGCGTGTTTGGGGTGGGATCGTCTTTGTTGACTTCCAATTACATTGATTTGCATTGGCCCAGACTGTGTCACTCGATAAACACCAGCACAATGGCTCCTTTAGCGAGACTAGAGAGTCTGCAGTCTGTGTGTGACTTGGCGACATGCACAAATATTCCCCCCACTCACAACTCTGACTATCATGTTATCTATACTGCATACTGTCGCGGTCTCCTCCATCTTGTGTGTCCCCTCCATGAAAAGCTTGTCACACATACCCCGTTGCCTTGTTGTGTTCCCGCCGCCAAGAGATGATCCCAAGTTAGCGCAGGGTTTTACCCTCTCTGGCTCACAAAGCACTCGTTGTTCTCTCTCTCTCTCTCTCTCTCTGTCTCTCTCTCCGTCTCTGTCTCTCTCTCTCTTTCTCTCTCTCTGTCTTTGTCTGATTGGTCTAATCCTCCAGCCCAGCCTGGAGCTGTCCTCTGCTTCTTTAGAACGTTCATTTCTCAACATTCCCGTCACACCGGTGTGACGGTACTCCTTTAAGGGTTAATATTTCCCAATGTGTATTCTTTGGGTTGCTTTGTTCAGTAAAGAATCTGTTATGAAATGACATTGCCAGACTTGTTTCTTCGATGATGACAAACCATGTCTGAAATTTCGCCCCCTTTTGAGGGTTTTGTGATGCTCCAGTGAATAGATATATTGAATGGCATCTGTAAAGAGCAAACATATCACAGAACCAATGATACATTAATTAGCTGCCCTAAACAAATAAAAAAAAATTCGAGGGACTGAGGAGTTCATGTGACTCGTCTTAACAGTTTTCTTTGTGTTATGTGATGCGGTCTGAAGTGCTATGCTGAGAAGCGTGTGTCCATGTCCACTGACATGGTTTTATGTGTGTTTTATGCAGGATCAACTCACCACGGAGAGAAACACATGAGGAGACCGAGAGCAGACCGCTGACCAGACACCCGTGACGAGGACCTGTTTCCTTGAACACCAAGACAGATCCCTTCAGGAAAAGAGAGGGAAAGAGGGGAAAAAGGAGAAAGAATAGAAGGGAGTCTATAAAAGGAGACGGTCGTCTCATCATCCAGCGGGTGCCACCGAGGCGAAGTATCAGGTGAGAGTAAGCAGGAGAGGATCGGAGGTACAGGGTAAGGGGTCGGACAGCTCTACCCCCCCTCACCCCCCACCCCACCCCACCTTACGCACGAAGAGTGAGCTTGTGTGGTTGTCCTCGCCGCTGTTGTTCTAGTGACCGCCATCATGAAGCTGAAGGAGGACATGAGCCCGCTGCTGCTGCAGGTGTTCCGGTCAGTGGTGTGGGTCTACTCGGTCATCACCTTCCTGCCCTGGTACGTGCTCTCGGGCGCCAGCGCTAGCCAACGGCGCGCCAAGCGTCTGAAGGCGCGCACGGTGAGCGGGCGGCCCGCCGGGCCCTACAGGTCGGTCAACAGCGCCCAGCGGCTGGTGTCAGCGCTGCACGAGGGCGTGGACACGCTGGACAAGGTGTTTGAGTACGCGGCGCAGCACTTTCCCCAGCGGGACTGCCTGGGCACACGGGAGCTGCTCAGCGAGGAGGACGAGCTGCAGCCCAACGGCAAAATCTTCAAGAAGGTGAGAGAACACACACACACAATCTACAAGAGGGTGCGGAGAGAGGGAAACAGGGAACACACACACACACACTCATACTCACACTCTCAAAATCTACAAGGTAGTGAGAAAGATGGGGGAAAGTTCAAGGAGATAGAGGGGGCTATGCAGGAGAACAGAACTGCACTCTGACAGACACACACACTTGCAAGATACACAGAAAAGTTTTTACTCTAAATTATGCACCAAGTCTCAGTAATGACCGGCACTGGAAATGTGATGCGTGTCTCCATGTCAGTCCCACATTGAACGACAGTGGAAGCTCAAGAATCTCTTAGTTATTTCTTATTGTTACATTTTCTTGGAATATCCGTACATTATCCTTAACTCTAGAAAGGCTGTGACGGGACATGTTGACCGGAAATCTTGTGTGTGTGTGTGTGTATAGGTGATCTTGGGGGAGTATCAGTGGATGTCGTATGAGCAGGCGTTCCAGGCGGCGCAGCACTTTGGCAGCGGTCTGGCCTCTCTGGGGCAGAAGCCACTGTGCAACATCGCCATCTTCTGTGAGACACGGGCCGAGTGGATGATAGCTGCCCAGGCCTGCTTCATGTACAACTTCCCCGGTGAGTGACCACATCAGACCATCCCAGACCCAATCATATCAGAGCGCCCTGTCCTCTAGAGCCGGTCACCAGGGTCTCTGTGGGATGTGCTGGTCCTCCATAGTCAGACATGCAGTATATTAACACAGACTGCCATGGTGAAATCAGGTGGTAAAAACGGCAGAGGGATGGTTGTAACTGCATTTAAAATTTCCAAGCCAAGCAATACGCCTGCTGAAGTTAGTGCTCAAAAGAGCGTTGGCTTGTCCAAAATGACTGGTATATGGGTAGGTTAGAAAGGAGGCTCACAGACAGTGCAAACCTGCCTACCTGTTGCAAAGAGGTCTTGTCATCACTCTCCCAATCGTAACTATAATTCTGGCAGTTCGTATTTTTCCTCTGGATGACTGGACCTAATAACACAGTTTCTTATTTTTCTCCTCCGACTCCCTTTCTTCCACCACCAAAAGACTCGGGACTGACAACATCAGTATCATTCCTAAATTATTATCAAGCTCTTGATTAGAAGTAGTATATTGCAAATTGTCTTCAGTGAGCAAGAGTAGTGTGAAGCACTGCTTTGTTGCATGCTAGCACTGCTTTGTTGACATGTTTTTCCTAGCCTTTATATTGCACAAGTGCCAAAATATGTGCTACTTGACTGTTGGCAGTAGTCTTTGCGGTGTGTTCCAGTGCTGTTTTTTTTTTTTTTTTTTTCATCACACACAGACAACACAAGGCGACTCAGCAGTAAGTCAGCATCAATAGCGTGCGTTCGGATGTCTGCTAGTTGTGCGGAAGCTAATACAGGGTCATAGCCTTGCTAACATCAAACCCCTAGTCCAGCCTGTGGGCTCTCCTCACGTACTGCAGTCATCGCAGACATCTTCCACTCCTACTAAATGTGCTCAGACAGAGTTTGCGTCTGTGTTCAGGGTTCAGGTTCATACCTGGGGAAGGATTGATCGTATCAAATTGGGGAGGACAACAGCATTTGAATCTTGGCAATAAGAAACCTGTAGTAGCTGTAGCTTTTTTTTAACAGAGCCTCCTCTAGTCCACAAGTTCAATGAGTTCTCTCTAGACTCATTAAGCATCTTGCCTCCTGAGACTGGTGTGATGGTTTAAGTGTCTCTGTTAATGAGCCACATACCAGATGAATTCAGTCAGACATTAGTTATGTTCATAGCGCTTACCCATGGCACTCATGCTGTCATATTTGATTGAAAGGTGTTAGTCAGTTCCATTTATTTGCTATGTACTTTTTAAATAAAGGCCTTCAGGCAAAACGTTTTGTGGAGCTTAAAGAATGATGTAGCCTTGAAGCATCGTGCAGAGACAGCAGTCCCTTAGGAGAACTTTCATTTAACTTTGTGACTCATACTGGAAGACTCCTCATTCTGGGGCAAGGTTTTGTAACTTGGTGGTTGTGCAACTTTTTGCTTTGCTGGTGTCTAGTCCGTTCTAACTCCACCACTGTCTGTCTGGCCCTTTCCTCTGTTGCCAGTGGTGACGCTGTACTCCACCCTCGGAGGCCCCGCCATTGCTCATGGGCTGAACGAGACCGAGGTCACACACATCATCACCAGCAAGGACCTACTACAGAGCCGACTGAAGGTAGACACACACATATGCACACACATATGCAGACACACACATATGCACACACATATGCACACACACACACACACAGATCACACCTAGTCACACACATACACACACACACACCACCACACATCACCAGAAGCCATCAGTTCCTCCACATCCACCAGGTGCAGTGTGTGAAGGCCTTGTGTGAAGGCCCCTGTAACTAGAAATAAAGTGACCCAGAGATGAAATGCCCTAGTCATTCTTCAACATGGGAAAGACCCAGAGATGAAATGCCCTAGTCATTCTTCAACATGGGAAAGACCAGAGAATACACAATTCAAATGAAGGGAAAGTGTGCCGACCTCTGTAAGTCAGGAAATGAACATAAAGAATATAAGTACTTGCCTGAGATTTGCTTGTTCATGTACTTGCTGTATTTACAGAACTTGCCCATATTTACACTTTAAAAGCGAGTAAGAGGTTTGAACTGGATTTACAAGAAAGACTTACCTGGAACAAACTTACCTGGATAAGGATCCTTGATTATCTTGCCCCCAAGTACAGTGAGGAGGATTGTAAGAGAGGCAACAAAAAGTCCATAAGGATCACTACCGGAGAGTTACAAAACAAGTAGCAAAGTAGCTAACAGGGCACTGTAGCTAGTTAGCTCGCTAGGTTTAGATAAGCTACAGCTAGATACATTGTGCACAGGTCTCTGGTGGAAGTGGAAGGCCTGTGTGATGGGCGGAGCCAACAGTGCTCCACAGCAGCAGCAGCCAGGCTCTGCAATCACCCAGATAAAGCTGAAAATAGCAGAGCAGACTGGGCTAAAGTCTGCCCCTAATAGTATTTCAATAATTAAATGAAGCCCATTTTCACTCAGTTAAAGCTCACTCTGTCTCTCAATCTCTGTCTCTAAATCGCTTTCTCTCTCTCTCTCTCTCTCTCTCTCTATCTATCTATCTATCTATCTATCTATCTATCTGTGTGATCCTGTCTCTGCTCACATTATTAATGCCCCCTCTCTGTCTTTTAATCTTTCTCTCTTTCTCTCTTGTCTTTTTCTCTGTCTGGGATCCTTTCTCAGGCGATTCTGTTGGACGTTCCCAGGCTGCAGCACATTATTGTGGTGGACAGTAAGCCCACCACCTGGCCGGGAATGCCCAGAGGCATCATGGTCCACAACATGGACGCCGTGCAGGAACTCGGGGCCAAGCCAGAGAACAGTAAGGCCTTCCCCTCCTTTCTTCCTCCTCTCCACTCCTCTCTTCTTTCTCTCAGCTCCTCTCTTCCTTTCTTCCTCCTCTCCACTCCTCTCTTCTTTCTCTCAGCTCCTCACTTCCTCCTTTCCACTCCTCTCTTCCACTCCTCTCTTCCTCCTCTCCACTCCTCTCTTCCACTCCTCTCTTCTTTCTCTCAGCTCCTCTCTTCTTTCTCTCAGCTCCTCTCTTCCTCCTCTCCACTCTTCTTCTTCCTCTCAGCTCCTCTTTCCTCCTCTCTCCTCCTCTCTCCTCCTCTCTCCTCCTCTCTGCTCTCCAGCTATATGTGAACAGCTAGTTATTCTGCCCTGAGTGAGTAGTTTGCCTCTTTTAGTGTATTTGTCTGGTTAATTGTGTGTGCGTGTGTGTGTGTGTCTCCCCCATAGTGACGAAGCCACGTGCCCAGCCGCTGCCGTCAGACATTGCCGTGATCATGTACACAAGCGGCTCCACGGGCATCCCCAAAGGAGTCATGATCTCCCATAGCAACATCATCGCCGGCATCACCGGCATGGCGGAGCGCATCCCTGACCTGGAGTAGGTCCACCTTCTGTCCTCTGACTATTGATAACCTCCTCTACCTTAATCCCTCACTATCTGCCTGTCTGACCCGCTCACTCTCTCTCACTCTCTTTCTGTCTCTGTCTAGGTCTCTTTCTTTCTCTCTTTCAAGTTCAAATCCAAGATGCTTCACTGACATAACAAATGGGCACTTGTATAGTCAAAGCAATTACTACATGTAGGATAGGACATTACTTAAGCAATAAGCTCCGAGAGGCCATAGGTTACAGTGATTTTAGAACAGCTCAGGGGTGTTGTTGTAGGCATGGCATGTAGGTTACGTACTCAAGTGGCTTATTGCTTTTCTAAAACGGTTACTACATATATCTGGCAAGATTTCATAAAATAAAGGAACAGAAACGAGAAATTGAACGATTTATTCATAGATAATCATTCTTCCGGCAAGAAATATTTTCCCTCTATCAGAACGCTTGCCAATGAAAGTCGAGATGCAGCAACTCTAACTTTTGTATCAGTGGTAGCACAGTAATATACAGTAGAATGAAATGCGGTCAACGTATGGGGTTGGGCTGGGTTTTACAACGGCATCAAACACGATTCTGTCAATCATAATTAAGGACCGGAACTGTCGGTTTTAGAAAATACAGATACAGAACATGTACAGATTGAAGAAACTAAAACACAAATACATACTCAATTCAATTCAAATCAATTCAGAGAACTTTATTAGCATTACAAATCAATTTGTATTTCTCTCTCTTCTCTCTCTCTCTCTCTCTCTACTCTCACACATTCTTATTCTCATGCTCTCTCTCTCTCTCCCCTCATAAGCCTGTAATGCGTAGACCAGTTGGCATTATGAACTCTCAATTCATGATATTATGATCTTTTCTATGGTTAAGTGAATGAACTCTTGGTAGAGTGCTGAGAGTGCTGTGTTTGACTCTGTTGTGTTTTTACTCGGGCAGTGAGAATGACACCTACATCGGGTACCTGCCCCTGGCCCACGTGCTGGAACTAAGTGCTGAGCTGGTCTCTCTGTCTCACGGGTGCCGTATCGGATACTCCTCCCCTCAGACGCTAGCTGACCGGGTGAGTACACACACACACACACACACACACACACACACACACACAAACACACACAAACCACATGGACAGACAGTGTCCAGTCTCTCTCTCTTGTGCCTAGTGTAATCACTGCACAGAGAGCATTTGGCAGGCGTGCCTCATGGGGATGTTGTGATTGTAAAAGCTGGTTTACTGGCGGCTGTAATCTCTAATCTCCCTGATGGAGAAGGTGCAAGTGTCCGGGCCGCCCATTACATCTGCTAAGAGCTCCGGCACTCTACTCCACTGCACTCCATCCCACTCCACTCCACTCCACTCGCACCCTGACTGGCTTAATCAGGGGACGCCGACTGTTCAGTCCTATATTCAGGCTATATTCAGGCTAAAAGCTAAAAAAAGACTAACTGATCTGGGAGCTGTTTGAGTTGTGGCCTGCGATTAAGTTTTAAGAGTGTCTGCACTGCACTGACCGGCTGACCTCAACTATGTTGTAGTACTCATACCTGGAATTGTGAAAACTCTTTGTCAATTATTTGATGTTAACTGCCTTTCGTTGACTCTGTACCTGTGCTATGCACAGTGATAAAGTTGACCTAATAAATGTCAACACACTGACGCATTGATGAACTGTAAATGGCTGATCTTCCCTGTTCAGTTTTGGCCTGCACAGTGAAGAGCTCAGGGCTTGCTTGGTATGCTGGAGCCTGAGGCAACCACTCTCCTGTAGCGCTCAAATGGGAGCCTACTTTCCTACAACCACCCAGATTTTGGAGAGAGTGTTTCAAAAGTGCACTCCACAGATGTGCCAATAGGGCTTGTGTAACATCTAAAGCAGCAACTGAAGCCAACCAGCTTTGAGAAACACTAAACCCTCATCATTGCTAAGACAAAGTAAAACTGCTCAACAAAAAAGTATGAAGATGGCACAGAGATAGCTAGGAAGAAATGGAGCGATATGGATATAACGTCAGTCATTGTAAAGTGGCTTGTTATGTTTAAGATCATTGCAACCCAGGCCTCTCTGTCAGCTCATGTTTGTTTAAGGACTGTAAACTGATTATATTGATATATGATACGTTAAATGCACCCACAGACTTAATTTCCGTTGTTTTAGATCTTTGGCGCCTAGTCTAGTATGATAAGACTTCTGATTATTATTGAAGGCCAAGACCACACATGTGCTTATCATTGCTCAAGAGATTAGCGCCTTATTGGTTATGGTATAAGGCAAACGTTCTTCTCTGCGTTCAGAGTAGTGTGGCCTCTTCTCACAGTTGAGGCTTCATGATTGATGGTGGTTTGGTTTTGGTTAGATGTGTGCTTGTTTCAAGTTCTCCCTGCTCACATGGTTGATTTCGGATTGGGTTTTCTTTCAGTGCAGTGTTTTTGTTCCTGTATTCTCATGGTGGATGGTGTTATGGTGTCATGGTTAACAACACCGATGTGTCCAGCTTCTGAAGATGCTTTCCCTGTTCTCATTGTTGTTCTCTCTCTCTCTATCTCTCTATCTCTCTATCTCTCTATCTCTCTATCTCTCTATCTCTCTCTCTCTCTATCTCTCTCTCTCTCTCTCTCTCTCTCTCTAGTCCACTAAGATAAAGAAGGGAAGTAAGGGGGACACCAGCGTGCTGAAGCCCACCCTGATGGCGGCCGTGCCGGTAAGAGCAGCAGCAGAGGCCAGGCCTCATCCATCACCTGGAGCTGGACACGCGCCCAGTACTCTATCTCTTTGTCACCCACCCACTCACTCATACACACACAAACACACTCTCACACACAGCCGAGCTCTCTCCTTCACTTTACCCTTTGTTTCCCAACTTGGCTGTTTGCACAAGCTCCTCCGCTAAACACTTTCACTTTTGGAAATGTCCCTTATCTTCCCACTTCTGCATTTACGTCCTACTCCCGAGAGTTTGATTGTGAAATATGTTCTCTTTTCTGATTTCTCTCACTCACTTTCTCCTCCTGGTTTCTCTTTCATTCCCTTTCTCTCCTCCTCTTTCTCCCTTCCTCCCTCTCTCCTCTCTGCAGGAGATCATGGACCGTATCTACAAGAATGTCATGACTAAGGTGGAGGAGATGAGCAGTGTCCAGCGCAGTCTCTTCGTGCTCGCCTACAACTACAAGATGGAGCAGATCTCCAAAGGCTACGGCACGCCGCTCTGTGACCGGTACGCTCTCAGCTGCAACACGATCAGTCAATCAACCTGTCAATCAATTAATTAGCCAATCAATGTCTAAACCATTTACTCTATTGATCTATCTGTCTCCACCACTCCAGTTATATGTTGGACTGTCAGTCTGTCTGTTTGTATCAGTTTATCTCCTACAATGTATGTATTTTTATATCATATTGTTTTTGACAGATGAACATGTTCAACACCTAACTACTAAACAACAATATATATTGTTGTTTAGTAGTTAGGTGTTGAACATGTTCATCTGTAACAAAGCTGTTTAGCAGAGCAGGTTCACGGTTGGGATGTCAGAAGGGATCTGTCTCCTAGTGACGGCACTAGACTGTCACCACACATCACATAATGTGGTGATGACTACCAGAACCATTTTGGGAGCTAGTGCACCGCTTCGTGAAATGGCTTCCTGGAAAATGCTGTATTTTATTGTTCTATTGCTCGTGTCATATTCTAATTTAGCTGCTTGCGTCGGTGTTTATTCATTTGATTATTTCTGGTGCTTGTTGTTGATGTGGGTAGTGGAACCGTGAGGACCAAGGCTGAGGACGGTTGACTGTAGAGGAGGACTGTGTGAATGCAGCATAGGTCTCAGGCTCCACAGCGTTTGAGTGGTTACTGAGCTGTTATTTTGAGTGGTTGTTGCTGTTCCGCCATGACAGTTCTGTCTTTAGTCTCTGTCACACTCTTCCATCTGCCAATGATTTTCTGCGGTTTTGCTATTACTTTTACCCAGTGACACACACACACGCACACACACATAAGTACCGTCATCGCTGCCTCCATCACTTTTCTTACCCCCTGCTTCTTCCAGTCAGCTAGATAAGAACCACACTAGTCACTGTGTCACTACATAGTTGTTTATGTGGTCATTCCTGTTACGCCATGAGGGCGCTTTCCGTGTCATCACACTCCAACCTCCCCAACCCTATTCCCACAGCTTCCAGCTGCCTGCTGTTCAACAAGGCGGGGATGTGTGCATCCTCACAGTAGAGTTCTCAACGGGCCTGAAAATTACAACCCGACCCGACCCGGCCCGTGGCTTTTAAAGCCCGGACCCGATGTAACCCGACACATCAACATGAATTATCTGCCCGAACCCGGCCCACGGCCCGACGTAAAACATAGGCTACGTTTCGACTGTTAAACCCTGACTTTATTTAGGTGAAGATTCAACACATAGCGTGACAATTTAGCCTACTTAAAACAGTGATTTTCTCCTCTTCTGGCATATCGTGACGGAAGAACCAACTTTGGATGCGGTAGTCTTAGCGATAGCCTACTGTTGCAATACCCTCGATATACATATACAAGCTTAGTTTATGGCCGTTCATATGAGCACAATAACTTAATTTTGAAAATTTTACCAAAGCGACTGGTTTCGCCTTGCAGGGTCACATATTTCATCAGCACCTTGCATTTTGAGCATTGCACATAACCTGTAGAATTTCCATCAGAATCCAGCACCACTCCAAACACTTTCCAGACCTCTGATTTTCCCACTCCTGTAGTAGCGACGGTGAATTCAGCAGTGGCAAGTTTAGCCTACTTTTCACCAACTCCATCTTCTTCTCCAGGCCCTCATGATGCACGTTGCACGCAACAGCAGACTTTCTTTACGGTGAACAGCAGCTTTTTTTTCACTGAGCAGAAAAGATTAAGCCCGAGGTCCGACCCGACATGAGTCATTTGCTTATATTTTCGACCCGAACCCGGCCCGAACCTGCGGGTCCCATCAGGTTTGTCGGGCCGACCCAACCCGTTGAGAACTCTACCTCACAGCGCCACACCTAGTCACTGCTGTTTTGGTTGGTTGAACCATCACGGCAATATCACACCCTGTCAACATACACACACACACACACACACTCACTAGCACACACACACACACACACTCACACACACACACGCACACGCACACGCACACACACACAGAGATAACTTTCATCTCACTCTCATTTCAGTTCAGCAAGGATGGGAAATGCATCCTTGGTTTTTTAATCATCACTGGGTAGGGGACAGTGGTTATAGGTGCTATTTGTCCCTGTTACAGCATGACTTCTATAACCCTGAGATGACACCCTTACCCTCCACCCCCCCTTTAGTTTGGTGTTAAAGTCGCATCACTCTTTTTTTGTTTTGGGTTCCCCATCATGGTTCTTGGCCTGTTATAAGCCTCTGATGCTTATGTCCTGGTATGGCAGTGGGTTCATGTTTCTTTTGCTCTTTTTCTTTATGCTGATGACTGGTCAGTTTATGGCCTGGACTCTTGGTAATGTCCATATCAGGCCATATTAGTCCTGTAGACGCATTTGATTATGCAACATTTTTTATGTTTTATGCAAAGTATACCTTCTGAATGTACCATAAACAAATGTTCCGTGTGTGTGTGTGTGTGTGTGTGTGTGTGTGTGTGTGTGGTCCAGGCTGGTGTTTAATAAGGTACGCTCTCTGCTTGGGGGGAACACGCGTCTGCTGCTGTCGGGCGGAGCGCCCCTCTCGGCCGCCACACAGCGCTTCATGAACATCTGTTTCTGCTGCCCCGTGGGACAGGGCTACGGCCTCACCGAGACCTGTGGAGCGGGCACCATCAGCGAGAGTAAGCACACACACCTCATATCAAAGCCTTGTCCATTTTGGTCTTGGTCATTTTAGCCTTGGATAGAGGAAAAGAAGCGTTGTATGTTCTTCTACATACATATTTCAACACCTTCGACTGAACAGCCTTCTTCAGGTGTTCAAAACAAAAAGATACAACCCAGCTTTAACTGGGCTCACGATTCCTCGCAAAGCCAGGTTTAGGTGCCATCTTACCTCATGAGTCATTCCTAGAACATACACAAACTGGTTCCGGAAAAGTATTCAGTATCCACCTTCCTCTTAGCCACGTTCCCCACAGGGTTTTTCAGCCATGAGCCCACAGCCTCTGGATGAAGTTTATTTAGTGCTTCACATAATGAAATAAACAAGGTTGGAGGGAGGGGGTGAAGGTTTGTGCCAGAAGAGGTGTTAGAAGAATGAGTCTTCTGGATAAAGAGAAGACTTGTTTATTGATATAGCATAATTCAGACTTAATGCTAATTGAAAGAGCTTTACAAATAAGCAGTTAAAGAGGGCAAAGTTCATTAAAGCAGTTAAATTAATAATATATAGATAATAAGGATAATAAGGAAGGAAGGAAGCAGGAGAGTCCTTATCCAACCCCACAGTGTGGGTAGTAACTAATGACTATCTGAGTCTGATAAGAAGAGCATGTCTGACCTCAGCCGGAAGCACACTGCAAACATTAGAGCCATGGAACCATGGGAATATACAATGCTGTTGTGTGCCAGGAAGATAAGCAAACCACATCATTGAGCATAGCCAGGTTGAATATGTGTTTGATTGTACTGATTGTGTGTGTGTGTGTGTACACAGTGTGTGACTTCAGCACAGGAAGGGTGGGGGCGCCACTGGTCTGCTCTGAGATCAAACTGAAGGACTGGGAAGAGGGTGAGTAGCAGTATTGTGTGGTGGTGGTGGTGGCCGGCCGAAGGTCAGTTCTGTCTTTGTAACTGAGCAATGTAAGGCGTTGAAGGTCCTTTTCTTTTCTTTTTCTGTCGAAACTGAACAGTGTACAACACATTCTGAGCAGCTGAGCGAAGCTATGGAATGCAATGTAAAAAAGGGCAAAAAATTGCCCTGTGCATCCCCCCCTTCTTTCCCCTCCTTATATACATTTTTTAAATATTTGTGATGTTTTTGGTCATTTAACAATTTGCTTTGTCTTCCAGGAGGTTACTATAGCACTGACAAACCCAACCCACGAGGGGAGATCCTGATCGGGGGCCCAAATGTTGCCATGGGTTACTACAAGAACGAGGCCAAGAAAGTGGAGGACTTCTTTGTTGATGAGAATGGCCAGCGCTGGTTCTGTACGGGGGACATCGGGGAGTTCCACCCCGACGGATGCCTCAAGATCATCGGTGAGTGGAGCAGGACTCTCTTTAAAGGAGTGTTTTCAGGGTCATACAGAGCTTGTCCACTAGGGCGTGCTATAACACCAAAATGTAGGAAAAATCAAAACATGCCAATTAACTTCGACTGATTGTGTGTGATCAGACCGCAAGAAGGACCTTGTAAAGCTGCAGGCTGGAGAGTACGTATCTCTGGGAAAGGTGGAAGCCGTGTTGAAGAACTGCCCCCTCATTGACAACATCTGTGCCTATGCTAACAGGTAAGGAGACCGACACACAACACACACACACAAGCACACGCCCACAAAAACCTCCATTGCCTTACAGTCGCACATTTCAAGCAACTGTCCAACTCCATCCTTTCTCTCTCTTCCCTAGTGACCAGTCGTACGTCATCAGTTTCGTGGTGCCCAACCAGAAGCAGCTGACGTCACTGGCGGAGCAGAGTGGTGTGCGGGGCTCGTGGGAGGAGGTGTGCAACAGCCCCGTCATGGAGAAGGAAGTCTTGCGCGTCATCACCGACGCCGCAGTCACAGGTACCTATCCCAGAGTACACTGCAGCAGCCCTGCGGCTACTCTGCTCTCTCTGGTCCGTTAGTTCACAGTCACGAGGTCACTTGTTGGGGATCTCGTAGCCCTCAACTGTGACGATAAAATGCAGAACAAGTGTCTCTGAGGGTGAATGTGTTATGAAAACATACTTAATCAGTTCAGACCTATGGCTTTGTTTAAGCTCAGTAAAGGACTCCAAACAAGGGTTTTACAGATGATAAAAAAAGCAGGCCAGAGAAAACCCCTGTATTCTCTGACTGGACACACATCATCGGACAGCTTACTGAAATGAAACAAATAAGCGTACCGTCTAAAACAGCGGTTCCCAAACTTTTTTCCCCGCGGACCACCTTCTACATCCTGACTCGGCTCGCGTACCCCCACCATCCAACACATAAAAAAGTAACTCATTCTATTGACGCATTCCAGGCATCGTTGTTTAATTAGCCGCACTACATGATAACAAAATCAAAATGTGCAACTGGTCTATGAGCTCTCACGCTAAAAAGTGTGGAGAACCACATTAGAATGGTTAGATAGCATCTCACTGCAGACCACGCACTGTGGCTTTGGGCAGTCTTTCTCCCAATCCACGTGAAGCCTAGGGCTATATGCCTCATCATATTTTCGTTTTCTTCGCGCAGTCTTTTCTGTCTCGTTCTTTGTTTTATCCCCCTGCGCTCCATCTCCACCTTCATTAGTCTGCCCCCATCCCATTCCATCGTTACCTGTGTCCTGCTCTGTTTCTCTCGCTTCTCCTCTTCGATCGCTTTAATTAGGCCTTTTGGACAGTGTCCCTGTTTTTAGCCAGTTTTCCATGTTTACACAGCCTTCTACCTAGCCTATACTTCAACGAAACTAACGCGCCAGATATTTTGGCTGCCCGCAGGAAATCACGTGTAGCCTATTGTGTGTAGCTTATTTTTTAATGAAAACATACCCTATTATAGAGTTTACAAATGATTTCCTTTAATTTCACGTTTCAATATCATTATAACCTGATTCGAAATTATGTATTATTTATTCATTAATTAGAGTATTAATTAATTAATCATTTTTAACTCCTTTCCGCCATTGCCCTTTTCATCTCGCGTACCCCCTAGTGGCAGCTCGCGTACCACCGGGGGTACGCGTACCACAGAAAAACACCACTCCCTTTCGGTCTTTCCTATTTGAGTGTGCACCACTGCTCTTAGCCCTCCCCATTCCCCCACGCTGGGCCCCAGAAATAACCGTGTGGGTGTGAGCTCCTGCCGGCGCTGCTGTGTAGTGTACTTCATGTGGAGTGCTGTGTGATCATGACCGTGTGTGTCTGCACAGCCCCTCACAGCACAGAGCACCTCAGACTATGCTGCTGTGCGCACTGCCGTTCACTTTTGAATGTTTTTAAATGAAAATTCTTTCATATAGTAACTAGGTTTTTATTTATTTTTTTTATATCTGTGATCGTGAGTCATGGTAGTCTTAAAACTATTTCAGATTCTTGAGACTGTGCTGCGTGTTGTGTGATTTGTGTTTTCTTGTTTACCATTTCACATTTGGACCTCTGTGGATCACTGTGATGATGACTGTGACAAACCATGATGGGGTTTTCTCTTTATTCGCACAGCAAACATGGAGCGCTTTGAGATCCCCAAGAAGATCCGCCTGAGTGCCGAGCCCTGGACCCCGGAGACGGGCCTGGTGACCGACGCCTTCAAGCTCAAACGAAAAGAGCTGAAGTCCCACTACCAGGACGACATCGAGAGGATGTATGGGGGCAAGTGACGCTGGCGGACGGTGGGGGAAGCCTTCTCCACACAGCACCTCTGCCCCACCCTGGTGTAAGGAGAGCCACACACACTAGCGTACACACACACACACACACACACACTTTCTCCTCCTCGTCCTCCTTATTCCTCGAACTTGGACTGGACCAGTGACCGTGACAGGGGAAAGAGTAGGAGTTACTTGAATCCGTGGAAAACACAGTTACTTAGTGAACTAGGGGAGAGAGAGAGAGAGAGAGAGACAGACAGAGAGTCGGAGGTTGAGAGAAAGCCAGAAAGAGCAAGAGAGAGAGAGACAGAATGATGGAGAAAAAGAGAGGGAGAAGCTGTAGCCTAGCACCCCCGCCCCCTTTGAGTGGAATGTTTGTCGCTCAAACGGACGTCTCCAGGCAGCCGTGTGGCCAGCGGCGGCCTCCTCTTCCGTGACTGATGCCCAGATACGGGAGACGGCTGAGTCATTCGCACCTCGTCCTGCTTTCTCTCTCTCTCTCTTTTGGTTTTGCTGTTCTCGTTAAAAAAGGATGTGGAGTCTTGACTGCCCCCCCTCCTTCTCTGTCTCGTTGGTTTCTCCTTTCTTTTCTTCCCCAGATGGATTTTTTTTCCCTTCTTTTTTCCATTTTCTCTTTTCCACTATTGAGCATGTGCAGGGAAAAAAATGAGTTTCTTCATTGTTGTTTTTTTTTTTACTTTGTTTGACGGTTATGCTTTTTGTGTTTTATGTTTATTTGTTTGTTTATTTTGCTTTGTTTTGGTGTATGCATTACACATGTCGGTGAGTCTTTTGTTCGCTTGAACAGCACCAGGTGATGGCACCTTTGGAAAACCCTGATCTGCCCTCATCAGGCATGAATGGCCTCCATCATTAATCATTATTTTTTCTCCTTTCTCTTTCTTTCTTTCTTTCTCTCTTTCTCTCTTTCTCTCTTTTTCTCTCTCTCTCTCCTCTCTCTCTCTCTCTCCGTTCTGTTACTCTCCCAATCGTTTTTCGCCGACCTGTATACCCTCCCAAAGGCTGTTAATACTTCTGCTTGTTTCACTCTGTTTTGTTTTCTTGTTTTCTTACGCTTAACTGTTTACTGACTGTTCTGGTAATAGTAAATAATAATATGCTAAGTTGCTGTACTATAACATTGTACCATACTGTGCACTCACGTGCTTGCATATGAAGGAGTCTATGTGCCTGAGACAGGGAACTCACTGGGACTGATGGCCACGTTGCCATGACTATGGCAGGTCACCAACTCTATTATGCCTGGACTCAAGTGACATACAGAGAGCATTATGAAGATTACTTAGGACAAACCAGCAGGAATCAAGCCCCCCCCCTCCCCCTTGCCACCAAGCTGATGACATTTGCATAGTAAGGTGTGATTGTGTGTATCTGTCTGCGTGCCTTTGCATCTATCAGTCTGTGTATGTGTCTGTGAGTGGAAACACGAATTGCGAATTGAAGTAAATCCTTTTGTGTGTCTGTGTGTGAGTATATGCAGGTGTGGGTCACTAGACCCACTCTTTGAAGTTTAAGTGTGTGTGTGTGTGTGTGTTTCAGAGCATTTGTCAGCTAATGTTAACTCACTACGGTTCCTCATGTAACTGAAATATCCTCAATCTCCTTGTGTTCTCAAAGGTGGACTTGCGTCCCAAAATGGGTACACAGGTCACACAAAAATTTAAACAAAACATAATTTTCTTTACATTTTCCGTCTGTTCATAACAGTCTTTAAATGTATTTCTGAACATGATGCCATGTATTCTGTAACCAGTGACCAATGTATTGCATGGATATTTGCAAGGGAACAAATTGTTGTAGAATAAACTGATAGACATTTTTGTCCATTCTAGAGATGTTTTAAGGATTGTCATTACTTGCGTACAGAAAGCATACCCTAGATATTATTTTTAGCCATCGAAAACTCTTTCTTAATAGTTCTCATATGTCGAGAAACAGTTCGTACCATCTACAAATACAAAAAGTATCATTTTGAATGTGCAATATACCAAATTGTGTAATGGAAGCGCACACATAGACCCACTAAAGGCATGAATGTCTAGAGTGTTTTTAAAACAAATATTTCTTCAAATGAAAGTGGGCGTTAGGAACTCCTGACTAGTGTAGCCTTATCCCGGGGTGTTGAACATTGTACTGTGTGAGATGTCAATGGGCCTGTCTTGTTTTTAGTACTAGATTTTGTCATTATTTTATCTGTGCATGGTTGAAATGCAATGAAATTGGGGGGGGGGGGGGGGGGGCTTTCAACACACACACACACACCAAGCTTTTATGAAGTGGTGGTGATCAGTATAAGATTTGATCAGGTGGTCCACAGTTTGGTATGTGGGTATGTGGGTATATGGGCTGGTGAAGAGTTGGTTGGACCCAAGCGCTACACATTTGAGTTGGATGTATTGAATTGATTAAGTGCTCTAATGTTCCTGAGTTGGGGCATATATCGGGAATATTCCACACAAAAGCTTGTACATAAGACAAGTTTATTTACTTGTAGTTGTTCCATATCTTCTCTGGTTTAGTAATAGGTAAATACACTTAATCTAAAGCTATAATATTGATGTAACTCCAGGAGAATCATCAAGCATTCTCTCTACTGAACCGACCCTTTCACTCGCTAAACGTAAGAGAACAGAAAACATTACTTTCCCACCCTGGATGCCAGTGGACTGTGGACTGGCTCCAGGACCTGGTCCTGCGGTCGGCTCCAGGACCAGCTGGTCATCTGGGGTCAGGGCTCACTCTTCAGCTCCTTTGGCTTTTTCTGCTTGTCTCTTTCACCCCCTACTGATTTGAAGGTCAGAGATTGGGGATGCAAACGATACTTCCGCTACACTAATGTTGCTTTCTACTGACAGAGAGAGAGAGAGAGGTGGGGTGGGAACCTTTCTGCTTTACCCACCCACATGGTTGTTTTTAATGTGTGTATGTGTTTTTTTTGAGTGTTTATTTGTTTTGTTTGCTTTTTTTTATTCGGGGTCAATAAAAGATTATGAATTTGATGAGGAGGACACTTGTCAGGTAATTTCCTTCTGTCCTCTCCTCCTCTCTGTGTAAGCGCCGGAGGGCATGGCTTGCCTTCTGTCCTCGGTTGAGATCTCCTAGGAGTCTATACACTACCTGTCTGTCTGTGTGACTGTCTATGTCCGTCTGTGTGTGAAGGCTATGCATGACGGCTACTAGGCTCTCCCTGTCAGACACAACCGAATCTGCTGCTGTGGATGCAGTTCTGAGACTCTTTTTGTTCTGTTTTGTTTTGTTTCACTCTAGGGTTAGCTTCTCTTTCCTCACTATTGTAAATATCTTTCGGGGATGAATGATCAAATTGCAAATACCTGATGTACACGTGTAATACCTCTTTTGACACTATTTGATCTTTTTTGTTTGTTTATTGACCAGTTTATGGGTCCCTCCTTTTATGTTTTATGCAAAGTTTTACTGCCTTGTGACAGGCTCTTGCTACTTTATTTATTTGTAATTTGGCCTTGAAAGTTGTGTCATGACAATTAAAGTTTGTGACTGTTGTAAAAAAAATCATCAATTGGATTATTTATTTCAGTCAGTGATGGTTTTTCTACTTCTTCTGCTGTGGAACTTGACACATTTGCATTTATTAGCCCCCTCGAGCCTTATTCATGGTGCCAACACAGTCAGAGGGGACACCTTTCCTCCAGAGGGGGGCACTGTTGCGCAACTATTATGAGCGCTTTACAGGCACACAAACTGCAACTAAGTTGCTGTTATATGTTAAATGGATTAATTTCTTTATTAATATAAGGAGGAGATATCTGTTGATTAGCATTCAGGCTGTGAGGAGGTGAAAAGGACAAGGCCTCCATATGACCTACTGACACTGGACCGACTCCTGTAATTGGAGTCTGTGGTTAATCCGTTAAGCGAGGCCAGACTCATCACAGAAATGAAAGGATTCTGCCTTTACCGCCCTATCACCTAGGCTCCAGTCAATAATACCCTGCGTGGCAACAAGGCGCCATAAAGTCAATTATCACTCTCTCTCCGGAAAAGATCACCATGGTAACGAAGGCCGCAGAAGAAATTGTCAATGGCAAGCCCACCTCTGACAGTACACAATAGAACTGCCCTTGGCTTTGCCAAACAAAAAATATGACTCACGCAGTCATGTTTTGGAATGATACAGGAAGTTATTATCCATCACAGTGCCTTACATTCTCTTTTTAATTGAATAACTTACCATTGAACACTGTGAAAGACTAGAACCAAAACCTCTACTAAAGTGAATTTTCTTTCATGAGATCTGTTTCCTCCCTCAGCATCACACCTCCCACAAACACACACACACACACATAGAGCAGGCCTTATACAAACACACACAACCATTATATGTACACATCAGTCATAAATACACACATGTTGGATAGCAGACATGCAGACACAGAGTGACAGAGAGAATCTTAGAAACAAACACAAATCAGTCCAGGATAACACAAGCTCCTCAGTATGGTGGGTGAGGCCTGTCTGCAGAGTGCAGTAGCAAGTGCACGGCAACTCCATGAATTGGGAAGATGCAGTGACATGAATGAGTGTGTGTGCATATAGCCTATTACACTGCTAAATCTCTGTCCCTGTTGTCTGCTGGGCTTTTTCTTATTCTCCTCTCCTCACACTAAGATGGGATCGTTCCCGTTATAATCACACCCATGCTGTTAAGCAATTTGCATGTGTGCATGTGTTTGTTTTTGCTTATTGAGTAGTTTGTGGAGTGTGTGTGTGTGTGTGTGTGTGTGTGTGTGTGTGTGTGTTACATAAGTTATGTATGCATGTTAATGGTGTAGGTTGTAGTATGTTTGTATGTGTTTACTTTGTAGCCTGTGAGTGTGTTTTGGTGTGTGTGTGTGTGTGTGTGTGTGTGTGTGTACACTGAGGTGCTTCTCCTACAGTGCTGTGTTCCTGAGAGGTGAGGTGAGCCAGGATGTGTGAGGTCTGTAATGAGGCAGAAGGCCCTGGAGAGAGAAAAAGAGAGGGAATGAGTGTAAGAGCGAATGAGAGAATTAGGAAAAGACAGAGGGCAATTCCATGCAAAGGTCATCCTTACCATGGAAAATGGAAAAAAAAAGTTGTGCATACGCAAATAGAACTGTTGTTAAAATCTTCATTTAGGTCTATATTTTATTGTTTGTAAATGATCTGATTGAATTTGATGGAGAATTACACTCTTTTTACATCATAAATATGGTGTGCAACCATACAGAAACAACATTTTTCACATGGTAATATACATATTTAAAAAGTGGATAAATGGACTAAGGTTCAAACAAATTGTATCCTTTGACAAATTCCAGATTGACAAGGGAATGGTAGAGCAATGTGTATGCTCAGCTTGCCTTTAAGACCACAACTAAGGCTTTTGTTTTTAAGTCAGCAAGTTCCATGGCCATGTGTATTGTGTGTTTGCATGCGCACATGCATATGTGTGCCTGTGTGTGTGTGTTTATGTGTGTGCATTTGTGTGGGTGGGTGTTTGTGCATGTGTGTGCGTGTGTGTGCTTGCCTGTCTGTATGTGTTTATGTGTGTGTGTGTGCTTGCCTGTCTGTATGTGTGCGACTGTGTGTGTGTGTGTGTGTGTGTGTGTGTGTGTGTGTGTGTGTGTGTGTGTGTGTGCACGCACGTGTGCGTGCATGTACTTTATGTGTGCAAATCACAAAAGAGTGGGTATGGGTTAGGTTGATGCGGGCTCTTGAGACTAACATACCTTAAATATTTTGTCATTTTGGGTGCAACGGTTCAGGTAGGGCTAGTTATTTAACCTAGCGCGGTGGGGGAGTGGCCACCAAATGTCATGTTCCCTGGTGTTTCAGTAACCCGGGAATCACTGACCAAAATTGATGACGGTAAATTTATTTTTTATATTTTAAATGACTTGTTGTCCTGATTCTTCCTGTGGATCTTAGTGGGCACTGAGGAAGCAATAATTTCATCGCTAGTTTTTCATGATTACTATTTCAATTGTTTCATATCAAAATTCACTACTTAATAATGTGTTTTATGTAGTTTGTCGAGGACTGGTTCAGACACGTCACATCCATAACGTGAAACCATCACATCCATAACGCCAGTTTTTCCTACATAATGCATTAGGAAAATGATGCATAGTTTCAAAAACACACTTTTTGTGTTTATTCAAGTCTCCTTCATGCTACACATAGTTTCGGCAGTTTCCTTCAAAATTCACAGAGTTTGTAGAAAACCTGTAATCTCTCACAAAAGTGTGTCTATTTCATGTCACATCCATAACGATGATAAAATGCATTGTATTCTTAGGATGAAAATTATTATATGAAATTTGAGGATTTCTCAGTATTCAGAGGGCAGAGGTTACATTAAAAGTTATGCAAATTAATTCAATGATACTAATTTTGCCCCTACTCTAAGGCATTTTGTTTACCAATTTGCGTCCAAATGTCACATCCATAACGCTGGAACTGCCCCAGAGTCAAAGAGAGAGATGATTTGTAAGAATGAGAGAGTAAGTGAAAAAATATGTGTGTGTGTGTGTGTGTGGGTGTATGTGTGTGTGTGTGTCTGTAAGAAAGAGACAATAAGGGAGAGTGAAAGGAAGAGGGATGGAGGGATGGAGAGAGGGAATGGGATGGATAGGAAGAGAGAGAGAGAGAGAATGAGCGAGAGATTGATACGTCTGTCTGATGACTCACCGGCCGTGAGTATTTTTAGCCGGGTGCTGAGGAGAGAGGATGGGGTGGGGGTGGGGGGGCACAGGGGCAAGCACTTTGGAGCCAGCCAGCCAGCCAGCCAGCCAGCCAGCCAGCGCAGTGAGGAACAACAGATAAATATGGGAGACCACCGTGGAGGGAAGGAGAGGAAAATAGAGGAGGAAGGAGAGGAAAAGAGGAGAAAGGAGAGGAAAAGAGAGGATATGGATGGGGGGAGGAGGGAAGCAGGACAAGAATAGACCAAAGAGGTAGAAGAAGAAAAGGGATGGAGGGGAAAAATAAGGAGCAAAATAGATGAGTGGTGAATCAGCCTCCACATTGCACAGTGGGTGTGGCTCATGACGACAGCACTGGAGAACAATGTGCGTGTTACATATGCAGTATATGGAAGCAATGTCTAGACTATGTGTAGATATTTATTTGTGTTCCATTTATTTAGCTGTGTGCATGCATATGTATGTGTGTGTATACGTGTGTACTACATGTGTGTGTTTGTGTGTGT
Source organism: Alosa pseudoharengus (assembly GCF_046254945.1). Lineage (NCBI taxonomy): Eukaryota > Metazoa > Chordata > Actinopteri > Clupeiformes > Clupeidae > Alosa > Alosa pseudoharengus. Next base: position 31,091,245 of record NW_027468663.1, read on the forward strand.
ATGTACAAATGTGTGTGTCAGTGTATGTGTGTGTGTGTGTGTGTGTGTGTGTGTGTGAGAGAGAGAGAGAGAGAGAGAGAGAGAGAGAGAGAGAGAGAAGTGAAAACAAAATAATATAAAGCTGTACACACACACACACACACACGCTGTGCGCATCAGGGCACTCACCCCGGGTGCCTTTGATTTCACCTTTGGCCTGTGAGCTGCCACCCATCTGACAGACTGTTTCCTGTGTGGTGAGGGCACTGCCCACTGTTTCCCCACACCACGGCCAGAGTGTGTAAGACGCCTCTTCACCTCTAGCTCCCGCTCTCTCTTCCTCCCTCTTTCCTCCCCCTCTCCCTTCTCCCTCTGCCTCTCTTTCCTCTTTCAGTACTTTGGCTTCACTCTTTCTGACTGTCTTCCACTCTTCCCCCTCTTTACCTCTTACCTCCCCAACATCACTCTTTCATGTTTCTCTCTCTCTGTCTCTCTTTGCTTCTCTCTGTTTCTAGATTCTTCTAGACTCTTCTAGCCTCTCTCCCTTTCTCTATCTCTCCCTCTCCCTCTCTCCTTCATCTCTTTCTCCCACTCTCAGCATCTCTCTCTCTCTCTCTCTCTATTTCGTTTCTCAGCCATGGTGTGGTTGGCAACACTCTGCCCACGCCCGTGAGGCTCCTGCGTTTTAATGAACACCAAGCCTCCCACTGGGCGCAGGCAGGCAGGCAAAGGTCACTTTCATCTGTCTCCCTGTAAAAATGCCCGCTCACCGGCCCCGAACGCAGCAGCACACGGTGCCAGCGCAAACGCGTTGGGTCTGGTCACAGGCGAGAGAGAGAGAGAGATAGAGCCTGGCGAGTCCCACGCTTTGGCTCATTAGCCGCTATGCCCATGCAGTGCCCACACGGCTGTACTTCCTTACAGAGCAACAGAGGCCACATCTGCGGTGAGACGGTGCTAATTGCCGGTCGTGTTATGAGGCAACCGTACGTTTCACACTAATGGGCAGATTTACACAGGAATTCAAATGAGGTCTGTTCTGGTGCTGTTGGCTTTTGAGATGTTTGTGACTTGTCAGAGAATGTTGATTGGCGATGTGAACAAAACAATAAAGTAAAGAAAAGAGCAGTTTTTAAAGCTTGAAACATATACCATTGAGTGACAATTATTAACCTTTCTCTCCTGTGGCAATACAGTTTTTACCTGAGAGACGAACCCCATCTGTGGGTTTGTTAGACCAGTATAACACCCCAACACTAGCTGAGGGCAGTCCTTCACTGAAGACAAATACCCCATTAAATACACAGTCACACACACACACACACACACACACACACACACACACACACACACAGTCCCACAGTCCCACACAGTCCTCTCGCTGAAGACAAAGACCCATTAAAGACGCTTGGCTAAAGGCATGGCGGCACAACCCACTCCGGCTTGTGTATACGTAAGAGAGTGCGTCACTCATCAAGAGCCGAGATGACTCATACAGAGTCAAGGTGAGCATGCAAGAATGGCTGAGGAGAGAGGGAGTGGTGCAAAAGAAAGAGAAAGACAGAAATAGAGAAAGGATGGGTGGAAGAGTGAGGGGAAAAAAAGACTCTGGGGCCAGTGTGGAAGGTGCAGACAGGTGTGGGATGGAGCACCAACAGCGAACGCCAAACACGGCCCTCCAATGGACAGCTTCATAGGAGGGAGGCCAGATAAAAGAAATGAGGTTTGATCATAATTGACAGATATGAACAGAGCAGAGAGAAAGTGAGAGAGAGAGAATGAGATTAAGATGAGTTTGGGTTGATTAAAAGACAGAGAGAGAAAGAAAGAAAGAAAAAGACAGATGGGAATACAAGGGATAAGAAGAGGTAGGAAAGAGGGAAAGATGAAATGGAGATAAAAGAGAGAAAGAGATGGGGTAAAAGAGAGTGGAAGACAGAGAGAGAGAGAGAGAGAGAGAGAGAGAGAGAGAGAGAGAGAGAGAGACTTTTAAGAGCAGGCGTGTGGCTGTAGACCACAAAATAATTGCAGTGTGGAAATCGAAGTCACTGACAAGCGTGTCTCCATATTTGTTCTCTCTAATGAGAGTCCTAATGTGCTGGGGAATCTCCTGAGTGAGATGTCATGTCTCCACTCCTCTCCTCTCCTCCTCCTCTCCTCTCTCCTCCTCCTCCTTGTGGAGGAGGCCTAAACGTCAGCACACGCGTGGGGTGGCAGAGGTAAAGAAAAGGAAAGAGTTCTACACATGTAGAAAGACAGAGAGAGAGGGGGGGATGTAGAAGGGGAAAAGAGAGAGGAGAGAGCAAGAGAGAAAGAGGCGGCTAGACACACATAGCTGCACTATTAGCAGCCTGCTTCTCATTAGGTAGACACCTGTGACAGCTCTGATCACCTCCCCTTCCAGAGAGGGGGGTGGGGGGGATCACCATGGTGACGACGGTGGAATAAGATGCCGCACCATGACAACAGCGAGCTGGCTCTCTGGAGTATGGCAGAGCTGCAGTGAATGAGTCAGTTGTGGGCTGTTCAAAAGTGTGTTAAATACAAACTCTGTGTGTGTGTGTGTGTGTGTGTGTGTGTGTGTGTGTGTGTGTGTGTGTGTGTGTGTGTGTGTTGTGAGAGGATGAGTACGTAGGTTAAAGCCCTCTGGAGGAATGTGTGTGGGGGTCTACTGACGCTGAGAGTGTGTCATCCTCTCCTCTGCTGAATGTGTGTGAGCTGGCCTCTCTCCTCCCCTCCCCCCTCCATGAGTCAGGCCTGCAGGGTCCTGAAGACAGACTGGTTAAGAGCGGACCCTGAGGTCCAACATCCAAGAGGATAATTGGGTAGAGGTCCATGTCGGAGGACACTTCACAAAGACCAGCACTCAATCACAGCACTCAACCTCCCACTCCACCGCACTAATAACAACTATTATATCCTTACTCTCTCCAACACACACACACACACACACACACACACACACACACACACACACACACACACACACACACACACACACACACACACACACATTTTCTTCTGTTACCTTGTTTGTTTATCTATCTATCTATCTATCTATCTATCTATCAGTCTCACTCTGATCATCTTTATTTCCATCTTTCTCCCACCCACATGCCAGTCAGAGACGACATGCTGAAGGGCAAACTCCTGACTGAGTGATGCGTCTGGCCAGCCAGGCTGTTCACAGTTTTTCGCTTTGGTGCATTTCTCAGATCAGAACTGAAATTCTAAAAAATACTAGTCCAATCTCCACATCATCTAATCACTTGTGTACATCATAAAAACAATCTCCTTATTTTTTTAACAAACAGCAATTGATTTTGTGCATCCTTGCAATTGATTGTGTATAATTGTCTACTTGTCTAATTGTTTTTTACATCAATTGCTCATGGCATTTTGACCATCTTGTTCATAATAGTGACACATGAACTTATAATTCTTATGACACTGACATGTTCATTGGCTTAAATATTTGCTTTTGAGAAATATGACAGCATTTAAGCATGTCACAAGCTATTACAGGTAATTCACTGTGATGCTCTTGGCACAAACTGTTTTGAGAAATGCAGTTACTGTGGTGTAAATGTTGAGAATGGTTTGAGAAATGCACCAAAGGTGACAGAAAAACTGTAACAGCACAGCCTCAACACATACAGAGGAGCAAGGAAGGAACGAAAAGCAAGAATGCCAGAATGACGACACGAAAAGGACGGAAAGAAAGAAAGAGACGGATGAGAAGCTGTAATGGAACAGTGAGGGTTGGCAGGGTGTAGAGGCGGTGCCTCAACTTCATGCCCAGGAAGCACTCTCTTCATTAAGCACTCATTTGCATAAACACACACACACACACAAACACACACTGACATGGTGCCAGCCGTTTCTGCTTCTCCAGTGATCCACGGCTGTTGCGGAAGCGTACAGAGCTGAACTCCTCCCGGGATAATTGATGTTTTTTGGAGGAGTATAATCAAATCAGCTCGTCCCCACAACCAGGCCAAGCATGTAATCTGGCCTGTCAAGCTGTCCAATGTCTACAGAGAGGAGAAGAGGCAGCTGATGGATGAGAGTAATGCTTTGCATTTTTGTTATTCTGGGCGGCTCAGACTCATTATCTTTCCACATCCACTGGCTGCCCACAGTGCTGCCAAAACACACACCCACGGCTGCCCGGCCATAGACGCACACCGCTCAAATGAAACAGTACGGCTACGTAATTATGTTAGTACACAGGCCATTGTAACAGCCTGAGAAAACAAACAACAAGAGGATCAGTGCCAGGTTGCACAGAAACACCACTTATTTTGTTGCCACCATTAATTGCACATCCATAAGTATCTTCCTGCACCCTGGACGAGCTGTGACAGCCAGCTCCATCTGCCGAGCCGCTCCGCTCCACGTCAAGAGCCTCCGCCCACACGCTGTGTCCCACCAAGCGCATCTGTTACAGTCAACAAACACATCACACCAACCAACTCCCTCAGCCAGCCAGCCAACCCCCAGCAGTGGGGGGATATTTTTAGCCCACGCGTGAGAGAGAGAGAGAGAGAGAGAGAGAGAGAGAGAGAGAGAGAGAGAGAGAGAGAGAGAGAGGGGGGGGGGGAGAGGGAGAAAGAGAGTGAGAGAGAGAAAGAGAGAGAGAGAGACAGAGGCAGTCTTTATTTCTGTCAGGGAGTATCCACCATGGAGCACCATCAGCATCACTCTGTTGAAGGAGGACTCTGTGACAAACAAAGCACAGATCTGCAGGGCCAAGTGTGGGCCAGGTGTGGGCCGGAACTGATCTGGGATCAGAACAAATCTGGCCGCTGCTGCTGCTGCTGTGTTGGGCAGAGCAGCGAGAGATGCTGTTAACTTGGGGGCGTATATGGATGTGGTTTTATTTCTCATAGCAGTGGTGCATGTCTATTCATCCAGTTTTCCTCAAATACTTGCCATCATTTGTTAATGTAGATTTATAGGCACAGCAGATATATGTAAAGGTAACAAATGATAGCAGTTGATTTCATTTCATATACATCCCATTTTGAGTTCTGTATGTGTGTGTGTGTGTGTGTGTGTGTGTGAGATGGTGTAGGTGTATGGCATCTGCTATTACATCTGCAGACGTCACTTGCTTAATCAATAAAATTGATTCTAGAATTGTATGTTGAACCAACTGAGAAGGTTTTATGGTGATGCATTCTATTTCTGTCTCTGAGACATATGAGGTAGAAAACAGTGAGCTGTTTTGCTGATGTCATCGTCTGTGGCCAGTCAAGACAGGGAACAGATATTTTTATGAATGAAGTGAACAAGTCCGCGTGTGTACGTGTATCAGCAAGAGGTAATGAGTGGGACTGGCAGGCAGTGACAGAGTGAGTGAATGTGTGTGTGTGTGTGTGAGATACTGTATATACAGAAAGAGAGAAAGAGAGAGAGACAGAGAGAAAGAACGAGTAATTGTGAAAGAGGGAAAGAGAGGGGCAGAAAGGAGCAAGAGAGCAAGGAAGAGAGCAAGACAGAGAGGATAAAGAGTGGAAGAGGGAAAGCTCCTTTAAAAATCCACAGTTCCATCCCTCTTTCTACACACACACACACACACACACACACCACACACACGCACACGCACACGCACACGCACACGCACACGCACACGCACACACACACACCTACACGTGATCAATGTGCTCACGTCAACACGCTCTCCTTTCCATGCCTGCCTCCCCACAGTCCTGTCAGCTGACTGTTCTCCTCACCACATCAAAAGCCCACCAACTGTCTGATGCCCAATGGATGAGTTATTCTGGCACAGGCGAAAGGCGAGAGATGCTGTTCATGCACAGTACAAAAGATCAAGGAGCAAAAGGTTTAAACTGAAATACTATATATAAATACAGTGAGCAGCTGTATCTTGGACTGCCTGACTTCTGTTGGACCTTGTTGTTATGAATAGCATCAAAGGAGACTGATGGTAGAAGACCTAGGAGGTGATATCCTCTGATTGTCTCCCAGTGGGTCTGGACAAATTAATACTCAAAGCAAAACAGTTGTGGAAATACTGCTGTCTGTCTCAGCCTAAAGACGAATTAGTTTGCTGTGATATCTGCGGTAAGCAAGGGCTTAGGTCACTTTTAATTAATTAATATTATATCAATTATTAACAAGATTATTAATCACGGTAGGCCTATCTTAAAACAAGGCTTTTGGAAGAGTCATTGAGGGAGCAAGGATAATCCGAATTCTCAGCGGCGCTAAGAAACAGATCGATGCCGGCGTTGTGAGATTCCCTGGAGGGGACTTGAGAATCGTGGCCATCACAAGGGCGTTTATCAATGGCATCTCTCTGCAGAGGAAAGATCTGCGACAGCGATTTTGTCCCACTGTGCGGATTTAGCGTGTGAGTCATCGCCGGCGGTTTTAACTCTATAGTACCCGCGGGCCATGGTGATTGTGGTTTTGCTGTAAGATAGTACGTATCTGTGTATGATATGTATTTATATGTAATGTATGAATGAAATTCAAAATGATAGGTTGATTTAGCCAAACTCCTTGATTTATCAGACTCCTTGCAAGAAACACAGCATGGAGCTCTCCGAAACACAACGTAGACAAGACTACCCACACTCAGTGGACACCAGACCCAATAAAAATAGAAACCTAAACTAAGGCATAACATTATGGTGGGAAAACAAACATTACTTCCAATGGAGCAAGCCAACTAGGCTACAACATTCACGGGCATGCACTGAAATCTAATTTAAATGTCGTATAGCAAAATAAGGTTAACATTTGTAGGCTACATGGATAACGGATGTAGACTATAGACCACCCAGACAAGTGGAACAGTTCAAATAAGATTGGTTTTCCTTTTCGTGACCTATCACAGGCATAAATCATTAATATGGATATGCAAGCGCCGGTTATTGCGTGTGTTTCGGTGACGCACGAGTCAGGTGTTGCCTCATATAGCGGAGGGAGCTGTCCGGGTGCTGAAACCAAACAGCAGCGCTCGTTCGCATAGAAAGGGGAGATGCTATACATGTTTACGACTGTCATCTGAGCTATTTTGCAAAAAGGTAAAGAGCTTTTTGATTGTCACTAGTCAAACCAATGCACGACAACACTCGTAATATTCTTATAGCTTTGTATTTTGTTACATTGTCTAGATGTGTTGCTTAAATGGGTGTTATTCCTGGTATTCACTGAAATCATTTCAGAGGGTTAGCTACTCGTTACACCGATGGCTATCGTTGTTTACCTGATTGATGATTTACGATAGATATAGGCTACAACATAGATTTTTTATAAAATGGCAGCTTTGTGCCTTTTGGTTAGATTTCAAATGGGTTCAATCAAAGCTGATAGCCACAAGTGAAAAGGTTACCTTGACAACGAGTGGTGACTCACTCGATGGTGTAGGCTAGTCGCTTAAAAGGTGTTATAACAAAGCCCAACCCCGAATTGATCCAGGACTAGACGCTTAACGTTGCGCCTTTTTGACTTGGTAACTGATTGTCCATCACAACTGTCTTTCTAAAAAGAAATGCTGTAGATGGGGAATGTATTGTGACTGGATCTAAAAAGTTGTTGCAGTGCATGCTTTATGAGAGTGTTTCTGCTGTTTGACACTAATTGTGGTTATGTCTTCCATTCTTTTCAGGCACTATGCTGCTGTTACCCCCCAAGCTTTCCATAGGAGGAGTGGTTGTTTTGCTCGCACTCCTCCATGCTTGTGCGGTGCAGGGTGCGTCCGTCCGGCATCACCGGCTTAGAGGAGGCGAACAGGGCGCCTACTTTGCTCCAAGCTCCGATATGGTTAAAGCCCTGGAGTACGTAGAGAGTCTGAAACGACGGACAGATGGGCTGGAGAGCCCTACCGCTGACTACGACGAGGTAGACAAGTTCCGCTTCCTGGTGCAGCTTGCTTCTCTTCAGGATGAGAGCGCGCCAGAGCGCGGGGATGACGGCTGGCTGGAAAGCAAAGCTCCGCAGTTGGTGAAAGCGCTGCTGCGAGCGATGGACCAGGCAGGGGAAAACACCGAAACTGCTCCGCCTCAGGCGAGTCGCCCGTCTAAAAACAGACAAAACTCAGATGGTCCTGGGGACTACGGCGGCATGGTGAAACCACACAAAAAGTATCCGCTGATGTTCGAGGATGATGAGAATGTTAGAGATAGTACCTTCAAACGCGCAACAGAAGACCTGGAGGAACAGTATACCCCCCAAAGCCTTGCCAACATGCGTTCTATCTTCGAGGAGCTTGGAAAACTGTCATCTAAAGACCAGAAGCGTGACGACCAGAAGTTCTACAGTAATGACGACGAGGACGAGGATGATGATGACATGTACAGGGTTAGAAATCTTGCGTACGAGGATGTGGCCGGTGGCGAAGACTGGGTGCCGATGGAGGAACAAGTAGAGACGGAGGAGGTGGTCAAGGGCAGCCACGAGGAATTTGACCGCGGTTTAGGAGACAGCGCAGAGGACGTGGAGACCCTTGAGCGACGTGCAAGTCAAGATCCTGACGATGATACGAAGCTTGTGGATTATTACTTGTTAAAAGTCTTGGAAATGACCGACCAAGAACAAAAGCGGGACAGAACCGCGGCTCAAGACAGCAAAAAGAGATTTATCCGACCATCTCTCATCGACCCGCAGGCCATCAACAGGCTGAAAGCGATCTCACTGAAAACGCAGGTCCCGCCCGATGAGCTCATTGAGATGCTGATAACGGGCGAAATCAGAAAACAAGAGCGCCCAGTGGTAGGAGTGGAGAGAAAAACGATGCCTCGCTACAAAGGTAGATTCCCCAAATATTATAATAGACGCCTGCCTGACAAATTCCCTAACTACATCTCACCTGATTTCACAGCTGAGGACATTCTTAATCTCTTAGATAGCCTGGGCAGTCAGAAAACACATTACTCTAAACAAAGACCCTACAAGACCACTGTATCAAGATTTGTCACACCAAGTGGTCATCGTGGGAGCTTGATTATGTCAGAGATGAATAAAGCCCTCAACAAAAGAAATGACGATTACGACGACACAGTGGACGAAGATGAGTTGGCGACGTTTCTTGCTGCAAAAGTACTGACCGAGTACCCCGACACAGAGAATTCCAAACGCTCTCTCCATCCTGAAGTTCAAGAGCAATTTCCATATGAATTGTATGAAGAGGCAATGAAGGACTATTTTGACCAGGTAGACACTGGTAAAAGTGCGCCGGTGAAACGAGATATTGAGGCTAAAGAAGAACCAGAGCCTAAAAAGCTGAACAACGATTCTGCCCTGGAGCCAATAGCTCAACACACGCCGGAGCCAGTTCAGGAGAAGGAACACCGTGCAAAAATAGTGTCAGGAATGTAGACGAGAGAAAGAAGCTGACAGCAACGAATTTGTCCACTGGAGCAGATAGTTAATGTTTCATCACAGAAAAATAACCAGTCTGGTGGAAGTGGTATAGTTTTACATGGAATTTTAAAATATATCTATTGTAAATACAACATAATCCAGTGTCAGAATAAAATGTATCCTATTTTGTCGTGGTCTCTGGATTTGTGGTTTTTATTGTTATAATATGTTCAGCCGAACAAAGAGAATATCCCCCTATTCATACTCTTAATAATACTCTGACTGGCTTGCTGCAATCCTTTCCAATGAAAATTGGCCTCTCTATTTCAATATTAGAATAGATAGGTTGGTGTCCTAGTCATTTTTAAACCATTTTTGTACGTGTTCGAAGATGTGCAAAGACTTAAAGACAAATAAAGCATTACCATTATTTTCTTCTTGTTGTGTTGTGTTAAATTATTGCACATGTTCACCGTCTGAATTGTTGATTCTGTACTAAGAACAAATGTACCATTCTCTGGATAATGTGTCAAAATGTTACTTCCCTTGTGAAAAGTCTCATTCATTTGTCGTCATAACTATTTGTTCACAATAATGGTTAAATAAAAGCGTGGTCACACACATAATATGACAAAGGGGGGCAGCTCAAATGGACTCTAAACCCATATATCTTGAGGGAAGAGAAAACTTTTGTGGTGCAATATAATTTCTTTAACATGTGAATAAAACATCCACCACACAATTTATCAAAATATGTTTTTATTGTACAGTGTCCATGAAAAAAAATCTCTTGTGCTGTAAAATACAGAATTTATGACCATCCACAAAATGAACAAAACAAAGACAATTACAACCAACTAGTCCCTGAGGCACTAGAATGACTCTGTAAAATCTGAATATTTAGCATAAAGTGACATAAACATACATAAAAAGGCACTTATAATAATCTGACATTAATTTAAATAGATGATTGTCATAATAAAACATCATTATTATAGGAGTAGTAATTATTACATACAGTTAGCTATGATTGTCATCATCATCATGCAATTTTAACTGGCATAACTCTTGGTATCAGTGTCATTGTATGGCTAGTGTCCATATAAATCCCTTTGAAATGAGGAAAGTTGAGTGGATGTACAGAGTGAAGTTATGAGCGACCTACGACTACCTCTTTGGGAACATGGAGAGTCGAGCACATTGTTACACAGAGAAAAGGCAGTGGCGTGTCGAAGGTCAAAGACACACCTGTGTGCATGCTCCATTCACTTCCCGGCTTCATTTCTTCCCCTTTCTGCTGTGCTCTAGAAAGCAGGCTTGCTCATGTACTCCTCCATTGTCTGAAAAGCCAGAGACAAAAATAAAAACACGAAATGCCATGTGTAATCCACTACAAACAGCACCCTCAGTCCAACACATCACACCAGAATACGTGGGGCTTCATGCTCATAGGGTTGAAATGATCTTGGTAGGTGAGAGACGAGACGCTCAGATTGACACTATTGATCTCGTCATGCACTGCACTTGTCACGACATGAGTATCCCCACGAGTGGCCTGTCAGCTAACACACAATCTTTTCTTGGGGGGGGGGGGGGTCTAACAGCTGGGAGGTCTTCTACCGCTTCTACCGCACGAGTCATTTGCAAAATAACTGCCGTCCTCTTTATCCCAGAACTGGCGCCTATCCTCTTTATTACCTACCAAGCCTAATTGGCCTGGTCTGCGGTTATCTCAGCGCCTGCAGTTCTACACATGGACAGGGACTAAGAGCTGTGGTTGGAGAAACAGTGTGGTCAGGCTCCAGATGAGGGATTCTGGACATGTTTTGTTTTGCAAGCATATTGCTATGAAATGCAGCCCATGGGGGATGTGGACATAGACATTTCAGGAAATGACCAGAAAGTATGAGTAACTATCAAACAACACAGAGGAGCACTTTCTTGTGAGTCACAAAGCCACTGAAAGCTTCATTTAAAGTCTGGATCATAACAGCTCAATGCTCTTAAATTTGCAAATGTACTCATGTGTCTCCACAAGATATCCAAACGGTTTCCGGAATACATGTTATCAGGTGTAATCATGTCAGTAAATTCCTGAGTGAAAACTCCTTATTTTTAACTCCCTCTGCAATGTCTCTGACAGAGCAGGAAGTATGTGGCTGTGGAAATTTACCATCTCAGCCTGTGCACCACATCTGTTTGTTGCCGTAACTGAATTTAGCTCTCAGATGCTACTGCTCTCCAGAGTCTGTGATACCAACATCTCGGCAACTAACTATTGGAAACAGAACCCTCTGTTATAACACTAACAGAGACACATAATACACACATCGTGGCTACATGACTACATTCTCTTGTCATGACTCTCACCATCTAACAAAGAAACATGGCAATTATTGCTAAGTGTCATGCCAAGTTGTTGTTCACAGTTTTGTGATATGACATAATGTGACAGATGTTATTTTGATGGTTATGTCATCCAAAATGTAAAAACTAAAATAACGACAATTTCAGATAATGGCCACCTAACACTGTCATCTCACAGGACATAGATATGGCTTAAAAACAGGAAATGACAGCTTCCATGACATGTTCATCGCAAGGTTTTTTAACTCTTCAGATAGGTCAAGTGGTCCAATTTGATTTTTGTCATGAGCACACTCATCTATTTGATCTCGTGTCATTCTCTGTGTGGTGCACTAGACACTCTGACACACTCAGCACTGATAAGAAAATTCCACTTGAATGGATTTATGTGGATTACTGTGGACACTCAGGGATCTGTGCCACTCCCAGCCCATAATATTTACCTCCTGCAGCATGTCTGAGGCCTCTATTGCCCTAGCGACGGACGACTTTGATGTCTCCAGTATCTCCCCGCCCATCATGAATTCATCCAGAATGAAGTAGGCCTTCTCAAAGTTAAAAATGATGTCCAATTCACACACCTAAAGAATGAGGGCATTTAAAGACAGATATTAAAGACTGTCACAGTCCTCTTTATGTGCCATTTACTGTAGCCTTATAGCCATTTACTGTAGCCATATAACCAAGGAACTTGTCAAATAAACCAATGGAGTTGGCAATGTGCTTATAGGAAAGTACATGCACTACAATGTAATAAAGAGGTAAGGTTAACTGTAGTCTTAACTGTAATCATTCATTAACATACAATGCACACACCACAACAGACAGAGAGAGTGAGAGAGACAGAGAGAAAGAGCGAGGGAGAGAGAGAGAGAGAGAAAGAGAGAAAGAGAAAAAGAGAGAGAGAAACAGAGAGAGGGAAGAGAGAGAGAGAGAAAGAGAAAGATAAAGAGAGAGAGAGAGAGAGAGAGAGAGAGAGAGAGAGAGAGAGAGAGAGAGAGAGAGAATCCCTTACATTGCCAAAGTATTTATCAAGCAGCTCCACATATCGATGTAAAACCTCCAGGGCCAACAACTCATTGTCCTGATCTTCAAGGCCACAGCAGAAATAAAGACTGGCATACCTGGATGCAAAAACAGACACACACAGGCAGGCATACACACACACACACACACACACACACATATGAGCACACACACACACACACACACACACATGAGCACACACACACACACACACACACACACACACACACACACACACACACACACACACACACATATGAGCACACACACACACACACACACACATATGAGCACACACACACACACACACACACATATGAGCATACACACACACACACACACACACACATATGAGCATACACACACACACACACACATATGAGCACACACACACACACACACACACATATGAGCATACACACACACACACACACACACATATGAGCACACACACACACACACACACACATATGAGCACACACACACACACACACACACATATGAGCACACACACACACACACACATATATGAGCACACACACACACACACACACACACACACACATATGAGCACACACACACACACACACACACACACACACACACATATGAGCACACACACACACACACATATGAGCACACACACAGGCAGGCATACACACACACACACACACATATGAGCACACACACACACACATATGAGCACACACACAGGCAGGCATACACACACACACACACACACACATATGAGCACACACACACACACACACACACACACATATGAGAACACACACACACACACACACACACACACATATGAGCACACACACACACACACACACACACACACACACACACACACACACACACATCACTAGGATTGAAAGACGGGGGCGGGGGCTTAGCCCCCAGAGTTGTAGGTAATGCGTGCACCGAAACATTTTTCTTCAATGTATATATACTGGTACAATAGCATTAACAGGGACACCATGCCATTAGTTTTCATTCTCACAATATTGCTGATCATTTTAATGCTGATTATTACTACAGTCTGCGGTGACTGATATTGTATGTTGCCAGTGGCGCCCCCCAGGAAATGGGGTGTCCAGGGTGTCCAGATGAGGCCATTGCTGTCGTCACCCCCCATGTCATGAACTGTTGTGTATTTACATTAGGTATTTAAATTAATAGTAAACACTGTAAAATGTAACCTAATCGGTCGTTTGAGAGTTAGGGTTAGGATTTTCAGTTTTTTATTAAGCTCTTATCTTGATCATTGTGGGCCATCTATGAAGAGTTTGATTCTAAAATCCTATCCTCCATTGTAATGCATTTTTAGAAATGAGCATGTAGTGAGAGCAGGCTAAAGGGAGTGTGTGCTGAGTGTGTGTGGGCAGCAGGGTGCACGTGGTCTTTACTGGACATCTGAGCAGGATTTACAGTGTGTTTGTCAGAGAGTGGACAGCATTACATAACAGGGGCCATCAGTCCCAGGGACAGATGGGACCAATGAGCTGGGATGGGAACAGGAGACAGATCCAAGAGAGAGATGCACATAGATAGCAAGATACAGAGACAGAAGAGAGTGAGTGGAAAGAATAAGTTGAATCTGATCCTGTTAGGCAACTTAACAAGGAGAGGCGGCCATTTTATTATCCCTCCCTCCTTCGCCTGCTCACTCCATCCTCACCTCTTGTAGACGATCTTGAGGTCCCTCCAGGAGAGGAAGTTGCTGGTGCGGGGCTTGCGGGCGAGCACCAGCATGGTCATATCGCGCATCACCTTCTTCTTCTCGCGCTCGGTGATGGGTGCATACCACTTCTGTAGACGCACCTTCCCCTGCCGGCTGAACAGCAACAGGAAACGCATCTGCAGCGCAGGGAACGGGGGTGGGGTCACAGAGAGGATTGCATGGAGAGGGACATCAAAGGACAGAGACAGGGATGAAGGGAGGAGATGACGAGATGTGCAGAGAGAGGGTGACCAGGAAGAGAGAAAAAGAAATGAGATGAGAGGGGAGGGGGAAAACATGGAACAGATAAAGAAGTGCAATTATGTGGAAAGGTCAACATCGGTTTTCCTAATTTTATCAGCAGATCTTAACGTAACATCAGAGGTGGAAAAGGTAGGAGCGATGGTATTAGAGCAGGGGCATGCACGAAAACAGTGTCATGATGAGCCTCAGTAGGAGAGCTAGCAAAATACTTAAGGAAAGTGCATCTTCTACAGGCTTATGAGCGATGTATTACAGCTCTTGGTTGTGATGCTGGACTTCACAATGCTATACAACTTCATTAATTAACTTTTCTACAGAGCATCCTGAAACAAAACCCAATATTAAGAATCAGCTAATCTCATTAACTTCAAACTCCACGCAAGTTACTCGGACAACAAACCCCCACCTTTATCTGACACAAGCTCAGAGAAACAAGGGTTGGCAAGGCCGTAGAACATCGCCACAGCCGGTACTACCACGGCTGAGTCACTCACACACACACACACACACACACATACACACAATAAAAGCTCCCCTTTATTAGCTTTCCTCAGAGGGGTCAGCGGAGTACCACTTGCTATTGACAGAAGGAATTAAACAATAACCTCTCAGAAGCTCAGGCATAGAGAGCACGGAGGAGCGAGGAAGCGTGGAACATTGCCTTGTTATTGTGCTAGCCTCTCACAAACAATAACACAATTCTGTGGAGCGTGTGAGCCATTTCATGGGCCTTTTATTTTATTCTGTCATTTGCAGGATGTTTGCTCGTGGTTCTGTGGGCTGCAGATCTACTGCCTGGCCTTATTGGCTTGGCTCTTGTGGCGTAAAACAAGGCTGAAAATGACCAGGAGGACAAATAAGACCAGGATGACTCAGAGAAGGGGAGAGCTTGGAGATAGACACGAAAGGCAGCTGGCAACAAAAAAGCCCACTGCAGCTTCTGACAATAGTGTGGAGATTTAATATGTGGATAGGTGGATATTTTCACAACTATATCTTCCTTCAATTGTTGAATTGAAGACTGGAAGTACACACTTTCTGCAAAGGCATGGGTGTGTGTGAGCTGCTGTCAGTTGTGTAAAAGTTTCCAATGCAGTTAGTCTAACGTTATTTCATAATTAAATACTCTTTCACAATTTCAGTTCACAGTTTCACAATTATTACAGTCACTACGCAATATATCTGAAGTATAGGCTTGTCAGTATTATATAACAACTGTAGGCTACTGTATATGCAACCAAAAATGACTTATTTTGGGCAAAGAGGAGTTGTTATAAAGATGTTGGGTAAAAAAACAATATAATGGCTTTGTTTCAGAAAAGTACAGTACAGAAAATATCGGCAATGGTAGGCTACATATCATTACTTGCAAAGCTGATGTTTAATGGCGACAATGGCGAGTTTGAATAGAACCAATGACGGAACCTGTTCCGCCAGATAACAATGGTCAAGTGCTAAGGAACTAGTAGCACACACCTTATTTCACTTCTGAAAATGTTAATACCCTTAGAAATAGCCTATGGGAATAAAATGATAAGATGGGGCAAGCTGCATACATCCTGAAATTAGAACCCGAGTGCGCGCAACTGTGATCGCAACGAAATAAATGGCATTAAAATGCCAGAATGTAACATTGAGTAATGATGTGGCAACAACAGGTGCAGCAACTTGTAGCGATACCGGTGTGAATGTTACCCAGTTTACCCAGACTTCGCATGACATTGTCGCGTTTTTCACAATGTGATCTAGGGCCTACTTACCATATTGAAACAAGCGAATGTCCACAAGTGATCCCCCAAACAACCACGATCAATTTAACACTTTTTTCACGCACTGCTGGACACTGTAAGGGCGCACTCACATAGTTGTCTTTCCCAGAATCCTTCGAAACAGAAAGTCACGCAAGCCCTCCCCCCACTGTAAATTCTAGCAGCATTGCCTACGTCATCTCTTCTCAGATATGCGATTGGTCAGGGCCCTACACCTGTTGCAAAACAAGGTGTGGCGTACACCTCAGCCCTCTCAAGGAAGGAACATCTGCTGCCCTCTAAGTTTGCCATTGACTTTATACGTCTCCAAGGATGGCTTCCTGAGACACGACCAAAACACACACCATTTGGGAAAATAATGCTTTGGTCCAATTGCTTTCACGCCAATAGCCTAAACTGAGATGCTCAAGGATGCTCAACATAAATGTATAGGCTAGGCCTGGTCTAGGCTCATTGATAATTAATAAATAAATAAAAATAAATCCCAATTAAATGGTGTAGTTATGGTGCACTATTTATGCTTTGTTCTGTCAGCTCACTTTCTTAACAGACGCTCAGAAATAACGGACAAATGGAAACTGAAAGGTTTAAGATTGTTGGGCTGAGTCCTTCCGCCGCTCATTTTTAATAACGTAACCATTGTTAAAGTAGGCTATGCCAAATAGCCTAGAAAATACTCTAACCGTAGGATTAGACCATGTACTGTAAAAAATAAGTTTAGACACGCAATATAGTATTACTTTCATATTTGCAATGCCCGAGTCTAGTGCATGCAGCTTAGTCACACGCCAGTAGAGGGTATCAGAGCTTTAAAACGTGGCTGGCTTTAGGGGCACCAAAGCTGTCAATCGGGTAGGCTGACTGATAGAAGTTTCCAAACGCGCAGCAATCATGTCTAAGTATCGGAATATTGTGTGGTTTCTAAAAGCAATGCAAGAATACACAAGGTAAAGTACATGTATTTTGGTCTATGTTCGGCGTTGTTCTTGTTCTTCTTGCATTCTCTTAAAAAAATATAGCCTACTTGTAAAGTTTGTCTGAGTGCTTGACTCAAATTAAATTACTTGTTAATTCCTTGTTTATTAGGTTGTTAACAACCAACAACACATAGGAATTCACATGTATTGTACTTGATCTGTGTTTTTTAAAGCTACTTGGTGGTGCAGTTTTGACATAAATGTGACAGATAGAGATTTTTTCAGAGAGACATTTTCAGCCCACAATTAGAACGTTTTCCCCACTCCAAAAAGTTGCCTATATTTTTTAAATTAGATACAATCTTTATCAGACGTTATCAGTGTTTAATGTCACCACAGCACAGAGCATTGTTATCTCTCCCTGCCCTTATGCCACCCTCCAAACATCACCACACAAAGGCTTTGTTGACAGCTGTTTTGGTCAGCATAGCGCCTGGTCATTTATTGTTGGATGGGCTGACAATTGGTCATTGAAAGCAATATGTTGACCTCTCCATCGCAATTGTCAAATACCTGACCTCAGAAACACAGGAAACTGAAATTATGCAATTGTTGAATGCCTTTGAAATACAATGTGTGTTTTTTGTATGTTTATATATGTCACCAATAACAGTAACTGGTATACTGCTGTTTGGTTAATTGTTAATTTTGGTTGACACAGGGGAGGATATGAAACAGCCTCAAGGCACTTTGTGGTAAAAGACCTCAGTGCAGACCTGGGCGGACGATCCTTCATGATTACAGGAGCCAACAGTGGAATTGGGAAGGCAACTGCAATGGCCATAGCAAAGAAGGGTTAGTTAGCATGCCTAGAGCTGCCTGGGAGAGTGCATCTGTTGGAAATGGATAATGAGAGATAATTGCACAGGACAGGGTGTTCAATTCTTTGTGCTAGTGGTTAGGATGCCTCACTCAAGGGCCAGCTTTGTCTCTTACCATATGTATATGTAGGATTGCCTACATATGAAGAGATAAAGCAATACTAATCGTAATCATTTGTTAGTATTACTAATTTGCTTTTGCAGGCTTTTGCAGACATTTTTTTTTAAACGGTTTACTGTTCATTTAAGCTATTCTAATGTATGTATGCTGTATGTTGCTTTGGACAAAAGTGTCTGCTAAATTCCATAACCATAACCATAACCATATGCCCATACATACTGTAAACATGCAGATGTTCTCTCTTATCAGTGATATCATAATATGGCATTAGCATATATATTAAAGAAAGAGTCAGATTATTTTGTCTATACCTGAAACAAAGAGTGTCATTGCTATACTCATTTTGAATCACAGGTCTTTCACTGTTTTTGACATCTGAGCGTGGACAGATGTTTGGTTTTTCCTCTGAGTAGGTGGGACGGTGCACATGGTGTGCAGAAACAAGGAGAGAGCTGAGTCTGCCAGAGAGGACATTGTGAAGGAGTCCGGCAACAACGTGAGTCTCTGTCTTTGACCTGATCAGCTTCTGTCTGTCTGGAAACATGCTTAAAGGCTGCTTATTTAGCTCATGGTGTTCTCTTGCGGCAGAATGTACACGTCCACATTTTGGACCTGTCAGAGTCACGCAAGGTCTGGGAATTCACAGAGGACTTCAAGAGTAAACATTCATCCCTGAACGTTCTGGTATTTTTTTTTTTTTATACACAGGAATAGATGTTAAATGCATTGTATGTATGTAGTACCACTGGTTAGAGATTGTAGATAATGGCCAAACCTCTCACTATCACAAGCACGTTCTCATGCCCAACAAGTCTAAGCAGACTTCTAACACTGCAAGGTGTACACTGTTAGACTTAACGGTAACCCCCAGTTACTTACCACAAAATGGCCAGTAAAATACCATAACATTATTATGCAGTAACACTACTATACTTTGCATTGCATTATGGGCATTTTGATGACGTTTCATGTCATCTGTATACTACAACCATCATACTGATACTTATCAATTCTTAACAACAACAGGGCTTTTGTGAGCATTTCACTGTCAAGTGGGCACCTGTTGTGGGAGTGGGAGTGTTTTGTTGAATTTGGCCCTTGACAGCTCCAAAAGGTAACATAGAACCACTCCCATCATACATGGTTTGGGACCCCTGAGACCAGCCAATATCATTGGAATTGACAAGATTTCACATCAAGACCTCAATGTCTAAACATTACTGGATCTAAACATCAATCTCATCATACTATGGCATGCCACAGACTTTTAAATTATTTAAAACAATATATTGCCAGTCTTAAAAATGATACATTACCACTGTACATATGACCATTTGCTTATCCGTTTCCCTATTTATCGGCTGTAACAGATCAACAATGCGGGGAGCATGGTGAACATACGAGAGGTGAATTTCGAAGGTTTTGAGAAAAATTTTGCCATCAACACCTTGGGTAAGAGGCCCTAGTCATCTGCTGAAGAGATACTTCGCCACTGATCTGTCCACATTTTATGGACTTCAGACAGTTTTTTGCCAGACAGAGTTTTCTATCCTCTCAACATTCAGCATCCTCTTTGTTCCTTCCTTCTCTCTCTCTCTCTCTCTCTCTAGGAGTGTATATCCTGACCAAGGGTCTGATACCTCTTCTGGAAAAGAGCAGTGAACCTAGAGTAGTGAGTTCACACAAATACCAATTCCAAGAACACACTCACATCTTTTAAAATATGCACATCTTTATGGACAATTCTTTCTGTGCCAACAGTCCATTCATCCATCTTGCTTTTTTCCATATTGAGTTACTTTTGCATTTGCTTTATTGACAGGGGAGACATCTAAACAGTCTATACAAAAATGACTAGGGCATCAAACCAAATAAAAAAGAAAGCACAGAGGTATTGATAAACAGTATACTCGCATTGGGCCTTTGGTATTAGATCATTGCAGCTTTTTATTTCCAGTAATAGTAGCTCCATTTGGCACTTTTGAGCAATTGGGAGGAGTTGGTATGCAGCTCATAAAATGTGGCAATTTGTCTCCATTTTCGAAGGCTGGTATGCTGCTCTAGGGAACACATTCATAATTAAATTCATACATTCATGTAGCTAAAAAAAACCCCTAAACTATGCAAAGCTATGAATTTCTTCGGTGTCAGGATGCATTCAGGAAGCCAGTTGCGGACAGCCAGGGAGCTGTTATAAGACTGTAAGGCTGGTCTAGTGATGAACACAACTAAATTACTGGTGATTAAGACCATCTGCATTATTTTTAATTTGTTGTTCTGCCCCCCCACCCCCGGTGTGTGTGTGTGTATGTGTGTATGTCTTATTGCATTTATGACTGTAGCTGAGCTCAGTCATACTTTTTTGATCTTCCTAGAGGTAGTGGTAGACCAAGGAACATATCTGCCCCTGATCCACAGATCTGTTGTACAGTTTAGAAAATCCCATATCCTCGTCGTCCAGGCAGGCAGACAGGCAGGTATGTGATCTTCTCAAATCATGAATCTTGATGTAAATGTCTGTGCACTGTGCTCCCAGATCACTGTGTCTTCTGGAGGGATGCTGGTTCAGAAACTTCGCATCATAGACCTGCAGACTGAAAAAAGGCCCTTCGACAGCACCATGGTCTATGCACAGAATAAGGTATAGGGCTCAACACAACGTCATAATGTTCCCAGGAACAGTGGATGGGAATGTGCTACAGACATGCATTGTTTTGTTCTGCTAATGTTCAGCTGTGTTGTATTGTTACCATAGAGACAGCAGGTGGTTATGACAGAGGAATGGGCTCAGGCGTATCCCAAGATTCACTTCTCTGTCATGCACCCAGGATGGGCAGATACCCCAGGTATGCATAACATCCTGTATACTGTCATATTGTGACATATCACTAAAATGGATGCATTTAAAAAAAAAAGTTTAAAAAAAACATCTTAATGTCGTCTCAAGAGATGAACAGGTACTCCAATCGCCAAAGGTATCCAATGAAGACTTAAACCCAGATGTATAACATAATCAGCCGATTTTCAGATGATCAGAAGGTTATCTTACATGGATTCATGCCTATTCATGAAATCAAAAAGCAGCATTTATTTGAGATTCCTTAAGTGCATCAAGCATTAATGTATTCAATGTCATATTCTCATAAATAGCTACATTGTTCTTAACTTGTGTCAGTTATTTACCTTTGTGCATGGCATCATACATGATGAAGGATTCTCTGTTTGGCAGCGGTCGCCAAGGCCATACCCGACTTCTATGAGAGGCTGCGTAGTCGGCTGCGGAGTCCTGAGCAGGGTGCTGACACGGTCATCTGGCTGGCCATCTCCCCAGCAGCAGCTCGGATGCCCAGCGGCAAGTTCTTCCAGGGTGGGTGTGGCCTGACACCTGGACAGGCTAATGTGGCTGATGTGCTTTGATATCTCTGTGAAATGTTAGAGATGACCAGTTCTGTTATAGGCAAAATTATTTCGCTGTTTACTTTATATATTGACTTATACTAACCTTATACTAACATTAAAGGCCCTTTGAATATAGCCAAATATTTATATCTCTATAGACCCTTTTAATCTGTTTTTAGACCCTTTTAATCCTAGAGGATTTCTGGTAGAAATGTTGAAAACTAATGCAGATACTTTGAAAAGAAAATGAATTGGACTTTAGCATAATTCTCTACTAAATGTCAACTTTAATAATTCTCTACTAAATGTCAACTTTTTTAAATTACTTTTGTTTGTCCCCAATTACCATTAGCTCAGTGTTGTTTTCTGTGCCACTGGAATTAGAATATCATTCAAATTAGTATGCTTGTGCTTTGCAAGTACAACTTTGTAAGAAAAACTGCAAGCAAGTTAATTAATGAATAATAATGATAGATAGATAGATAGATAGATAGATAGATAGATACTTTATTGATCCCTAGGGGAAATTCAATGAATGAATAATAAGCAGCAGTGGCTATTAGTCTGCTGAATGTTTTCTTTTCCCATCATCAAATGGATATTTCCATTTCTTCATAACTTGATTACATCAGTAACAATGATGTAACTATTACATATAGATCTATACTAAATCTAGGTCACTAGTAACACTAATGTAAATAGTAATAATGGTAGTAGTAGATGGTGGTTAGTGAGTTTCCCCCTTCACTGTAAAGCGTTTTGGATGCATTGAACAGCAGCACTACATGTAATGTGGTGTTGTTGTATAAAGTACACTGTAACACTAAGGCAGTTTAGTGATATACTCAGTAACACCACTGGTAACATAACACAGTGCTTTAAAACACTGTTCAGAGCAATGTGGGACAGATGACTAGCCCTTGTGTTATCTTACATGTATCTCTGCCTGCAGATAGAAAGATGGTTCCTGTGCACCTGCCTCTGGCCTGGACTCGTTACTCCTGTGAGAAAGCCCGGGCCCTTATGGTCCGTCTGGAGGCCCTCGCCAAGAGGGCCCAGCCAAGCGCCGGGCGCTCACAGCTCAACTGCCCCATAGTGGACATCTCAGGAGGTCCTCAGGACTGCATCAAAAAGGCTGCCTAAGATTCACATGCTAACGTGCCCTTGGGAAAACTACCAGAGTACAGACCAAGGCTAAGAGAGGCCATGAATTTGCTATTGTTCAGTAAGGTATTGCAATGTCTGAATTTGACCCTACTACTATTCAGTAAGTTATATGATTGCACTTGAGAAACTGGACAAATAGCAAGAACATCCCACTGTTTAAAATGCTGCTAATATAGGTTACTAAAAAACCCTCAAGAATAAAAATTATTCACTCACCTGCATGCATGGAGAGAATTCTGAGTCATTCAAGTGCAAAATCACTTGAGTCATTCAAGTGCAACTCTTTTACCATTATCAAATTTAGCAATAGGCTTCCAATTATCTCCTCAGGCTTATAACCTAGCAGTGACCCTGGACACACTTTCTGACTGACTGACTCATGTAAGTGCATATAACTCACCCAGCAAAGTGGGCAATTACTCTGGCTGTTTACTGCAAAATAAACGCCTGTACACTCCATCTCATGTGGTTCTGGAGTGACCTTCACTATGGGGTGGTATACTACACAACAGATATTATTATTATATATATATTTTTACTAAAAGAACAAATGGATAGGGTCAATGTGAGTTTTTGTTGCATATTGTCCACTTCACAGCAGATACATTTCGTGAGGCTTTTTTTTTTAGAAAATATTAAAATTTATCACACAAGCTCAATTAGTGTGTGCTCCTATTGTCAGTTTCCAATGTCCTCAATATTGTACACAAATGTAAAATAGATTGACAATGCGAGTTTCATCTAAACTTCATCTACAGACCACAATAATGACTGGAGAGTATGACTGAGCCCCTTCAATCACTGCAGGTTGTTATTGGTAGGAGGTTACTGGTAACATTTATCTGTCCAAATGTGCCTGTGCCATACATATTATGATACTTCACAATAAAATATATCAGGCCAAAAGAGAAAAATGAATGAATACATATATTATTCATTCATACATACATATATATATATTATGTGAATATATAACTGACTTCCATTTTTTCATGAAATGAAGTGTCGCAGACATCTGGAGTGACAGCTCAATATACCCAAGAACATTCCCACTGCTTCACACACACACCTACATAATGGTAAATTGTGCCTCCTACTGGAGAAAAAAAAAAATACACTCATATCACAGGGAAGTTTGGCTGCACATAGAGGGGCAGGCCTAAGAGATAACAGAGCCCAATTCGGTGACAAATCTGTACGCTTGTTTCAAGCCTAAATTTGATCAGGAATATCCATTTGCCAAGCTGAGCTGTCTGCCTTTCTGTGGACAATGGGAGCAGAAGAGCGAGGACTCAGAGCAGCGCCATCAGTGCTTCGTCACCTCCATGAGAAGTCAATATGGAAGACAACCTCAGGCCACTTTATTACAAGGCGCCAGTCTTGAGGACATAAGAGAATTCAATATTTACTTTATTCTATTTTCTTTCAAAGCAATTCACATTTGCTGCTCTTGTTTTGTTGTTTTTTTAATAATTATTTGTGTTTTTTTTTAATACAGTATTGAAAACAAAACAAAAAAAATGTGCATTCACATTTTGCCATGGGATTCTTTTATAAGTTGATGTCTACAAGGGTAAAACAGTGAAAAGCTTGGCGCTGGATCCATCCATGTGGAATCTCAGACAGGAAGTAGAATTGCCTGATTGCGAAGTAACCTACGACACCTAATGGATTGTTTGTTTTTCGTGTGTTGATTCCGTTTATTGTCGGACTTTATGGATTGGCGGCGTGTGTTAACGAGGGAGATGGAAGTGCTTCCCCGCAGTCTTCACATTACTAAGAAACTTCCCAGTCCATGCGAAGAGCAGTCCAAAACTTTTTTTTTCTTTTTCTTTTTTTTTTATGATCACTCCTGTGCCCACCCACTCCTTTGTGTCCAATGTGTCCTATGCTACGTAGGTGTACACTTTGCGATCCTCGGCCGTCCGTGCCAAGTATTCTCTCTCTATAAGTCCTTCGATGCGTTTCTTAATGACCACAGGACTGGGGAGGAAACGTGCCTTAAGCTGCTGGGTGACCTGCGGAGAGAAAACAGACAAAATGTGAGAGAGACAAAAAATTACATCCTAAATAAGCAAAAAAAGGGTGAGGACAAGAACTACAGCCAGTTTATTAAGCATCTTCAAATAGTATTTACTTTTAAACTGAGTAACCAGTCATGTGCTAAGGCTTTTTAATTAGTTAGTTGTTAGTTTAATTAGTTAAATTGATTTAATTCCACTCAGTGTGTTTTTAAGAAATTGTTAAGAAATCATATACTGCTATATACTGCTGTAGTATCAACTCACCTCTGCTACTAGGACGTTGTGCTGCATCTTCTTGCGGGACTTCATGATGCGGACGATGGCCGCCTCGATCTCGTGCTTCCTGTCGTCGTCCACCTTCTGCCGCGTCTCCTTCCGCTCAGGATCCGACTCGCCCTGCTTAGCAGCAACTGGAGCAAGGTGAAGAGACGGATTACTAACACTCTCTAATGGGCTTCAACAGGACGCAAACACAACACAGCAACATCCAGTCACAACCAAAGCCAAGGGCACTAAGACGATCACGACTCTACAAACAGGTGAAACCCAATCACTATTGCCCTACTGTTCTAAACCTGAAAGACCTGCTCCAAATAACTAGCACACTCTCATTCTCCCCATACCCTGCTTCCTCTCTCTGCTCCTTTCATGTCACAGGCTTCAGGAGCCACTGGGTAATGTATGCACCTCAGTATTAAATAGCATTGTATTTGCATTGCACCTTAAATCAGAGCCGATTAATTAACTTACTCAAATCGTAAGATTACAGACTTCTTAGATTTGTTCAGCATCATTTTCACATCATTTAGCTTTGCAGTAACATTCATGACAGTAATGGTGGCTGATGGTAACTGTGAGAGAGATCCTTCTGATCAGAGCTGTTCTTCCCCAGCCAATGCTCACTGGCTGCAGTCTCTGCTCACCTGTCTGGATCTTTACTCTGTGCAGTTTGGAGGTGAACTGGTCGTTGACCGTGAACGCGTGGCCGTTCTCGATCTCCTTGGACTTGGGTTCCTTAGTGAGGACCCGCTGCGTGGGCTTCCCGCAGGCCAGCGACTGCAGCGCCCGCACCAGCTCCCTCTCGGGGATGTCCGTCTCCTGGCCAATCTCCTGCAGCCCGAACGGGCAGGGCAACCACACTCTTTAGAAGAGGCTCCGCAATTAACCCATCACAACACACTGGATGATATGAGACCACATTCAATTACTCTGTGCCCATGCACATGCGCAAGGAGAAACTACATGCAGTTTAGCATGGTGTAAAAGTGTTGCCATACTGTCGATATTAGATTGCGTATATTAAAACTGATAGTTCTGGTCCTTGATTATGATTGGCTGAATAGCGTTCGATGCCGTTGTAAAATCCAGCATAAACATACACCTTGACCGCATTTCGTTCTATATTACTGCGCTACCATAACTTGATGCAAATGCTGCGTCTCGACGTTGATTGGCAACTATTCAGATAGAGGAAATATATTTCTTGGCAGAAGAATGATTATCTAGGAATAACTCATTATGTTGTGCCTTTACTTTCTGAAACTTTGCCAGGTATTTATAGTAACAGTTTTAGAAAAGCAATAAGCCACTCGAGTCCGTAGGTTACACCGATTCTACAACAGCTAGCGCGTCGTGCCCAACAAAGCCCCTTAGCTGTTGTGGAATCAGTGTAACCTACGGCCTCTCGGGGCTTATTGCTTAAGTTCACATTTAATGGAATCTGACATTATTGCCACCGTACAGGTGTGGTCACTAGGACAAGACAATTCAGCTCAGTTCATTCTATGAAGGAGAAGTAGGCATAAAAAAAACACACGCTGGCCGCACAGTGGGGGTTGGTGGTCAGAGAGTGAGTACCTCGAAAGTGAACTTGTCCCGGTTGTTGAAGAGCATGAGGATGGTCATCTGGAAGGTGGACACCTGTAGGATGTGCTTGCGTGTGTTTGAGCCGGTCACCTGGGCTCCGCCCACGCCCACCTCTGAGCCGTCCTCCTGTCAGGCACACAGAGAAAGAGCACGCTATGGGACACCGCTGATGTGTGGGGCGAGTGTGTGTGTGTGTGTGTGTGTGTGTGTGTGTGTGTGTGTGTGTGTGTGTGTGTGTGTGTGTCCGGACACAAACTTGTGTATGTATATGTGTATGTGATAACACTGATAAGTCCATGTTAAGATGTCATGCAGATGTCCATGTTAAGATGTCATGCAGGTGTCTGAGATTTGTGTGTGTGTGTGTGTGTGTGTGTGTGATTATGTTTACACAAACCTTCTTGATATGACCGTAGAAGGTGGCGTTGAGGTCTGCTGATCCCATGTGGTGCTGTAGGGTGAGCTGCCTACCACTGTGTTTGGCCAAGTAAAACCTGAGAGAGGAAAACACACAGAGGAATAAGTATAAGTATATATATATATACTGTATGTATACTATATGTGTGTGTGTGTGTGTGTGTGTGTGTGTGTGTGTGTGTGTGTAAAAAAGCCTGTCAGACAAGAACTAGTATTTCATAACAGTTACATAACATAGTTTCTGATGCCATTTATAAGATAATAGTGGTGTTCATTACTAATTTTAGTGTAGTGCTTTACCTTCGGAAGACTTCAAAGGCATGTCTGGGGGAGTTGGGGATGTTGCACTTGGGTGTGGCTGACTGCGTGGGCCAGTAGCCCGTGGTGAGGACTCGGACAGTGAGGTCGACACCTCCTAAGGACACCTGCAGAACACACACACACACACACGTCTATGTCCTGCATGTACGATGGTGCAGCAGTAGAGTAGGAATGTGTGCCAGTGAACAACAAATGGTGGCTGTAAATTAACAATGCAATGAATAAATCCACCAGGATATCTGCACTTCAGCTGTCAAAAGATGGTTTAGAGGTCTCACCAAGTTGAGTGAATACTACTCTTCTCTCTTCCTGTGTGTGTGTGTGTGTGTGTGTGTGTGTGTGTGTGTGTGTGTGTGTGTGTGTGTGTGAGAGACTCACGCCGGTTGACTGCAAGTGTTGGCGGAACTCGTCCATGGTTGTGTTTGAGATGCTCATGTCTCTGAACATTCCTTCCAGTTTAGAGGTGAACTGACAACCGCACTCTGTCTGCAGACACACATCACAAGCATCTCATCATCAACCCACAGCCAACACACCCCCACAAAAGAAAACCCCCACACACCATCATTTACACACACATAACAGGGCAACCCATTACTACTACACACCAGAAGTAAAAAAAAAAAGACCAAATGCAATTCCAACACAAAACAATGAAATATTACACATCGACAGTGCAGTCCATCCATCCATCCATTCTGACCTTGAGTTTGGAGATCATGTTCTTCTCAGAGTCGTCGGAGACGCTCTTGTTGGTGAGGAGTCTTCTGGCCAGGTGCTGCTTGTAGTACCTCTCAAACACGTCCTTCTCCTGCATGTACCTAAAGAGCACCATGGCCTTGTCCAGGATGGACTCCACCTCCTGCTCCGTCAGCTACACACAGGTGGGGAGCAAAGACATAGAGGATTAAATGAAGATTTCATTTCTACTGCGCCATCTTGCTTAGCAATGTTCATCAAATAAAGGTCAAGGCTGTGACAGAAAGAGAAACACTAAGAGGAACCAGCTCAGGTGGACCATATAAATAGCAGAGAACAAAGGCCCTGACACTATGTAGAATGCGAAAACAGGACTTCCTCTGGCTCTCATATAGCTACTTGTTAATGAGCTTTTTTATGCAAAAAAGTTCGCACACTCCTTGGTACTCTTTTTTGAGTTTATTTTCTCATGATTTGGCAGATAACGTTTCGACCTTGCGGTCTTCCTTCATAAAAAAACTTGACTTTTTTTGTTCAGCACCTGGGATGTGCACAAAGTCTCCTTGTAAGTGTACTTGTCAATGAGCGCCTCACTAATAGATCTCAACTCTCAGCACACACAGCTTGTCCCCCCTCCTGCAGGCTGGCTGCTCTGAGCTGCCATATTGCTTTCATCAGTCTCCCACTAGGCAGCAGCTCTGAACAGTCACGAGTCACGACGCAGCAGCAGTTCACTGCTGCTTTCCAAGACGGCAGCACGGCTCTGGGCCCAGCAGCAGGGGAGAGGGAAGGGGACTCCGGAACGGCTCTGGCCCACAAACCATTTTCTTGGTGTGGTCCCCTATAGACTAGATACAGACGGTCGCCTATAGACTAGATACAGACGGTCAACTATAGACTAGTTACAGTTGCTCAGATTACAAGCAAACTTATTACTGATGAAACTGCTACAATTTATGGCTAAGAATGGTTTTATGGTTGAAGCTAAGTTTTTATTGGGGTATACTATACCTCTTATGTACACATGAAGTCAGGCACACAGACCGTCCACCCATAAGGGTCTGAAGTAGCATTTGACAGAAAATATAGGTCCAAGATGACCGCTGAGTGAACCTGGATCTCCATCATGACAGGGGTATCACAAGTCAGACATGCCACATGATGGGGAGGGGGCAGAGCTAGCAGTTGAGCAGCAGGTTGAGTTTCAATTTATAACTGAAACAAACATTTTGATAGGGATAGGGATTGGGTTTGCTACTAGCTTGCATGCCAGCAGCTAGTGATGGGCAAATGAAGCTTTGGTGAACCACTGAAAGACAGTAGTGTGAAGCTAGCGACACTAATATGATCCAATATGGCCACCACATGTAGATTTTTCCACATAAAAGTCCTTACCCAAACCATTATATGTAACCAAAAATACTGGTTTACTTAAGGACTTTTATGTTAAAAACTGATAGTGTGACGGCCATCTTTTTTTTTTTTCAGCTAGTGACGCTTGCTTCACACTGCAGTGGTTCAAGTTTCATTTGCCCATCACTACCAGCAGCACTCTTGAGGCGTCAGGGAGTGAGGTTTACCAACATTCCACAAGCGCAGCTAAGCTAGCTGGCGTCCGTTAAACTAGACTACCCATAGAACATGTTGCCCAGCGACGTGCTGCTGGGCTGCTGTGCTACTTACTCCTTTGACTCCTTTCTTGAGCTTGTCGTCAATGAACAGGGAGAGGTACTCGGGCGACCGGGAGTTGAGGTTGAGGAAGTACTCGAAATCTCCGGCGATGGTCTGCTTGAAGAGCCGGTCATTGCTAAAGGACTCCAGCAGGAAGCGGTCGAAACGAGTCTTCAAATCCAATAAACCCTGAGAAGGCAAGGAGTGGGGAAGGAAGGGAGATGAGTAGAAGGAGAGACAGGGAGACAGAAACGTGTTGAGTTTGTTTAATTTAAGGCCATTTCAGCAACTAAGGCTATTTAATGGCCAGAGCATTGTGTGTTATAGAAGCTTAAATATGTTTTTTTTAAATCTATGCTATTAAGAAATTCTACACATGTTGAAAGAGATTGGAGGAGGAACAACACGTGGGAGAAAGAGTGGGAAGAGAATGAATTTTGATGAACCACAAATGAAAGACCCAGTTAGGCAATGGTAGGAAAAAAGGGGACAGAGTTTTATTTACAATGTTGTGCATTAAGGGAGATGCAGCATGCCTTAACATAAAGATCCACCAGCTGCTCTAATTGAGCATGCAAATAATTAAGGTCATTTAAATATCTCCCCAGGTTGACAGGCGATGGCGTTGTCATCCCAGCTTAATCAGACCCTGGTTAGTGCCAACATGGCAAATCAGTAGATAACTCAGTTATCAGTAGATAACTACTGATGCAGGGGATTCATCCATGCAGAACAGTGACACACAGCACAAAGCTAATATTCCCCCAGATCTCTCTATCTCTATCAGATACGGATTTCTATCTACTAATATTCCCCCAGATCTCTAAAGACATAGTCACATATATACTCAGGAACGGTACAGGAACAGAATGGAATAAACAAAAACAAAAAAAAACAGTAAGAGAAAGACCAATGAAGGAAAAGAGAATGGAGTGAGAGAGTGAGAAGAGGGGTAGGGACAGAGAGAGCTAGAAATCAGCACTGATGAATGGCGCATCCCATTTAGCCTGCAGCACAGCGCCCCAGGTGAGTCCTCCTCTGACCTTCCATTGAAAGAGTGATAAATTAACAGTCTCCTGTCCAGACTAACCAGGAACTCACCGGCAACTCATCAAAACAGCCAGACACGTCAGGGGAGACTGACATTTAAAAGTCTACTATGGTGGGATTGGGTTTGTCCGTTTAAAGGAGCATTATGCATATAATTCCTCATTTACAATCGCAAGGCACAACAGAAAGGGCATTTCCTGTGCTGCCATTAGCGGTCCATGCATCTTATTTACCACGAATAGACAGGAGTATTGGATTGGGAAACAATATTTGTTCCTTGTTTGTTCAGACATAAATCAATATTTTATGGGTCAAGGAGGCTCTTTGACAACGAAAAAACAACATAAACCTCGATAATATAATCCTGGGACAGTAACATTTCTCACTGAGGTCAAGGTATTTTGTGTGTGTGTGTGTGTGTGTGTGTGTGTGTGTGTGTGTGTACCTGTATATAGTCCACAGGGTTCTTGCCTTCGCCTTCCTCCGACACCAAGGCCTTGCCCTGCTCCCTCAGGAAGGCACTCATGCATTCACACATGGTCTTCAGACCGTTTGGCACGCGACTGAACAGCTTGTACATGCAGCCCAGGTCTGTCATGGAGGGACAACAGGACACAGACCACACACACACGGGGTTAACTGAGTGCTCCTGCTCCCAAGCTCAATTCTGTTCTCCTTGCAGACAGCACAGGGCTGTGGGGTGGTGTGTAGGACTTGCGGTAGGGTAAGGTAGGGTAGGGTAGGGTAGGGTAGGGTAGGGTAGGGTAGAGAGAGTTGTGATCAGAGTTGTGAGCACCCCGAGGGCTCCATTAAAGACTCATTTCTACAGATTACTTGTCTTGTACAGTTTTTAGTTCAAGTTGACTTCTATTTAGCTGCAAATCATGATCATGTACCATTAGTTAACAGTAAAGGTATCATCCCAGTTCTTCTGAAAACTCATCCTTGGAAATCACTCTGACCATATGATTCAAAATGTTATGGGGTAACATCAGGAAAGCCTTCTAAAACTGAACACACATTCATGGTGAAATAACTGAAAACAAACAAAAAAAAAAAATCACAGAAACAAATGAGTTTCTTTCTCTTTTAGCACACATCAACAGCAGCTTTTGACCAATGGTACACTGACCCTCCGTCTTGCCATTCTTGAGCATGTGGACCAGGCCTGAGTTCTCCATCTCCACGATGGTCTTCATGTGCTTGGAGATGAGCTCGCGCTCCACCACCTTCACAATGGGCTCCTCCGTGGACTTGTCCAGGCAGTGCATCACCCGCTCGATCTCCTCGTTGATGCGCGCCTCCACCTTCTTAATGTAAACGCTGGCACAGTTTTCGGCTAGGAACTTTTGACTTTCCATCTAACAAAAGAAAATATTACATTATCATAGCTTTTAAATTACATAATTATATTATATTATATTTATGCTATATTCTGCATTATATTTATGCTATATTCTGCATGATGATATGTTTTGATGTTTAGGGACTGCACATGAACAAAAAGCTGCAAACAAAAAGATTCTTCAGGTAAACATTAAGTCATCTTTTGATGAAGCTGACATAGGTCAGAACATTACAGTTAAAAGCCGGTAGCATTAACTGTTTCTGAAATGCACAGAAATGCATGTCTCTACAGGTTCACAAATCACACACTGAACCATTTCAGCTAAACCGGTCTGTCATTGCAAACGTTAGGTGGAAATTTGAAAACATCTATCTTAAAGCAACACAATGAAGGAAATTCCCTTTTGGTTGATTTTCACTCTACTGGGTGGGCACACATTTAGGGCTAAGGGGATACCCAATGTGCTGAGGACTGATAAAAGGCATCATGTTCCTGGTAAGAACAACAAAGCAACATCGGGCAATACCAGGCATTCTGGGCATGCATCAGTACTGACAAAGACGTACATTGCCTATAAGTCAGTGTATTTTGAAGCCATTATTTTAAGGCAAAAGAACTACAATGTGCTGGTTTAAACGACCTGCTATTCAGCGTGACCTCACCTGGAAGAACTCTGCAGACATTTCTAAAAAGGGGGCTTCGAAGTCCTCCTCGTACACGGAGCGACCCTCCAGACTGAGGATCACCTGCATTAGACACGCGTTACGGATGGCTCCCCTAAAAGGGCAGGACAGGAACACACAGGGGGGGGAGGAAACAACACAAACAAACGGGGGGGTGGTCAGTGGCTAGCTGGACACATCACACATGTACAATCATTTACCAGTCAGCTAACTGGGGGATCAAAGACCCTCTACACATACATTAACAAACAAGATTAATGCATATTATTGAAGACTTTTTTTCAGTAGAGAATTTCTATGACAGATTTATGAGCATGTGTAGTACTGTGTACCTTACATTTATATACCAAGGGTTAAAACTACTACTACGAAACTACTTTTACTTGATTGGGTATTTGGTACTTGTATTTATTGTTTTTGTTGTTTATTGAAGAGATCCATATGGGTGTTCAAAATACACCAGACACACATACTGCATGCACACGGGTGCCCACAGAGACACACACACACCAGTGGCAACAAAAATCTGCACTGATTCAAACATAGAAACAGACACACACACACAGACACACACACAGACACACACCTGTCGACCACCTCCCCCTTCCTCTCGCGGGCAATCATGTCCAGGAGCGTCTGTTTGAGGTGGTCTCGAATACAGCCGTAGCGCACTACCTGGTCCCTGAAGATGATGAGGCCCAGGTTGTACACGTTCTCCACATTATTCTGCTGCACATACACCCGGTCCTGAAGTGTGAGAGAGAGAGAGAGAGAGATAAAATGATAGAGAGACAGAGAAAAAAAATGAAGGTTATGCAGTGTTTTAAAACTCTCTGTTCCTACCTACCCCCAGAAAGAGTCAGAAATACTGAACTGGGTCATAATGTTCTCAGCATTCTCTGCCATGCGTAGTGAAAAGTGCTGAACTGCACTTGTGGAAGGGGAAGATGTTCTATGTATTGCAAGAAGAATATGCTGGCTGATCAATGATACTTTCTGTCAAAAACAATGCTGCGAGTCATATCGACTCACAACGCAGACCCCCCCCCACCACCACCTCCAATACACACACAGACACGCACACACACACACGCACACGCACACGCACACGCACACGCACACGCACACGCACACGCACACGCACACACACACGCACACGCACACGCACACACGCATGCACGCACACACACACGCACACACACACACGCACGCACATGCACACACATAGTAGTGTGATTTAACACAAGTTTACAATATGTTTCAAAGAAACTGTGAAGAAAACCCAAAAGAAATGTAACTGCAGGCTGAGAGTTCTATAAGGGATTTATAACTGTTGCTGCTGATTAGTATTCTTGTCCAGCACCTCAGAGGTCAGCTGGCCACACGAGACTAACTCACAGCGGGAGATCCGCAGGCTCTTGTGCAAGAGTGGGAATGTGTGTGTGCGCGTGTGTGTGTGGGAGACAGAGAGAGACAGAGAGAGAGCGCATGTCTGCGTGTGCGTGTGTGTGTGTGTGTGTGTGTGTGTGTGTGTGTGTGTGTGTGTGTGTGTGTGTGTGTGTGTGTGTGTGTGTGTGTGTCCTATTGAAAAACACTGGGAGCTCAGCAACGCCAGTGAGGTGAGGAGTGCAGTGTGGAGCCAGGAGAGAATGCCCGCAGCTCTGTGATTACTGAACGGCCGCCTGTCCGAGACACCACCAGTACACCCTTCGACCCCCAGTCACACACCCCCACAACCATCCCCCACCCTCTTCACAGGAGCCCAATCAAAAACCACTGAGGCTGGAACAGAGAATAAAATCGAATTGGATGGAGTCGCGTCGCCATTCTTTTCAAAAGCTTCTGTACACATGCCATTCCATGCTGCGACAGAAGGCATTATCAAAAGATTCCACTCTGGAACCTGTTTTCCGAAATTTGCATAAATGTTCAGGCCCAGAGCATGGGATTGTCTTTTGGACGAAAGGCCAAAATGCGACCAAACTTTTTTTTTCTTCCGTTCACCGTAGTTGTGTGAGTGACTGCATACCTCAAACAGCAACACTACAGTCCTACAAGACACCCTAGTACCACCACTACCCACATCTCCACAGGTGACCAAATAAAAAATGTTTTTTTATTTGAAACGGAATTGTTTGTTTGCAATACCAACCATATACATAAGGATGTCTCGTATCATGACCATGGCAGTCTGATGGTCATTCCACGCCTGGTTTAACGTCTGCAGGAAGTTATTATTCAAGGAATTCAGGACATCTTCCCTTACCTGGTGGGGTGGAGAGGGGGAGGAGACAAGAGAACGTGTTATTATGGCAGTTAAGGACACTTGGCCCCGCCCACCCTGCTGAGTGATTACATCACTGCTCAATCATTCCACCAGATATCGGAGGGCAGGGTTGCCCGCGGCAACCGCTGACATTATCTGTGAACGTGAAGGGACAATTGAGACAACAGAGGAAGTTGGTTTCCACATAACTAGACTAAGGGCAAAGACAATGGAGCTCTATTGCTGACAGAGAGTAGACCAAGGTGACAAGATGTTGCTTATTCAAAATTCAGGTGTGTCAAAACACTTGAACCATTACAAAAAGGGTCACTGCAGAAAATGGCCTAATTTGTGACTTTGAATCTGTCAAGGAAGACTTTGAACCTAATTTAAATGGCAATCAACAAGCAAAGTTCTGGTGCATGAACTATAGCTATCATGTGGCATGTGGGAGCATTGAGCTCACTCATCAATATTGGCGGTTAAACTCTTACCCATGGTGTTTAATTAGCTAATTAATTTTGCCTAGTTATTAAATTAGTTTAGTTAGACTTAAGACTGCACTTTGCCCATCATTCAAATTAAGGACCTGTGCGTGTGTGTGTGTGTGTGTGTGTGTGTGTGTGTGTGTGTGTTTCAGCGTCCTGTTAGGCCCTCCTGTTAACACTCACTCAAGGGCAGAGAAATGCAGTTCCATCTGATTGAACACAAAGGCCTAACTAACTACACTTAACCAGTGCTGGATAAGTTTCCTATGTCAATAACATCTTGCTTGCTAACTGTCTTGCTTTCCTTTACCCCACATTGAGCTTTGGGATAACAGACAAAGCTGTAGGAGAGGGACCTACTTTGTTAATCAGGTGCTCGGTGACAACCTCTCGTAGTCCTGTGTACAGCTTCTCGCCATGTTTGTGAAGTACCATAGTGTAGGCGTTCCGGTAGAGCTCCTCGAAGCTCAAGCCGCTGTTGTTCTTTCTCTGGATCTCCTGGATGGCATTCTTCAGGAGGTCCCAAATGTTGTTCACATACTTCTCATCCATTGTCATCTACACACACATGAGAGGAACACAAGATATCAAATCATGTGGTAGCAAGTGGCCATTGTTCTTAGACTACATCAAATTATTCTAGTGAAATACTGCACAATGTTTACTTCTTCCTATTCTACTCAATTATTGCATTTGGCTCTTAAAAAAGAAAATCATGCACCAAGGCATAGTCAGGTGCATAAATAAACACTTGGAACAGTTGGAAGATTATATTGTCAGTATTCTTTTTTTTTTTTTTTAAATCACATTATTTGTACATCAAGGAGCTTATCTAATTATGATTCATTGTAAAATATGAATAACACGTCCATGTCTCTAAACCAATTAGATTAACCGGGAAAGAAAACAACAACCTCCTTTGACGTGTTCATGCCACCACTATTGTTACATCATCATGACAAAAATCAAAAGGCATAGTTTAGTACTTCTATGGAAAATCTGTGGAATGCTACTGTAATTTCCAGATCGTTTTGTCAAACAACCTTTATAGATTTCCATGGAGAGAGCATTGGTACGAAGCGAAAATACAGCCAGGCTGTGGACTTCCCCAGTTGGCTCCAGCATTCTGCGCATGCCACAGTAAAACAGCTTGTTCAAGAGAGACTGGCACAATTCAATCTTCTGAAGTGCAAAGGCTAAGAAGGGGGCAACATGCATAAAGGCACAGAGAGCACAATCCAGTGATAGCCTACTTTCAATTCAGTTGATAGCAAATCGCTGTGGCACTGGTCTATTTATAAAGGAGAGCCTAATCTCGGCTTCTCTATGTGTGCACAGGTTAATGCGCCACTTCAAAATATAATATTGCAATGGTTTCCGCATTTCCTCCCTCTCCAAGACAGCTGTAGCCAGCTCAGATGAAAAAATACTATTACTGAGGATAAGCCTAAGGCAAACATAAGGTTTAAAGCAACACCAAAGAACTTTTCTTCTGTCACACGCACCATTTGTTTATCCAGCACCGGCTTTGCAAATAACAATGTCCACAGACAAAGTACTGTACAACATGTTGCATGATTTTATGAAAGTATGATGTATTGCGACATCAGATGCAAGTCAAATTTTAGTTTCTTATGTCTCATTCCATCGAACTACAGATCCTCTACCCGATCCGGCAAACTTATATAGTGCGGTAGTCGATAGAGGGCTGCGAAGCGAATGCAGAAAGTGCCATTCACCGTGTTACGAGTTGATGAACCACTGAAACGATTTTGGAAACATTATTTTAAGGTACAAAAAACTCTTTGGTGTTGCTTTAACAAGCCACATTTGTGCATACCATTTAGTCTATAGTAAATGCATAATTATTTAATAAAAGCAAGGGTATTTAAATTCCTCAATATTCTACAACAATACCAGCCAAGTTATGGACTTTTTAACTAGCCTGCTCAGTGATTTAACTTTATAGAGAATGTATAACCATTAAACTTTGTACTTCAAAATCACAACAGATTGATGTAGCAGTAAAGTTGCTTTCAGGAGAGGATCAATGTCCCAGAGTACACTATATGACATTACTACACTGCATTATAGACTTCATCACTCAGTTTGCACCTGTTCATGTTTCAATGGACTGTTATTGTACTCCTGATGGGTTTAGCCGTTGTTAAGGTTTCACTCTTATCTTACAACAGACTGTCTTTATCAGTGAATCAGATGAGAGGAGGCTCAAGCTCTGGTATGAATGTCTAGACAACTGACATACATCCAAACAGGGATCAAAGTCTGAGTTTGAAAGAGGTTCAACAATTCGGTGACATAGGCCACATTAATGTACCAATCACAATATACAGCCAACCACTTGAGCACGGGTCAAACTGAGTCATCTCACCAGTTCACTTCCCTAAATACCATATACAAACGTCACAACAACACATATTGGGATAGCCATCTCATAAGCAACACCTTCTATTTGCGTTAGGCCTACACAAGTGATCTGTCACCACTGTCGGACAGTTGTTGTCACCCTGCTACCAGTCAGAGTTGGCCATGGTGATGCACCAAATCAGACAGCACATCAGACAGCACAGAGTGCAGGGGACAGGAGACGAGGGGTACGATGGACATTTTTGTCGAGCTTGTTCATACATGACAAGAGCTAGTGCCACACTCACAGAGTGCATGCAGACAGACGGAATATTTTTTCTTTCTTTCTTTCCTGAGAAAGAAACCCGTTGAGCGTGGCTAGAACCTTCCCTGCAGCAACACACACATGCACATGAGCGCACACACACACAGACGGGCGCGGAGACACACTGGAAAGGCCACTTGTGGAAAACCCCCGGCAGGCAGGCAGGCAGGCAGAGTGGCAGGCACACAGGCCGGCAGGCTGTGGGCTTCTGAACTCAGGCTTGCAAAGCTCTGATTAAGATGCCACGTGCCACTAGCAGTGGCCACAGCAGGCACAGAGATCTGAGTCACCATGACTTGGTTTCAGATATGGGCATTACAAAGATGGCTGCAGAGCAGTAAGACTTAACTATAAGGACTAAAATTCCAGTGTGTGAATGTGGATAAGGTCTGATTCACATCTGGTGAGCCCTTGCCCATGCTTGATAAAGGCCAGATATGGATTTAGAAGAAGTGTCAATATGCAGTAATTTTATTTGACCAACGTTTCGGCTTGCGCCTTCATCAGGGTCATTTAAGCCGAAACGTTGGTCAAATACAATTACTGCATATTGAAGTTCTGAGTGTGCCACGACACTTCTTCTAAATTCAAGTCTTATTTACCATCGTGAGCACCTCACAAGGTGTGCGTTTACCATCATCAAACAAAGGCCAGATATGGGCCACATAAAGTTCATCATCAGGTGAAGTCTGAGGATCATCAACTTTTCATGCAGTGGGGCCTGGGGCCTGAACGGTGGTGTCAGCCTTGTGCCTAAAGCACTCTTTTGACAAGCGTGAAGTGATCTTCACAGATGAGATTGTGTCTCTACAGGCTTTCTTAAAACTGGTGAGATGCAAGATGGCCAAGGGAGGACTTTTCTATTGTGTTATGTAAACAACACAGAGTTCACAAAAGGCACAGTCAGAGCGCTCACTTGGCTTGAACAGAAACAACAAAGTAACACAAACAAGATTAGATGTTGGGGGGTAGAATGATGTTGGGGGCACCAATCCTCCAACACCCTAAAAATTGTATTTGGTGGCAGATCGCTGTCTGTTCCAGTAAATCACAAGATTCACAAAATGTGACAAAGTGGACTTCAAGAAACAGAGAACTGCCATTACAGAAAACTTACGCAAAACTCGGCCTTTTTCTACATGACAAGGCTTGTTCGTTGTTTAATATCTAGAAACAGTACTACTATTTCAAAGTTAACAAAGAAACGTAGGACAAAGTGGAGATCGTAGAAGAATTGTGATAGCTGACATGGCATTGTTCGGAGGCTAACTTGTCAACCGATACAGCTGGTAACATCTGCAGTAACGTAGCCATCTGAAAACTGTATTGTTCGTAGTAGCTGGCTAGAAATCGGATATTAGGTGAACACAATCAGCAGCGTTAAAAATCGCAAATAAAGTACCACTGTCAACTAACACGAAATTTAAAGAAGTTCGCTTGTTGGTTGACAAGCAGTTCAACTAGCCACTGCTACCAGGAAGCATGACTCGGTGTAACGCTATGATTCATTCTGGGCTCGACTAACGTTAGCTAACCCTCTAAAGTCTGGTTGCTTTACATCTCCAGTGTTAACTTCTGACGACCTAACAGTTAGTCAGAAACACCCGAGACGACTGTATCAGTCCATAGGTAACTTTAGTTAGGTAAGTTAACGCTACCTGACAAGGCAGTAAACAAATGCAACTTCAGTGAACTCAATTTGCTAGCTCACGCTAGTTTATCTGTTTATACCAGCTGCTGCTACATAAATCCTGTTAAGGGACGGTTAGATCAGGAAAAATAAAGCTGTATGACACTAGTCCTTTTCATGGTAGTCCTGAAAACGTGTTAACCTATCAGCTGACACTTCGCAGTCTCCTGGCTGGCTTTATTTTTATTCAATCAAATAGCCAAACTAGCCAGCTAGCTTGCTAGCAGACAGTCGCCTCCATCACCAAACAATCAACAAAGCTTGTTAGCTGTCCCAGTTAGCTTACGACATACAAATGTGTTTACGGCTCTTCTGGCCATTACTTAAACAATGACATGAAATCCCAAAAGCCTGTCTCGTCTGTCATCACCAAAAATAAGTGGTTCGGGCCACTACTCACAGGAAAGGCTCGTATCCTCATCTTGGTGGAGTCCTT
The DNA here is from genome assembly GCF_046254945.1 of Alosa pseudoharengus. NCBI lineage: Eukaryota > Metazoa > Chordata > Actinopteri > Clupeiformes > Clupeidae > Alosa > Alosa pseudoharengus. The sequence continues at coordinate 31,131,854 of NW_027468663.1, forward strand.
GGGTTTGGTGGGTTTGGCCAGGTTGGACATGTTGGACATGTTAGTGAGTGCGCCGTCCCTGTTTAATCATGAAAGCCTAGTAAAAGGGCATAAGAAAAACGTGAACAACAATCCCCCAAGACCTATATCTGGGGGCTCTCTCTCTCATACACTCTCTACGTTGTGGAGTTGTCACACCTCCACCCGCCGGCAGTCTGCTCAACCAGTCTACAGTGATGGCGGACCAGCAGTTCTCAGAACGCAGCGGTCTCCTGATAATCACGCGAGATCAACTGTGTGTGTGTGTGTGTTTGTGTGTGTGTGTGTGTGTGGGAGGGGGGAGTGAGTGAAAGAGTGAATTAGTGAGAGAGAGAGAGAGAGTGAATTAGTGAGAGATTGAGTGTGTGAGAGAGAGAGAGATGAAGTGATAGGAGCCTGTTAAAATCAGTAGTTAGTAGCCTAGCAATTGTCATGACAAATCTTGTCAGCAGTGTTTTGGACAGCAAGAGAAAACTAGTGTTGTGAGGGTTCTGCAGCTCCACAGAAGTTGACTGCAAGTCAGTTTGGATGGACTTGGTGAGTAGGCCTAATCTGGCTGAAAACGTGTAAGGGTGGTTATGTTGCTGCCTTTAGAGTAAAATCTGCATTAGCCTGCTATCTGAGAAACAGAGCGATTAGGCTACCAAAAGTTGACCATGGTCAAACCAGCTTTCAGCAAAGGACAGTCCTCCCTTCCTGATTACCAAGTAGGCCTATGTTTTGTGTAGGCTCAATTGCATTGTAAATAAACCCTTATCTAGAGGAAAATAATATTTCAATACAGTGCGTAATTTGGTAGCAATAATGTTATGTTCACTAAGGATCTAAAAAATGTGATTAGTGTTACAAATCCTATTATCTTTGAAAAGTCAGAACACATATGTATTTGTCAATGTACTTTTTTGTTGTCAAAGCATTAACAAGTGAAGTCAAGTCAAGTTTATTTATATAGCGCATTTCATACACAGAGGTCATTCAATATGCTTTACGAAAACAAAAGCAAACAGTAATAACAAATAACAGCATAGAAGTGCAATAGTCAAAGAATAATTTAAAAGGTAAAGATCATAATAAAAAAGAAAACAAAAAACGCATAAGGTAAAATAATTTAAAAAATAAAGAATAATTAAAAAGACAAAATTAAAGACACAAGGTAGATGTAATTTTCAAGGCAGATTCAGAATTTGTAAGTCAGTGTGGTTAGCATAAAGCACCTGAGAACAGTTTGGTCTTAAGTCTAGATTTAAAACATTGGCTACAGTTGGGGCCTTTTTGATGTCATCCGAAAGTTGGTTCCAAAGCTCAGCCGCATATAGCTAAAAGCTGCTTCATGTTTAGTTCTAACAGCAGGTTTTACTAACAGGTTTTTCTCCTGAGACCTGAGAGGACGATAAGGTGTGTACTGCTGAAGCATGTTTGATTATTAGTTTGATTGATTATTTAGGTCCTGCTCCATTTACTGATTTATAAACAAGCAGTAGTGCTTTAAAGTCAGTTCTGTGACTTAGGCTACTGGAAGCCAGTAGCCTAGTCACACACATTCAAGATTATTCAAGATCAACAATTCAAGATTATTCAAGTTCAACAACAATTGTTATTGTAATTCTGAAGGAGCAATGTGCAACAGTGACATTTCTTTAGTTTTAATGTATTTGCTTATATTTGTAAGGATATGATGTAGAAACTTCAGATACTGCCGCTTAGCATGACCATGAGTGTAGTTTTAAGCTGTATACTAATAGTCAGATGTCAGAATAGTTTCTGTGTGATTTGAAAATGGTCAAATTGACAGAAATGGGACTACTATAGTATAAGAACAGTAGAAAACTGAATATATTAAAATGCTGCTCATTATCAGATTTGTATCCTTTTTGTAGACCTAATTAAGCAGACTGTAAATCACTGTCATAACATTAATAACCAGAAGATGGCGGTATGGCTAACTATTTTCTCCCATCTTCCACCGTGACACCATCTACTCCAAGGGGTTCGAGTTTGAGGTCATATATGACCTCAAACTCGAACCCCTTGGAGTAGATATATATTAGTAATATATATATATATATAATATATAGTAATATATATATATATATATAATAATATATATATATAAATAATATTTATATAATATATATATATATATAATATATATTACTTGGCTGAAGTGTATGTCTATTTTAAACATTTCCCTCTTTTAACTTAGTTGATTACAGCTAAGAAATTATATTTTATTTTTCTGACATTGCAGAAATAATCCCAAATACACATTCCTAACAGTGCCACTGCACCAGAAGTGCATATGGTCATGAACCAGCACATTCCAGAACAATCAAACAGATACAACAAATAGCTGACTTGCAAAAAATAAATCACTGATGGCATAGTGCATTTCAGAGCGGATGGAAACAACAACAGGGTCATAAGGATGACATGGGGATGGGATGACTAGATACAGTATGGCCTTCCTTTTTATGACACGCCAGAGAGAGTTGCGCCTTCTCTTGTGAACACCATAAGAGAGAAGTGAAGCTTCTAGAAATGTAAGGAGCAGCTGTCTCTTCAATCTGATATGTCTTGGGGGGGGGGGGGGGGGGGGGTTCAGTGCAGCATCAAGATGCCTCCTCTTGCTTGTCAGTCCCCAGATATTTTTAGAGGAGCAGGGTCATCATCATAGCTAGTTGTTTACGTAAACGGCTAGGTAACCACGTCCATTTGCAGAGTTAGATGTCAGCAAAAAAACACTGAGATGGTGTTGAGTATTACTGGTGTTAGTAGTACTCACTCTCTGTATGCAAGACAGTGCATGTTTACCATTGCAACACTTGTTATAGTGAATCAGTGGCAGGTATAACCTCATTGCTACCCATTAGGTACTGACAAGAAGGGCAGAATTCAATATTGCTAATAAAATCTATAAATAGTATCTTAAGTGTCTTGGCAGTGTGTCAGACTGCTGAGGTTACAAGGAAATAAACCAAGCCTGGCAGTCTGAGATCAATTTCTGCATCTCATGTTACCTTGGGCCTTTGGTTTGGTTTTATCCCTTTAGGCAAGTTTATTTGCATAGTATAGCACAGCACAGAATGCATAGGCCTACCCAATGTGTTTTATGTCAAATATGTTTGTATAACACTCATTTTCCAAAGAGACAGTAGCACAAAATGGCAAATCAGACACAAATTCTGGCAGTGGTCATTTTAGTTAAAGAAATCACAGATTTGTCACAAATTCAGTGAATACCAGTCACATCTAACATGTTTTTGTTATTGTCTAATATTTCTGTGCCAACTCTTTTCAGAAAATCTGAATTTATAAAAGTGTCTGTTTTGTACACAAGTCACTCCTCCCTTAAATATATGTTTATATCATTCTTGCCATAGAAATTGTACGGTAATGCACAAAGCAGTCTTTAGCAGTGAAGGGTCATCTTTTTTAGCTAAAGCAACACGATAACCAGAGTCCAGAACCTGGAGATCTTTGGGGCAAACATGGAGAACAATTAGATTTATATGTGTGTGTAGTAGTAGTTATCTGCATTACACTAGTCTGTGAATATGTTCAACAAGTCCCAAGTTCAAACCTATAAGTCCCCAGACTCCCCACACAGCTATCTACCCTACGGTGTAGGTCTGATGTAATTGTAGCACGCCCTTGCAGCATTCCTCTCTTCATCATTTTCCCCTCTGTTGCTCACTATTATACTTTGCACTATAAACAAATCCTTTGCCAATTAACTGTGCAAATGTAAATGTAAAATGTATGTAAATGCATGTCACCTTAACTATTTTGTGATATATGCCTACCTCAAGTGATGTTGCATGTATGAAATACAGGGCATATGTCTTCGAAAAAGGCAAGCTTCACATAGGATGAAACATGGCAAATGTCACGTAAATTTATGCTGCTGCTGCCATTAAATTGCACACAATTTTTTGATACATCCATATGAAGCAATCGAAAGCTCACTTCCTCTTCATATCATGCAAATCATTTTCAATTCTAACATCAAGACGACATCTTTGTTCCCAACAAAAGTCTAATTTTAGCCGATTTCTCACCTACATCACTGCACCACTGCTTCTCCTGCTTGTTGCCAGTGGCGACAATGACTGAATCAGAATGCATTCCGTATTTGTCCTTCACAAAAGTGTAGTTTCTTGCTTTTGTTTTTCTAAAACCTCTCTCCCAATTATCGACTTGTTGTTGTTGCATGTTTTTGTGTTCTGTTCTTTGGAAAGGCTGTTTTTTCCCGAAGCATTGGGACAGTCATCTACAGACTAGAGGCCATTTATTATTATTATTATTATTATTAACTTTATTTGTTATAGAGGGACAGTGTACACTAATTGACATTTTACAAAGAAAATGTAAATGCACCCAAATTTTAGCCAAAAGGCTAGTTTCCATTGGTAGTCCCCCTGCCAGAAGGAGCATGGCAAAATTACCTATTAATTAAAATAATAAATTACAGCAAAAAAGCAAACAAAACAAAAATAAAACAATTATAATATATATAAAAATACACACGCGCCAACACACACACACACACTCCAACAATACTCTTCTAATCTCATACACTAATGCTGACAGACTTGGTTGTCTATCAGGTTGAGTTTATCTGAGTAAGTCTCATTGCACTAGCACACTTTTCTCTCTCACACACAGTCTCTCTCTCTCTCTCTCTCTCTGTGCCTCTAAGTGTGTGTGCGTGTCAGTGTCTATCTGAATGTGTTAGTGGGTTTGCTCAGATCATGCCTCACATACCAGAACCATTCATTATTCCAGGGTGATGATATGGATGATGCCAGAGTTGTGAAAGGCTTGTCGACGGATGGATCACCACCACCCGCAGGTTAAGCTCACTCTCTCCCTCTGGCTGGCAGGCTGCGGGGTAGCCAGACTCTAGCCAGATCAGGCCCGGACCTGTCCATCACTCGGCTCCTATCTGGAGGAGTGTGAGAGGGAGGGATATTTATAGCACCACTTGTCTACTCTGGACATCTGCTTTCTCCTTATAACCTTCGCTGACCACATTTGTTTTCCTTTTTTATTCATCCCCCCATCCACCCTCTCTTCCTCTAATCCCCCTCCTCTGTCACTCTTTCTCTCTTGCTCTCGCTCACTCTCTCAGCACAGGAATCCAATAATGAGATAATGTTGCTCCTTGAGAAATGGTTTGTTGACTTTGCCGCAAGGCTTTGAGTTTTGGGTGGGGCCCCTCAAGGTTATTTGTGGACGATGGTGTTAAGTGATTGGCTGAGAGCATGTAGAATAATATCTGACCCCGGCGGGCAGACTTGTTTGGCTGTCTCCACGGAGCTCAGTTATAGCTGAGCATTTCAGAGTGGGTGAAACGTGCGACCCCAAATGGCCTCTTAGTCTGGACTCTGGAGTGGTTCGGGGGCCAGATCGGTTCCACCATCAGCTGCTTCATGGTTCCGCCATCTTCTAGAATATTACGGCAAATGATCAAATCAAGTCAATTCCTGGTGGTGTTATTATGTTGTAGACATAGTTGAGCTTATCTTCGGTATTGTGTTGTTGTGCACCTTGAGTAAACACCACTGCAATTACATTTCTATGTGAAAGTGTGTATCAGTAATTATGTCAGAGCTTCATGAGATCATGGGCTAAGTCTGATTATGGGTGTTGACAGAGTTGTACGTGCGTTTGGGAGTGACATTGGTTGGCATTCATTTTAGGTTGTTTCTCATTGTGTGTACAGAACTTATGAACAGTAGCCAGCCACATGTGTTGCTGCATGCTCTGAATATTTTTCACCACATTCTTCCATTGTCTCTACAATCTCCATATGGTTTTGTTTGCTCTTACCTGATTCCATCTGTTGGCGTTCTTTGCCATTAAACGAGCAGTCTATGGTTTTTGTTGGGAAAAGTTGAAATGCCTCTGGACCTACAAGAATAACTTAATCTGAAAGATGATAGCAGATAATGGTTACTTTTATTTTTGCCCATTTTTTGTTTGCGGTGTTACTTATGCACTTGTTGACAGTGTAAGGAGACATACAAACAAATGCATGCATGCAAACAGAAAGTGTGTATGCACACTAATATTGTTGAACACTGTTTATTCCTCTTGCCTTCAATGTAGATATCATCACCAGGTCGAGAAGTATTTCCATTTGCTGTCAACAACTGCTTACTCTCCACCAAGCCAGCCTTTATTTTCCGCCTCCTCCTCCTCCTACCCATGATGCTAAGTGGATCCACAGGTCGATTGATGTGCCATTTCCTCCTCCACAGGGTCGGTTTGCTGGTTTGGCGTGTGTCCCAATGATTCTCTCTGTACTGGAGGACTCTAACCTACCTCTCTTTGCCACTATTGATGTTGCACTATATAGCCTCTCAGTGCTGGCCTTGCATGGCACCACCCTGTCCCAGAGCTGACTCAGGTGGAGGGCTGAAGCCGAGGCCGTGGGGGTGGGTGAATTGACGAGGCATTAACTCCCATAGGATTGGGGCGTGGTGCTATTAGTTCAGAGATAGAACTGATAAGGGCAGCTTAATTGTCTTTCCCAGATACAGTAGACAGACAGATGGACACACTCGTATAGAAAGAGAGAGACAAACACACACACACACACACTCATAGTTGTACATGCAGACACAGATGCTCACACAGCACAGTGCTCTCTTATACAGTATTCACTAATATCTGTATTCATGAGAATTTCTGAGGTGTGTGTATGTGTGTGTGTGTGTGTGTGTGTGTGTGTGTATGTGTGTGTGTGTGTGTGTGTGTGTGTGTGTGACAGACAGATTTGCGTCACATTCAGGAACGGACTGTGTTTAGTGTCTGCCTGTTGTCTGACGGGATGGGTGGGGGAGTTTGAGACTAAACCACTGTGAATCTGCATAGGTGCCTCAAAGCATGAATGGACGAAAAGAGTACAGACACATGCGTTTACATGAGAGGGGTGTTTGTCTTGGCCGGCAAGCTAAGCATGGATAATAGGCTTAGCACCAAATGAATATGGGGGTTGGGTGTGGATCTGTGTGTGGGGTGGGAGATCCCTAAGATGCTGTGGACGGTGGACCCGAGCGCTGGACCATTAAGCTCGTGGTCCCAGGCTCTCGCCGTGTCTAATCCTGCCTCTTATTTTCCTGTGGATTTGAACAGTAATCAAATGCCAGTGAAACAGGAGCCTAATGCGCTCCGATCCGCCATAATCCAATTATTTGCTTACCCCTGGAGCCGTCTCCCAGCAGGAACTATCGCCATGCGCCGCCCATGCTAATTTACAATTATTCAAATGAGACCACCGGCCAGTAAACTCAACTGTCAGATCACTGAACACTGCTGCCGTTGCTGCCGTTGCTGCTGCTGCTGCTGCCGCAGTCAGAGAGAGGAGATTGATCAATTGAAAGTCTCCTCCTTCACACAGTGATGACAGAGATATGAAAGAGTGACGTGATGCGGCTGTAAACCTAATGATTACGCCTGTGGAGCCCAGCCCAGCCCCTCTATGAAAGATATAGTGATATTGTGGCAGAAGTTGTGCTGCAGTCATGATTCTTTTATTGGGATCACATCGCAAGTGTCAACAAACAGTCGCCCTGCCATGGTTGTGGGAGTGTCTTTCACTGTGCCAACCCTGATCATAAACTGCTGTTGTGGTTGTTAGGGTACAATAGCCTGTTGATGGATATAAACGTCTTTAAATCACAAGAATGGAGTGCACAATAACGCCTCTTGTCCATGAGACTTGAGTTACTGCTGTAATGATGTTATTGTCATGAAAAGACTGATAATGAAATTTATATTATTTATAGCATAATTAAATATTATATATTAAATTCATATTCTACTTTTACTACAGAGACCGATAACTGATTTGCCTGTGTATGCAGCTGGTATGAGATCAACTTCCATCACTTTATGTCTAGTGAAATTATTTCTGGTAAAGATTTTAAGATATTAAGAGTAGTTTTTTAGAGCATTGAAAATACTGTTCATGACTTACAATTCCTTTAATTTCCTTTAGTTTTTAATGCATCTTTATTTGTATGTGTGCTATGATTGTTAATTAGCTTACTAAAAAGGGTAGGGCTTTATTTGTAAAAAAAAAAAATATATATATATATATATATATATAATTTTGTTCTTAACTGTATATATATAATTTTGTTCTTAACTGTATACAGTTAAGAACAAATGTATTCATACCCCTGGCAAATATTGATAGTATAGTTTGTAAGACAATGTGGGAGAAACATGGAAAAAAAGAAGCATTTTCATCTTTTTTAACATTTTTATGAAAAATGGCAAGTCAAAATTATCCATACCCTTTTTAAATAATCAATGGAAACATCTTAATTTGCATTCACAACTGTCAAAATGGTTCTTATAATATCTACCAAGCCTCTCCATGACTCCACAATGATTCTAGATCACACCTTTTTAACAGCAATCTAGGTTTTGAGGCAGGAACGATTATTTGCCATCACTCTGTCCTTGTGCTTGTGGATTGAGGTCCGGACTCTGGCTCTGCCACTCTAAAATGTTGATATTGTTCTCAGTTAACCATTTCTTGCCTTGTTTGGTTGTATGTTTTGAATCATTGTGTGGTTTGATGGTCCAATGATGCCCATTGGGGAAGGTCTCTCGGCAGACTGCCTGATCTTTTCCACCATAAAAAATCTCAATTTAGCCCCTTGTTTTAGTGTTACCATTTACTTTGAGAAGTTCACCAGGTTTCATTGTCTGAAAAACACCCAAAACTAATACATTTCTATAACTATTCTCCACATTGTGCATGGTGTTTTGGTGGTTGAAATGTTCACTCCATCTCAAAATGGATCACTTGGTCATCTTGGATGCTGATCATGGATCATTCTTCTCCAAACATGCACAACTCAGCTAAACCTTTATAAGGGCACACCTAGACAAAGAATTTAGCTTTCGCTGAATTTTTCTTGACCCAGGGACATGGCCTGAGATTGGCATAAAAATGAAGCATTAAATTCCAATGACACCATGTCCATATCAATTGTCGGGGTTAGAAAAGTATTCTTGGGATGTTTTTCAACCAGGGGGACTTGGTGACCTTCTCAAAAGTAAACGGTAACATTAAAGCAAGAGGCTACACTGAGATTCTGGAGGAAAAGATCAGTGTGCCAAGAGACCTGCCCCAATAGGCTTCATTGGACCATTAAACCATACAATGATCCAAAAACATACAGCCAAACAAGGCAATAAATGGCTAACAGAGAACAATGTCAACATTTTAGAGTGGGCCAGCCAGAGTCCAGATCTCAATCAGTCAAAAAAGTGAGTACAAGGCCAAAGTGATGGCAAATAATCATTCCTGCCTCAAAACCCAGATTGCTGCTAAAAAGGTGCGGTCTACAGTCATTGTGAAGACATGGAGAGGCTTGGAAGGTATTATAAGAACCATTTTGAGAGCTTTGAAGACAAATAAAGATGTTTCCATTGATTATTTAAAAAGGGTATGAATAATTTTGGCATTGGCCTTTGGCCATTTTTCATAAAAATGTTAAAAAAGATAAAAAAACGATTATTTTTTTGATCTCATGTTTCTACCACATTGTCTTACAACCTTTTGGCATCTAGCAGCATCATTTTCAGTCAGAACAAAGATACTGGTCAAGATAAAAAATCAACATTACATCAATATTTGCCAGTGGTATTAATAATTTTGTTCTTAACTGTATATATTTGCTAACCAAAAGTTTTTTAACAAAGAAACAATCGATCAAACATGCTCTTTTAATAAACTAATCCAAGCTAAACTAAGTCAACTCAAGTATTTTCATACAAGACTGGGGTATTTTGTGTGCAAGTGTGATGACTGCTTTATCAACCTCTCCCTTTTCCTTTCTCTCCCTCTCTCTCTCTCTCTCTCTGTCTCTCTGTGTTGTTGTTCCCTCGTGTCCTTGGCTCGGAGGAGGAGGAGGAGAGGGAGGAATGCGTCAGGCCGGTGTGGGGACTGCTGCGTCAGGGGAGCCTAAATAAGGGATGGACTCCTGACTCCTGGCTCATGGACGGCGGACGGCGTTCCGAGTGAGCTGGGGCTCCAGGGAATGACTTGGGTACGTGTCCCACCCCCCTTCCTTTCTTTTGCTCACCCTCCCTCTACCCTCCCACTTTCTTTCTTTCTCTCTCTTTCTTTCTCTCTCTCTCTCTGTCTTGGCCTTTAACAGAATTATTTCTGTTCTCTCTCTTTCTCTCTAAATGGCTCTGTGATCTCTACTCTACTCTGTTGTAGTGTTTCTTACAGCAATAGGACTATTTCAGCCAGGCCTCCTCTCTTCACACACACACACACACACACACACACACACACACACACACACACACACACACACACACACCCTGGCTCATGTGCTGCCTCAGACAGAGCTGGCTGAGGCAGGAAGGATTAACTCTGATCCAAGAGGAGCTGGAGCACTGGACTGCTGTTGTGCGGTGCGGTGTGGTGTGGCTTTAGAGTTCAGTGAGGAGAAGCTCCACAGATGTGTACCTGAGGAGCTTAACAGACCAGCAGCAAGCAGGCATTGTTTTTCAGACTCCGATTTTCCTGCTCTCTCAAATCCACCATTCACTGCGGTGAGTACATGAAATACTGGTGATTCAGTGAAGGAAAAATCTCTTACATTTCTCCTGTTTCTCCTCTCCTCATTTTCAACGTTCCCTTTCTTCTTCACTTGTAAAAAAAGGGCTGTCGTTGAGACACTTGTGTCAGTTTAGTCAGGAAGGTGGAAGAGGAACCTTGCTAAATGATGTGGAAACACACAATGGTAACACTCCGGGTTTAAAGAGAAGTCAGATAACCGTGCATCCCACACACACACACACACACACACACACACACACACACACCTGCATGTGTGTGCGCGCACACACACACACACACACACACACACACACACACACACACACACACACACACGTGTACACCCTCATGCTGTGCTCTCCTCAGAGACACACCCTACAGTACTTCCTGTTTTGTGAGCGCGCTCTTTATCTGAACAGTTGCATTCTGGTTAAAGGTCAGCCCCACTTCCTCTTTCTTAAACAGAAGAAGAGAAGCAGCTGTGTGTGTTTGTTTGTGTGTGTGTGTGTGTGTGTGTGTGTGTGTGTGTGTGTGTGTGTGTGTGTGTGTGTGTGTGTGTGTGTGTGTGTGTTGGTAGTGGGGGGGGGTCATCCTTCTCTTATACAGTTTTTTTTCTTCAATGAGTATGCTCACACAAATAAAATGTGCAAACACATTTTAATCTCTCTCTCTCTTTCTATCTCTCTCTCCCTTCCTCTGTTACACACGCATGCACAATGCACACACAATGTGCTCGCATTGCTATCAATGCTATGCTTGCTTGTGATTCAGATCTTACCAGGCAG
>NW_027468663.1:31148253-31153253 GCF_046254945.1 Alosa pseudoharengus
CTGGAATCTCTCTTCTATTGTGGCAGAACCAACTTTCTCATGGGCTAGTTTAACCCCACACTCACATCATTTGTCACAATGAAGTTTGTAAGTGTTGCCTTTATCCTCTCGTAAGATGTCAAGCCATCCCATTGTGACACTGGTGTTGAGAGCAGATGTTCATCAAATATATCAAAAGCTGCAAAGAACAGCCACGAGTCTTCACCTATGAAGCTTTCCAGTTTGAGGGCCACAGCTTCCTCTGGTAGACTTGGAAAGCATGGTTTGCCGTAGTCTGTTTCTGTCCTGTTCCTGGGGGTAGCAGCCTTTCTTATTTTCCTCTGCTCTTGTCACACTTTTCTCCAATCTTTGCCTTTTCCTTTCTTCTTTCCTCTTCTGAATTAAATCCAATCCAGCAATAGTTGCAACTCTGTCTGTCATCATTGATTGCAGGAAAAGCTTATCTTCCTCATTTTCAATTTGTAGGAAGGCATCTTTAGGCCAGAGAACACAAGATTTGTCCAACAAGTCATTGTATTCTTTTTCTTTTTCGACAGTTCTCTTGTTTTTTGCAGTTTTTTTGAATTTCTTGTCATTCTCAAATAATTTCACAAGCTTGTTGCATGTGCTTTTCTCCAGATCTTTCGGATTTGACTTTCCAGACTGTAGTGGAACTCCTGCCCTTTTATATATATTTTCAATTTGGGGGAAGATAACTGTTGCACTCTCATAAACAGACCTATTCCTTTTCCCACATGTCTCTGTTGTGAGATATTTTAATGCTCTTATGATCATCCTCAGGGTTGGAAGCTTTGATGTAGGAAGAACCAAGTCATCTATAGTAGCAGCTGGTCTAAGCCCATACAGCAAAGATGATGCCCGAGTTTTACAAGCAGCCATACTTACGTACAGTGGTGTCAACCTAATACAAGACTTCACCATAGAACATGTATGAAGCTTCTAAGTTGAAGAACTTTTCTTCTAATGGATCATGCAAAAAGTTTGTTCAAATGAACTAGACTGGAAAGTATATGATACTGATGGATTATGAGAGCCACATTTTTAGTACATATTCTAAATATATTATCAAGCACAGTTTGAGTTTTAGCTGTTCATTGAATCATTGTTCAACTACTTTTAAACAATACAAATGTATTATGAATCACATTAATGCTTCTCAATCCCTTGCAAAGGTTCTTAACATGATCTCTGGGTCACAAGAAATCAATAAATGGAGTCCAACATTGTGATTCAAACCTAACCCGAAAACATAAAATGCGCTTTTTTTTTGGCAAAAAATGCCACCATTAGACTTTTGAATATGGTCAAAATTTTTTACAGGATGTCTTTATTGGTAAAAAGGAACACCCAAACAAAAATCCATCAGATTTTATGAAAGTGAGGGCAACTGATGCACCCTAATATATAGGGAGGAACACCCTCCCTAAAATTTCAGAGAAAAATAAAAAATATATAAAGTGAATTACTAATCTGATAAATTACTGTTAATATTACTATTTTTAACACTTTGAATGAACAAAATCGTTCCCCTAGTTCAAAATGCCAACAGCACCCCCTATCGCTATTGAAAATTACTGTATGGAGGAGCTTCCTCCTCAAGCCCCTCATTGAAGTCCATTATAAACGCCTCGGACCCCAGCGGCTCGTGAATCACGTCGTTTTCAATGGCCAAGGGAGGAAGCTCCTCCGTACAGTAATTTTCAATTGCGATAGGGGGTGCTGTTTTTAGCGGCAACGGTTCAAGAACGTTATCTGCAGTCTACGAATCTTATGTTGAACGGAAAGCTTGTTTTTTGCTCGTGAAATAAACAGTACAATGGAATCTCAAATCTTTTATACATTCAAATACACTGCGAATACACTGATGTATGATGAATGTTTATCAAAGCAGGAAGACCAGCTCCAAAAATTCATATTCCAAAACAAGACGGTAAGGCTAGTGTAGGCTACATAGTCAGACAAATAGGCTACTAATGGCTAACTGGTAACGTTAGCACAGAAAACAATCAGCCATAGCCTACTGCTGACCTGTCACATACGTGGACAGTTCACTTGGTAGGCTAATCATCCAAGTTATGCTTTCATAAATTCCCACTTAGCTATTACAACCTGTCTTTAAATTATAGCGATTTGGCTTTAAAAACAATAGCATGTTACAAATAGACACATTTAAGGTCTATTTTTAATGGTAAATAGTTACATGGTTTTATAAAACAAGTGTCTATTTTTATTATTATAGACTTTTCTGCCAATATATTACACTGAGCAAAACCTCCAGACTTTCCGTAATTTTTCACATCTGGAAAACAGTATTTCATAACTAGACCTACATGTCTTCCCTGACTTCCCAGACCTAAATTTACATTTATTTACATTTACATTTATTAATTTAGCACTATTATCCAAAGTGACTTATATATTTAAATTATATTACAAAGTCCATTGTCCCATTGTTTGGGGTTAAGTGCCTTGCTCAAATGCACAATGGTGGAAGCCAAGAATTGAACCCACAACTTTTCTGGCTGCTGCATACTTGCCTAGCTCCTTAGGTCAGACCCCCCCCCCCCTCCCCTGCTACATAGTACATACTGCTGCTATAAATGTGTCTGGGTAGGCGGCCTACGTACTCTATTGTTCACATATGCCACCAACACCATCACAACCTCACATTTGCCACTAACGCCAATCAAGCAGACATTCCTTCCTCCGTTATTTTTTTAACCACCAGCCGCCACTGATATATATCGTATATATATATATATAGTGAGATGTATATATAGTCAGAGAGAGAGAGGGAGAGGAAAGGAGACAGACAGAGACAGCGAGAGGGGGAGAGCTGCACAGACAGTCCAGCCCAAGCTGCGTGATGTGTGCTATGAGATTGTCACCCTGGGTTTAGGTCTGTCCGTGGAAATTAGCATTGACTTATCACTCATGGCCAGTTGAGCACAGGGCACAGCATCAATTTTGTTAACAGGCTCAACACTGCAGTCCCCACTGCATCTCTTTCTCTCTCACACACACACACACCATCTCTGCTTTTGTGGAAAAATACCACACAACATCACATGTGGGGGCACTTGTCTGTCTTTTTGAGTAACGTCATAAAATGACCACATGTTTAGCTGGTACTTCCTTATATGGTGTTTCACCTGGTTGCTTCATGAGGTGATACATGTGTTTTTGTCAGTTATGTTTTGAGAAAGGTCATAAACATAAATCAGTGGGATGGCTTATGTGTGATATGGTTCACATAAGCTTCTAAGAGCTTCATCTTTATTTCTTTGTCTTTATTTCTTTGTTGTTTCTCCAGCAATATTGTGTCTGATTGTATGTTCATCATATTTGACTAGCAGGACAAATATGAATAGGGAAACTATGTCACTAAGGTCTTATAAGATGAAAATGTTATTCTTTCAGCAGTATTCACAGAGACCACTATTAAATGAAAAATGAATAGTGGGTTTTGATAGGCAAAGTGCTCATCATCCAAATCCCTCATCAATGTTCATTTGGTTCGCAGATGAAGTTAATGGCACAGCTATTAAAAACAGAACCTTCCCGGATAAGCCCTGCAACCTCCCACTCCCTAATAATCAGAGCGTTTGAGTGTCATTGTGTGTCATCTCCTGCAGTCTAACTGGGTCAGAATCTATTTCTGGGTCTGAAATGGCCTTAGCTTAGCCCGGTGCATAGGCATGGTGGTGGTGCACTGGATGGAGGACAACCAGGCTAACCTGTTATGGGTGGAGGCTGGTCTGTTAGCCATGCTAACCTGTTGTGGGTGGAGGCTGGTCTGTTAGCCACGCTAACCTGTTGTGGGTAGAGGCTGGTCTGTTAGCCATGCTAACCTGTTGTGGGTGGAGGCTGGTCTGTTAGCTATGCTAACCTGTTGTGGGCGGAGGCTGGTCTGTTAGCTATGCTAACCTGTTGTGGGCGGAGGCTGGTCTGTTAGCCAGGCTAACCTATTAAGGGTGAGGAGGACTGTGTGACATCCGGCTCCAGACAATCTGGGCTCCCTGCGACACTGATCAGCTCTGGGTGCTGCAGTGGTCATCTGCATTCATTCATTCATTCATATGTTCATTCATTTATTCATTCATTCACTCGCTAGCTTATTTGCTAGCATTGCTCAGAAGTGGTAGGATATTGCTCTAACCATGGGTAAGATGTGAGCTTACCTGTCTTAAGCTAGATTCCTTTAGAAATGGTTGTTTGTGCGAGAGAGAAAGGTAGAGAAAGAGAGACAGACACAAAGTGACAGAATAAAATAAAGATAGAGAGATTTATAGATATAAAGAATGAATGTGTATGTGTATAGGTGTTTGTGTGTGTGTGTGTGTATGTGTGTGTGTGTCTCACTGTAGTCTAGGACCATGGGGAGACAGGCGGAGGTAAAGCACTACGTAATCTGTTGCAGGCGGGCGGGCAGGTTCTCCACTCTCTCTTTCCTTTTTTTCTTATTCTTCCCTGAGTTCCTCCCACTGTTTCCTCTTCACTTCCTTCTTTTCTATTCTGCTGCCTCCTCCGTCTCTCTCTCCCTCTTTCTCTCGCCCTCTCTCTCTCTCTCTCTCGCTCTCTTTCTCCCTCCCTCCCCCTGCTCTCTTTCACTCCCGGTCTGTGTGCGGTGGGAGAGGGAGCACTTCCTGGTTGCCGGGAGGGGGAGGCGGAGGCGGGACTAGAGTGTGTTGAGTGGCGTCTCTCCTGCATGCTCTGCGGAGTGCTACCAACACTACTGCTGCTATCGCTAGTCACTCTCTCTCTCTCTCTCTCTCTCTGTTGTGCACTCATTCACTCACTCACTCCCTCCCTCACTCACGCATACTGGCTGAGGGAGTCCAGACGCTTGCTGCGCTGCACCATTCTGTTATTCTTTCTATCTCTTTTTTTCCTCCCTCTCTCTCTCTCCCTCTCTTTCTCTGTGCGTCTGTCTGCCCAAGAATGGTCCAGCCGGTGCCTGGGGCTCTGCTGTCGCGGCCTGCCACCCGCCTCTGAGCAGA
>NW_027468663.1:31160753-31163253 GCF_046254945.1 Alosa pseudoharengus
TATGCCGGTTTGATTTGATTTTCCAAGACTGAGCCACGACTGTAGAGGCCAAGAAGAGAAGCTTTGTGAGAACTGTGTGTGTGTTTGTGTGTGTGTGTGTGTGTGTGTGTTTAAGAGTGCACATTTATTTTGTCTCTACTTGTGTGAATCTGTGTGTGTGTGTGTGTGTGTGTGTGTGTGGCTGTGTGTGAGTACGTTTTTTGCTGAGTGCGAGTGCATTTGTTTTGTCTATACATGTGTGTGTGTGTGTGTGTGTGTGTCTGGTGTGTGTATGTGTTTGTGTGCCTGTGCTAACGTGTTAATCAGCATGCTAATAGCAAAGAAGAACGGGGTGAATATGTGTGAGTGTGTGGGAACGTGTATGACAGAATGTTTTATTTGTCTAAGCTCACCCCCCCTTCTCCACCCTTATCCAGGCTGACTAACATTTCTAACATTTTTACACGCCGTGGCCTTTTCCTCCGCAGCTGGTCTGACGCTCAGGCGAGCTCGTCTGACCCAGAACCTCTCTGAAGGAGAAACCTGGACTCCCATGGGGAGACACGCGCTTCTCTGACAGCATTAGACGCCTGAACTAGACTGCCTCGTCCTCACAACTAACTGTTCCTCTCTCTCTCTTTCTCTGTGTCTCTCTCTCTCTTTATCTCTATATCTGACATACACCCTCTCTCTCGCTCTCGCTCTCGCTCTCTCTCTCTCGTGCTCTTTCTCTCTCTCTCTTCTGCAGGTGGGTACTCCAGGAAGTGCCTTGTCCAACGTCTGCTGCAGCTTGGACCCGCTGCTAGAGCCCTGTCTCCTGCTTCTCGCCTCGCTTGCTTCTGGCGCCTGAGCGAGTGAGCGAGCAAACGAACGAAAGTGCTGACCAACCCCTCCACCAGCCAATCCCCAACCTGAACGCACCCCACCCCCAACCCCCCATACAGCACCTCAACCAGCCAATCCGGCACACAGGAAGTCTACCTGCTTTGCCTCCACGACCTGAAGTCCATCTCTGAACCCCCAAACGCCTGGGAAGGACACCATCTGCTGGGAAGATTCTTCTTGACGAATGACTGTCTCCACTGGAGCGGGCCTGAAGACATCTTTGTTTTGGGGCTAAACCCACCAGTTTTGTGGAGGTTCTTGGTCATTTTAAGGAGACTTCTGAGGTTACCCAGCCACTCCTTGGCGCTCAGACACACAGAGGGATTTTCAAGCACTTACAGACTTTACCCTTTATCGGGATTTACTTTTGTCCTTTTTATATCCTTTTAATTGTTGTTGACCCCCCCCCCCCCCTCCCCCTTCCTCGTGTGTGTGTGAGTGTGTGGGCAACCAACCTTTTGGTGAAACCAAGTGCCAAGCGAGAGTTGCCATGGCGATGAACATGGCGCACATGCGGGACACCAAGTGGCTTACGCTGGAGGTGTGCCGCGAGTTCCAGCGGGGCACCTGCTCCCGCTCCGCCGACGAGTGCAAGTTCGCCCACCCCGCCAAGAGCTGCCAAGTCGAGAACGGAAGGGTAATCGCCTGCTTCGATTCCCTCAAGGTGAGCATCACACACACACACACACACACACACTCACACATATGCCCACACCCTCTCACATCCTGTGCCCGGACATATTGCTATACAGATGATATGCTGTGGACGTCTCAGGTTAAGTGTTTGAATGGGGGGGGGGGGCTGATCTGTCCGCCCACAGTGTAGGCCATCAGTGCAGATGGAGAAGGCAAATGAGTCTCATCTGGGCTGAAGACATGTCTCCACAGAGACAGCATTGTTTGTATGCCTCGGGTCAGATATTAGATTTAGGCTTGCCTCAATGCTATAGTTTCAGGACATTTACTTGATTAGCGTTAGCATGGCCTTGTGACTGAGATTAACAACAGGAATGTGATGCATAGAATGGGGCACACATAGGGTATGCTCGGTTGATCTTTAATGCTTCCATTTTGAGATGATCTGAACTTGCCAGGTTGGAAACAGAATGCTGTTGAGTGGCTTTGTATATCTGTAATTATTTGTCAGTGGTGGTTTGCAAGCTGGTGACTCACTGTGTTGACGTAGAATGGATCTGGCCCAGATCTAGATACTGCTCTAGAATTGGGACTGGACCAGCTCCAGAATTGTTCTAGAGTCAAGTACTCTTTGGGGCAGTCATGAGAACGAAATGGGCATGATACATGTGCAAACAACGTAACTCCTGCCAAGTGGTAACATCGCCACTTTCAAAACTGTGCAAAAAATCAACAGAGCGTTTTCTCATGTCCCTCACCTTGGATAACTTCAGAGCGAGCCACGTGCGATCGTTGAGTGGCGCGTTATCTTGCCCTGAAAACAGCATCTGCTCTAGAGTGATTTCCCGTTCGACCACACCCACCTCTAATCACATGGCTGGTAACTAGAACATGTGACAGAACGCGAGGGAAACAAGAGAGATGGGGGGATGGGGGGTGAGCTGTAGAGAGAGAAAGAAAGACAGGAAGGAAGAAAGAGAGAGAGAGTTAGAGAAAGAAA
>NW_027468663.1:31170753-31230753 GCF_046254945.1 Alosa pseudoharengus
CCTTCTATCTCTCTTTCTCTGTCTTCATCTGATGGAGTTTTGGCACATGATCTGTCAGGGAAATTCACTTATTCATTCATTCATTCACTTACTCACTCACTCACTCATTCATTTCCTCTCTCTTTCACCTTCTGTATTCATCACATCCCCTCTCTCTCTCTTTATCTCTCTGTCTGTTTATCTCATCCCACTATTACTCTCACTTCTCCCTCCTCTCCTCTCCTCTCTTTCTCTCTCTCAGTTAGTCTGTTCTTACCCCATTCTCAGTGTACTGCTGTTTAAACTGGCCTTACAGTAAACATACTGCTGGGATGCCCCCTTGTCCCGTTATTTGGTACGCTAACGGACGGCCGCGTGACCTTTGTCAAGGTCAGATAAGCTGAGGTAAATACTCACATCTCCACCCACGAACCGTATGTCAGCCAGTGCAGCAGTGGATGCGTGTGTGTGTGGGGGGGGGGGGGTCAGGTCATGTCAGCACAGAGCTTTGGGTGAGCAAGCCCACCGACCGTGCCATCCATCACTGGAACATGTGAGAGTGTAATTGTGAGTTGCCGGCGGCAACAGCAGCGGTAGTGCAAGAGACCCATTGTTCGGTGGGGGCTCTGTGGACGGCGCTTTTGTCTTAGGCAAATGGAGAGTGAGACTAAACGCCATCAGGCCCACCCGTGTGTGTGTGTGTGTGTGTGTGTGTGTGTGTGACTGACACACTAATGGGATCAGAGAGAGGGAGAGACAATGAGATTTAAGTCCTGTCAGCTATGACGAGAGACGTTAATTAATTCCATGCCCCCCACCACCCATCCATACAGCAGTACCCCAGGACTCCTCACCGACTTCCCAAGATGGGCCACAATGACCACAGCAGTAGCAGAACCAGTCCACAACAGGTGGGCCATTACCATCACCAGGGGATAGATGCTTCTCAAATGTACTAACAGGGTCGTCTGGGTTCACCCAGGCTACCGATGACATACTAATCAAGCAACGTGAAACAGAGGAGAACGGGGCATCAGGTTTTTACCAAGCAGTCATTTTAACTTGAGATTAGGACAGTGCCAGGATAGGATTAGGATAGTTTATTAGAATAGTAATGGGATTACATTAACTCACTGGATTAGAATTAGTGTGAATTAGTGTGGAGGGAAGTGAGACTCAAGGATTAAATACAGTAGGATTATCTCTTCTGTTTCTTTTTAATCTCTTCCTAAACACATTGTTGTATAACCATTACATGCTCATGAGTTTGCAAGAATCTATACCTTTTCCTTGTCCTTACGGTAATGAATGCCGATTGTGCATTTTGCCATCACTAAAGTGGAATTGTTCTTATTAAATCTGCAAAGCTAATAATGATAACTCATCAATAGTTTATTCTCGATTGTGTTATTGTAAGCTACATCTTTTACAATTTTATTCAGAATAAAAAATCAAGGGAAATTGAATCTTGAATCATGGCCCATGAATTATTTAACACTTGGTACTTCAGCAAGGCCTTACGGCATGGTAGATAAAAGTATTGAATAACGTGCGTGCGTGCGTGCGTGCGTGCGTGCGTATGTGCGTATGCAGTAGAGCTGCTCCTCTGTTCTGGTCTGCTGAACTCTGGGTCTGACTCACTGGCCTACAAGCCCTAGTCTGTTCCACCCTGATCACCTCATGTCAGGTCCTCACCCTACCTCCCACACACTGCTAATAAATACACATGCACACACACACACACACACACACACACACACACACACACACACACACACACACACACACACACACACACACACACACACTTAGTAATGCTGGCACACATAAACCCCACATACTGTAAGAAAAAATATGCCTGCCGTTTTCATGTAACCGAGGCCTCAGTCAGTTGTTTAAACACTCACACACTCTCACCCACTCTCTCACACACACACTAGCAGTCTCAGACTCCCTCCCTCTCTTGGTCTCAGTCTCACTGATTCTTCAATCAGTTCAGGTCTGCTGCAGATTTACTTACGGTTCCTTGCCTCACCATGCTGCTTCGTCGTCACGGCAATCACGGCACACCGCAACGGGCACCGCCACCACCACCACGGGGTCATGCTTGTCTCTCTCCATTACACACACACACACACACACACACACACACACACACACACACACACATGCATATTGCAGGTATTCCTGTATCTCCTTGTTTCTCTGTAGCGTGGCCCAACCTGTGATGCATTCACACAGTGCGAGACAGAGAGAGAGAGTGCGTGCGTGCGTGCGTGCGTGCGTGTGTGCGTGTGTGCGTGCGTGCGTGTGTGCGTGTGTGCGTGCGTGCGTGCGTGTCGAAGACAGAAACTGAGAGAATCTAGTCTAGCTGCCTGTGAAGCTGTAAGCATCACCCAATGAGGTAGTTGTTTACTGTACACCGTTGGGCTTCCTGCGGCCCTCCAGCTTACCTCTCTCACCTTGTCCTCCTTTTATGTTCTCACATAACAGGTTTCCTTCTTTAATTCAGTGGTGTGTGTTAGCAGCTACTAGCGCGGCTAGCCATGCTGTGTAGCTGCTAACACTGCAGCGCTTACTTCCCACTGGTGTGTGCATCAGAACACAGCAGCAGCACAGCACTACGGCTCTGCAGCTCTATGAAAATTTTAGCATGCTCTAGCTGTAGGTCTATTAAAGATTACAGTATCACTTCCCTCAAGCACCCCCCCCCCACACACACACACATACTCACACACATACAGTAACACCTACACACACACTTCTCCACCCCAAAGGACCTCTTTCTTCTCTCTCTTCCCTCACTTTCCCCTCTTCTCACTCCTTTCTTTCTCTCCTCTCTCTTCTCTGTATTCTGTTGTTTCAGTCTGCTCTTTGCTTTTCTCACTTCCCTAACTCCTCTCCTGTATTCTCTCCCTTCACTTCTATGTTTTCCCCTCCTCCCTATGTTCCTTTCTTCTCTCTCATCTCTCCTTTTCTCCGTACCCTCTCTTCTCTTCTTTCTGCTCTCATGCCTCTCCTCGTTCATCCCTCCATTCTCTCTGACTTCCTCTCTTCTCTTTCACTTCCCTCTCTGCATTCTCTCTTTCTGTGGTGCAGAGTGAACAAGCAGGGTTAGGGTTGTGTCTTCATTGCTATATTACAAGAGAGAGAGAGAGAGAGAGAGAGAGGGAAGGAGAGAGGGAAAGATGAAGAGACACAAAGGAAGATAGAAAAGGGAGAGTTTCAGAGCTTTTAAGTTTGCAACCACTGTTGCTAGGTTACTGTTTTCACAACAGCAGTGGTGTTTTGTGCAAATGCTGAGATGTGTGTGTGTGTGTGTGTGTGTGTGTGTGTGTGTGTGTGTGTGTGTGTGTGTGAGAGTGTGTGTGTGTGTGAGTGTGTGTGTGTGTGTGTGAGTGTGTGAATGTGTGTGTGAGTGTGTGTGAGTGTGTGTGTGTGTGAGAGTGTGTGTGAGTGTGTGAGTCCACAACTGGGCCCCTCTGGCTTTAGTGATGTTATGTGCTGTGTATGCTCTTACTCACCACACACGGCATCCTCATCCATCTCTCTCCAGTCAAGCATTGCTCCAGGTGACGCACCTCAACTCCCACTATCTCTTTCTCTCTCTCTCTCTCTCTCTCTCTCTCAGACACAGACACACACACACACACACACACACACACACACACACACACACACACACACACACACACATATACACACACACACACACACACACACACACACACACACACACACACACAATACACCTACTTACACCTACTTATACAATCATCATCAGCTTGGCATCCCTAACTAGTTTCTACTAGTTCAAGTGTACACACCCATCGTCAATAACATGCTCCTTGGACAAACAAGCACAGATAGAGAGAGACTGATGAGAGAAAGAGAGAGTTCCCTTGTGTCCGTGTATGGTATTATTATTGGAGGAGTGGATTAGTGTGTCTCCTCCTGTACTGTAGGAGGTCCTGTGGTATTCTATGTACTGTCCTTGAGTCAGACAGTGGTTACACACCTTTTCTTTTCCTGAGTTTTAGGGCCTCTCCACACTCTAAACCATGATGGAGACTGCGTAGCACTATTGTAGTTCTGTCACCAGTGCACTTTCCACTTTCCACTTTCCACACACACACACACACACACACACACACACACACACACACACACACACACACACACACACACACACACACACACACACACACACACACACACACACACACACGCACACACACACTTACACACACATATACAAAGAGGAGCCTGGATCAATAGCTTGCTTTATGGAGTAATAACTTTGCGAGATGGCTAACCTTGTTGGATGTTCTTGGAAAGGGACAAAGCAATAGCCTGTTATCCTTCCGGGGAGAGGGGGAGCTAGGTATGTGTGTGTGTGTGTGAGTGAGTGTGTGTGTGTATGTGTGTGTGTGTATCAGTATTGTTTTTTCTGCTGTGAGCTATTGTAATGAGTCTGTCATCTGTCAGCAAGGGAGAGCATCCAAAGCTGTGCTGTGCCAATTCTCAGTCGGCAGGCAGCTCTGCACTGTCAGGAGAGCCGTGTTTGGATGTTCGATAAGTGTGGGTGTTTTTACTTGTTAGAAAAGGAAAAGTCTTGCTTTTACACACACTCACACACATATATATACGCACACACATACCAAGAAGCAAATGCTCCATTTCAGAGCTGTGTGTTAGGTGCTTCTAGAGAGAGTGAGAGAAAGAAAGAGACAGAGATAGAGAGTGTGAGGGGGAAAATGGAGAGAGAGAGATGGTGTGTGTGTGTGTGTGAGAGAGAGAGAGAGAGAAAGGTATGGTGTGTGTGAGAGAGAGCAGATCTGTGTTGTGTGCAGCTGCATTTACTGCAGGGATAGGCACTCCTCCTCTCCTCAGGAGAGTCCGTGTCCTATATTTGATCAGAGATCTAATCTTGCACTCGCCAGGGGCTTCAATCAGTGAGGTCCATGCACACGTCTGCCATCCTGCCCCAGGGGACATTCAGATTGAATGCCTTACATGAGCATTAGACTTGACGAGCAGGTGATTGCTGAAAAAGTGAGCTTCTTTGAAAATGAGTCCATGAACTTCAGAGGTTTTGTACATGTGGGTGAAAATTTGTCATATCATCTGCTCTCCACCCCTGTGTGTATCTGTGTGTGTGTGTGTGTGTGTGTGTGTGTGTGTGTGTGTGTGTGTGTGTACTGTACCTGCTGCATAGTATGTAAATAGCATTATGTATAGGAGGTTTTCCTGTAACTGTGTGGAAACACATTTAAAAAAAGCACTGCCTCCTTTGCTGTCTAATATTACCTTTGGTACATCCAATGCCCACTCATGATGCAACTAAATGTGAGTCCCAGTCCTCATGCTGTGCCCTTAAAAGTACAGAAGGTCACGACTCACGACCAAAGAGGATCCTTGATAAAACCTCAGACGGTAAAAAAAATGGCTGTTTCTGCTTATGTGTGGCCACCAGAAGATATAGGCAAGAATCTGTGGAATTTGCCTTGGCTGGAGCAAGTTTTCTCCCTCTGCAAGAGAGACAGAGAGAGAAAGAGAAAGAGAGGGTTTGTGTGTGTAACCGACGGGGTCACAGATGGGTACTGTGATTGTGTCCATGCCGGCATGTAGAACACACACTGTTGTTGCTGGCAGAGAGAAACCATTTCTCTGTCTCCCTGTCACTGGCTCGGGCTTCTGGGTAATTGAATAGAGGGAGATAAAAGCCCCTCTCTCTTGCTTTCTTTCTCCACGCTCTCTTTCTCTCTCTCTCTTCTCTTTATCTCTCTCTCTTCTCTTTCTCTTTCTCTTTCTCTCTCTCTCTCTCTTTCTGAGAAGACCTGTGACTAGACTGGAGCAGTTTCATAAGAATGTGGTGCTATACAAATACAGTGAAAGGAGAATAAGAAATTCATGTTTTTGTATGCACAGGGTGTGTACGTGTTTGTGTGTGTTTTTGTGTGTGTGTGTGTGTGTGTGTGTGTGTGTGTGTGTGACCCGTGTGGTCCAGGCCAGGCGGTCGGATTGGACCTGTCGGGCTAGACTCCATTTCCTGTCTCGCTGACTACTTCTCTGACTGCGAGCGTGACTCAGCATCGGCAGGAAGTGGAGCTCCAAGAGTCCCTCCCAGCAGCCTTTGAGAAACGGTGACTCAATTATTTGCCTTAAATGTAAAATATCACTGTGGGACAGATGATTATGGGGGTCAGGAAGCCGGGGGACAAATCCATCCACACTGCCAGTCCCCTCTTGCCCCTCCCAGCGCTGACCACTGCTCCCCTGCCTGTGCCCACTCTCATCCGGCCCCTCTTGTCCTTGTCCACTGCCTCAACACTGAGAGATGGCTTTCTTCTGCACCACTTCCCAGATTAGCCTCGGTCGAATTCTCCACGCTCCCCCGCCACATCATGATGCGCCTTAAAGGTCATCCTCATCTCAAAGAGGTGCCCACAGGCGTTACTGGGTGCTCTTAATCCACCACTAAACATGTTCTGCCTACTACCCGAGGCCAGGTGTGTCTGCGCTTTCTCTCTCTGTCTTTCTCTCTCTGGAGGTGTTATCTGTTGCCATGGAGATGGTAGAGATGACAGGTCAAACTGGGGCCTGTGCAGAGCTTGAGACTGAGATTTGATTGAAGGCTCTTAACAGAGCCTGGTTCAAGGGAGACTGCTGTGCTTCAAGCACATGTGAAATGACATAGGGCTCCTGTGTGGGCTTTGTATGAGGCTAGCCTGGGTTTTTATTCACGCTGCTAGGCAGCCTGGATTCCATGGACCAAATTTCACCTCAACGAAGGAACCAATCACAGAACGGAGGGACAGCAAGACGATGATGACACACCGAAGCAGTTATGAGCTACGTACAGACGTATTTGATAGACATTCGTAGTGCCCAATAAATGGCTCTGGGCATTCGTAAAAACCACGTCTCGAATACGAGAAAATGAATGTGTAGTTCCCAGACCCCATCTCAATGAGATGAGATCTGGCATTAGCCAGGCTAGTATGAGGCTGCATTTTACCAAAAAATCAGGTATGTGAAATGTGAGGCTGGCAAGTGGATATAAGAGATTAGCCTTAGATTACATTACATTACATTACATTTGGCTGACGCATTTTTAGCCAAAGCGACTAACAACATGGTAAACAGTTTAAGTTTAGAGCAATTCTCAACAATATTAGGACAATTTAAAAAACATTAGAGTACAGTAAGAATAAGTGCATCAGTGAGTGCTGTTTTTAACAGTTACGTGTCAGTTTAAGACGGCTGGTGAGTGCTAGGATCAGCAAGACTTGTTGTAAGTGTTGCTATGAGAGGAGATGTTCTCTAAAGAGCTGGGTCTTCAGGAGTTTTTTGAAAATGGAGAGGGATGTCCCTGCCCTTGTAGGAACTGGCAGTGTGTTCCACCAGCGAGGAACAACAGATGAGAAAAGTTTGGATTGGCCTGAGCGTACCGGAGGTAGAGCTAGACGTCGTTCGTCTGAGGAGCGCAGCGGTCTGGAGGTAGCGTATGTCTGTATGAAGGCATTCAAGTAGGTGGGAGCAGAACCGGAGACTACTTTGTAGGCAAGCGTTAGAGCCTTGAATTTGATGCGGGCCGCTATAGGTAGCCAATGTAGCTGGATGAGTAGCGGGGTAACATGTGCCCTCTTGGGTTGGTTGTAGACCAGGCGCGCCGCCGCGTTCTGGATCATCTGAAGTGGTTTCACTGCGCAGGCTGGGAGACCTGTCAGGAGGGCGTTGCAGTAGTCGAGTCGTGAGATGACTATTGCCTGAACCAGAAGTTGGGTGGCATCTTGATTTAAGTAAGTCCTGATTTTCCGTATATTGTAGAGTGCGAAACGGCATGACCGGGCGACTGAGGCAACATGATCTGAGAAGTTTAGTTGGTTGTCGAGAACAACTCCTCGATTTCTTGCAGTCCTGGTAGGTGAAACAGACAGAGAGTCAAATTTGATGTTGATGTCGTGGTGTATGGTAGGTTTAGCTGGGAGGACCAGCAGTTCAGTCTTTGAGAGGTTCAGCTGGAGGTGGTGTGCCTTCATCCATGTAGCTATGTCTGAGAGGCAATCCGAGATCCGTGCTGAAACCAAGGGGTCATCAGGTGGAAAGGACAGATAGAGCTGTGTGTCGTCTGCATAGCAGTGGTATGAGAAGCCATGCGAACGGATAATCTGTCCCAAGGAGGTGGTGTAGATAGCAAAGAGAAGGGGGCCCAGTACTGAGCCCTGGGGGACCCCTGTGGTGAGATGGTGAGGTGCAGATAGCTGACCAAGCCATGATACGTTAAATGAGCGTCCTGTGAGGTAGGATTCAAACCAGGAGAGAGCAGAACCGGAGATTCCCATGTTAGCGAGTATAGAGAGAAGGATGCGGTGATTAACCGTGTCAAAGGCAGCCGATAAGTCAAGCAGAATGAGTACTGATGACCGAGCGGTCGCCCTGGCTTCTTTTAAGGCTTCTGTTACAGACAGCAGAGCCGTTTTGGTAGAGTGGCCGCTTTTGAACCCAGACTGATTTGGATCCAGAAGGTTGTTCTGTGAAAGGAAGTCAGAGACCTGTTTGGAGACTGCTCGTTCAATGCCTTTGGATAAGAAAGGCAGGAGTGAGACAGGGCGGTAGTTCTCGACTTGAGCAGGGTTGAGAGAAGCTTTCTTAAGTAACGGTGTTACCCGGGCCGTTTTGAACGCTGTTGGAAATGTGCCGGAGGTTAGCGAGGCATTGATCACGTGTGTGATAGCTGGTGCGATGGTCGGGCTGATGGACTGAAGTAGGCTCGTAGGTATAGGGTCCAGCGAGCATGTGGTAGGACGGCTGCATGTCAGGAGTCTAGATACTTCATTCTCGGAGAGAGGCGTGAATGCTGAAAAAGATGATCTAGCAGTCCCTAGAGGTTGTAGGAGTGCGGTATCTGAGTCCGATGCGTTGAGTGGGCCTGTAGAGAATTGACTGCTGATTGCCTTAGAATAATAGATTAGCCTTTTCTCGGTCACTTCTGCTTGATTGACCTTGACCTTGACACTGGTGGGCTGAACTAGGGGAGGATCTGCACACTTCCTCCATACTTAGAGAAGTTGAAACACAAGCTCTTGGATTGTTTTGATGATGAGATGGCTATATCTCACTTCCTGGTCAGGAGGCTGATCTGGGACACAGCAGTGAGCAGGAAGTGCTGGTGTCGTTTTTCTCCTGTCATCTCATACTGATCCAGGATCAGATTTCCCCACCTAAAGGAGTTCAATATCATTTAATGTACTATGAGCTAGAAAAGTCTTTGAGGTTGCTATACTTCCATATGCATGAACCACTGCACTTACTTGATGCATTTTGTCTGAAAGAAGAAGCCTGGCATTTTTGTCTCTGAATACAATACTTACTAAAATAGAACTCAATGCAAAAAAGGAGGTGCTCCTTTATAGCGATGTAGTTTATAGATTTAGAGATGTGTTCAGAACTAACTTAGATTCTGAAAGAAAACTGTGGCTAACACAAACCATTACAGCTGCTTCTCAGTGATCACAGAGACACCAATTTTTACCATTCTAGAGATGTGTCAGTTACGGAGGAGGAACTCGAAGAGTTATATTGGAAACTGAAAGCATTTTTTTCTCTTCTTTTTATCGTTTGGGGGTTGGGTTGACCTCAGAGATATTTTTTGAGCCTTGAGAGGAACAGAAACTGCTTTTTCAATTTGCATGACAGTCCTACATTTACTGAAAGCATCTGCCGATCCCCGGGCCAGCTGCATTTTACAAGCTGCATTCATCATCAGTCCAAAGCAATTACTGCAGTTCACGAGTATTCGTTTGATGTAATGAGCACATAAGTGTGTATGGACAGAGCTTTTTATTGAACAGTTACAGTTGTAGGAATTGGGTGCTTTTGCTGTGGATATAGTCAGTCTGTGTCAATAATTTGCATGTTAGTATTAGAATGCATGGTTTGTACTTGTGATATTGGGTTAGAATGTACTGTAGTTCTGTTCTGTGAATGTCGCATTCTGTTATGTCTGTTATGCAGTGTTTATTCATGTTTTATGTATAGGGATATAGATTGTTTATTGGTGAGAAACAGGGAACCCTCAGAGCTCATTATGGACTCACTGCCGGAGGTATGAGCTTCATCTTGGTCAGGATTCTCAAGCCCAGCCTACTTACATCACACTGTGGCAGCAAGTCCAAACCACTGGGGATTGGTCCCAAAACCAAATGATAGGGGTCCAGGGGAAAGGGGGACGTGCTGGGACACTGTAAACAAAGGATGTGGTCAGTGAGACTCAGGCCAAAAGGCCATGCTTGAGAGACAATGTGGACCTCACTGTGTAGTTTTCAGGAGATTATGTGATAACCATCATTTAGTTTATTTGTTCACAACAGAAATGAAGTATTTGCAGAGGGTCTGTCAGAGATAAGGAACACGAGGAACACCATCTCAATGTCTGTGAGTGAGGACCACAGTTAGAACTCATTGTGACAGAGTAAGACTTGGAGATTGGGGTGTAAAGAGCAATTTAATGACATTTTGAGCTAACATGGCACTGTATTTTAAAAAAAAGTTTGTAACACAGTTTGAAGAGCCCATATAGTATCTGAAATAGTTGTGTGATATCTATCAAATTGTTACCACATTATTCTATTTTGAAGGAGTGAAAGGGAGCATGAGGTCTTTAAGTGTGAGCACAAGGTGTGGCGTGTCTGGATGAGATCAGGGAGTCTGGATTCCGGGAATTCCGCAGTTGCTAGGCGCTTAGGGAACACAATGGGCTGCCCAGCAGCTGGCTGGATGCGGCGCTACACTGTGCTGCGTTGCACAGGCCTGTGCGAGACTGACGACGCACGCAGGAAAAACATCATGTGAGCGAATGTCAGTCTGCTCTCTCGTTCTCGCTCCCCCTCTTCTCTCATCATTATCTCTCACTTTTCTCTTCCATCTTTCTCATTTTTCTTCTTGTTCCATTCTCTTGTACCTCTTATGCCTCTCATCTTTCTTTTCTCTCTCTCTCTCTCTCACTGTTTCTATCCATCTGACACAAGCTCTCCTGTCAGTTACATCTGATTCTGTTGGTTGGTAACCCTTTACTTTGATAGTCAGCCTACAGAGACATAACAGGTCATCTATATTCAGTATGTAAATATTTTCTTGAAAAATAACCTTAACCAAATCCAACCCCCAAACTTAACCTTAGGGTTGGGTTAAGTTAATGTTCAAGGAACAATGGCAAAGCTTGAACTTAAATCTCCACAAACTCAGTAAGGTCTAGGTAGGTGGGCTATCCAAATAGTGTTTCAATCTGCCATCTCTCTCTCTCTCTCTGTCTCTCTGTCTCTATCTATCCCTCTTCTTTTTCTTCTTCCCTCTCTCTGCTCCTCCCCACTCCCCATATTCTGTCACTGTGTGTTTGTGTGTATGTCTGCATGTGCGTGTGTGTTTGTGTGTGTGTGTGTGTGTGTGTGTTTTCCCTCTGAAAGTTAGGGGTGACTGGCGCTAATGGCTTTTCCTGCAGCGTCTTGAATTTCACTGACGCGTCCTTCTTGGGAGCAAGCGAGTGGCTCAGCTCGGCTCAGCTTCTCCCAGCCCCTGGCTTGTTAGGTCATGTTGCCATTGCCCAGGCGTTTCCTGTGAAGGGAGGCGGCCTGCGTGCTTGCCACTGAGGCAGCCTCACCTGCTATCTCCTCAGAACTTTCCGGAATCCATGCGGCTGACTCAGCAGTAGCGCGTGGGCGCTGAGCTCCGAGCGTAGGGTGCGTGTGTGCGTGTCTCAGCACGGGCTTTTGTCTATTGTCAGGTGAGCCTTCAGCACCTCAGTGTGATAGTCAGCGAAGGGGGGGGGGCAGAGGGAGCTTATTTGTGTGTGTGTGTGTGTGTGTGTGTGTGTGTGACAGAGAGAGGGTAAAAGAGGAGGGGGTCAGCTGAGGTAACAGCAACATGATTCCCACCCGACCCTGACAGACACACACACACACACACACACACACACACACACACACACACATACATACACACACACACACATACACATACACACGTTCCCTTTTTCTCCACACCTCTTGACCCAGCTCCATAAGATCCTATTTCAACATACCTTACTCACCACCCACTTGCGTCAAAGTCTTTACCATCTCTCTTTTTCTCTCTCTCTTTCTCTCTCTCTCTCCCCCCCTCACTGCTGTCCCTGAGGTCACTTGAGTCAGTCCGGCAGGCCTGGTTCGCAGGAGGACCTTGCATATCCCAGTGTCCTCTGCCCTCTGGGCTGACAGCCCTCTTTGGCATGTCAACACCTGCTGTGCCATCTCTACAGGCTCACTCAGCTCCCTAACTCAGTCCTTTCTGCCCCCTCACACTAAACATTATATAACACACACTACAGTCTAGCTATACTATGGAATATAAATCTATATTCAGCTTGGAGCGTATTGAGAAACAGCCCATTGTAATTATGTATAAACACATTGTAATCACGTCATATGTTTTTTTACGTTTAAATTAATTGTTGCTTCACGCCAAAGTTGCAAATGAATGGAAGCAGAGAAGTGCACTGGTAGTGATTTATGCTGTGCCACCCTAATGCTGTGGTGTCCATCATCCCTTTCATAACTCACCATTGCCAGTGAGAATCCAGTACCCACAAGAATTATGACCTTTCCATTTGTCACTCAATTGTGCTCAGCCTCCTTAATCCTTACATGCCACACTGACATCCTCTATGCTCGTACAATTGCACTCAAAATCAGGCGCACGCACGCGTAAATGTGATTTGAAAGCTTATCAGTGACCGAGATGTTAAGTACAGCCTGCGGGAGTTGGCACCAGGCCTACTCTTTTGCATATCATACACTTTGTAGGGGAGCCGCAGCCAAAGTGAAATATGCCTGTAGTCGTAGTATTATCAAGGAATGACCCAGCATCACACATAAATGTTGTGATTTAACACAGATCAGTGGCTTGGCTCAGTGACTGCCTTGCGTAGCCACATGCAGTTACAACGAGAGCTGTGCACAGTGATTGACTTGAGTTGCTTGTTAATTGTAAAATGGTACATTACTTTAATTTGCTACACAGAAGAGTGACATGTTAGCAATGAGAAGGATTGCTTGAATGCTCCTCTTAAGGCAACAGAGGAAGTGGGAAATGCAGTTTAACAACAAACACATTAACAGTAAACTGACACCGTAAAGAAGGGAGAGCGGAGTCACCCCATCCGGCCTCCAGTTTGTCCAGTCTCCGGGTAGCGAACCTGCAGCTTGACCACCACGGCAAAGAGGCTTGTTAGTACGACAGTCAGAGCACCTACTCAAGCGTAGTGATGGCACTCCGTCACAGACGCCTTAGTGGTAGGACGTGTAGTACTGCACTGCACCAGTTATAGTGTGAGAAACAGATTGAGATGTGTGTGCGTATGTGTGTGTGTGTGTGAAGGTTTGTCTTGTGAGGAAAGCAAAGGCACTTATGTTTCTTTGCACCTGCCTTAAACTAGTCTCCATGGGCTGACTGATATGGAGAGGTGCTGATGGGTGTGTGTGTGATGGGGGAGGTGTAGTGGTATTGTCAGCAGTGTGAAGTAATGATAGATTCATCCAGCTCCTACAGCAGACCACAGTCATTTACAGAGGTGGAGGAGAACTGCTCTTTATCACACTGTGGGGGCTGAAATGCCTGCTGCTTATGAGACACTGGGTGTTCTCTCTCTCTCTCTCTCTCTCTCACTCTCTCTTGCTCTCGCTATATATATCTGTCATGCTCTCGCCCTTTTGATCTGTAGAGGTAATACTGGAGACAAAGAGAATTACCCCCCAGTGGCAAATAAAAGGCATAAAGCAGGCTAGTCTCCTTGTAAATTCCACTGGAGTTCAGACACACACATACATACATATAATCCATGCACGTGTTTATACTGTGTGAGAGCGTGTGTGTGCAGACTTGCATGTATGTCTTGGCAGTAGTGTGTTGTGTATCCAAGGTGGGTAGAACAGAGACATACACACACAGACAGGAGAGGCAAGGAAGGGAAAGCAGGATAGGAATGGCACTGGCAATGGGGATGGAGAGGACTCCTCCATTTGAGCTTGGCAGAAATAGCTGCCAAATACCACTACCCGCCCCCCCTCCCTTCAGCACACACACACACACACAGAGAGAGAGAGAGACACACGACACACACATCCGTGCTCTAGAGGCTAGCAGTGCCCCGGGTTATGGCGGGTGAAAGCAGGTCAGTGGCGGGCTGCTATTAAAAGCTGCCAGTGTTCTGAACTCACAGAGTCCCTGCTGAGGTGACACCCATCATCTGCCCAGACCTCCTGCAGGGAGAGAGAGGGGGAGAGGAGGAGGAGGAGGAGGTGAAGTAGGAGAGGGAGAGAGAAGGGGATAAGGAGTGACAGAGAGAGAAAAAGAAGGAGATGGAAGAAGGAAGGAGGGAGAGAATAAGGGAGGTAGGAAAGGAGACAGAAGGAGAGAGAGGGGGAGGAATAAGGGGAGGGATAGTGAGAAGGGGGGAGGGTGGAATGAGCAGGAGAGAGAGGGGTAAAAAGAGGAAGAGAGAGAAGCAGATGTGGAAAAGTCCAGCTTCAGAAAGTAAAAGCCCAACCATGTATTGGTTCTACCTGTGCACAGATGATCTCACCAATTAGCTGCTCTACCTGGCTGAAGAGTTGTGCTAATTAGAATCAGCTGGTTTCAGTGAACGTTTGGCACAGATATGTGGTAGGACGTTACTTCCTGAAGCTGGACTTTTCCACATCTGGAAACAGGGAGGTACAGATTGAACGAATGAGTGCAGAATAAATGACTGGGTTGAAGCTGTAAGGGTGTGTGGATATGTCCAGTAGCAGTAAAAGGACTAGAGAACTCTCCTAGCCCTGTGTGGTCAGCCCTGTGGCTGACTGCTCGAGAGAGAGAGAGAGAGAGAGGAAGAGAGAGAGAGGGGGCGTGAGGTAACAGCGGATTAAATGATCAGGCTAATTGAAAAGACAACTGTGTAGACGAGGGCATGAGGGGAGTCTGACATATCTGAGGCAGGGGCCACCCGAAACATCATCAAAGCACGCTCAGCGAGCCACACAGTGTTGTGTCTGTGAAATGTGACCTTGTTTCTCTCTCTCTCTCTCGCTCTCTCTCTCTCTCTCTCTCTCTCCCCCTCCCTTCTCCCACCCGACTACTCTTCTCATTTCCCATGTCTTCCTTTTCCTCCACACTGTCTTCATCACCTCCTTCTCTCTCTCCACTTTCCCCATACCACTTACATCATCTTCCCTCTCTCTCCTCTCTCCTCTACTCCTGCAGGGCCGCTGCTCCAGAGAGAACTGTAAGTACCTGCATCCTCCCCCCCACCTGAAGACTCAGCTGGAGATCAACGGCCGGAACAACCTGATCCAACAGAAGAACATGGCCATGCTGGCCCAGCAGATGCAGCTGGCCAGCGCCATGATGCCCGGAAGTCAGCTTCAGCCCATGGTGAGGACCACCACAGAGAACATCTTTCATGTTAGTTACTATTTATTATATACTTTTCCCTTTGCCTCAATGTTCTCATTGTTCTCATTGTTATCATACAAATTGTTACACTGTTTCGTTTTGTGCTTTGGCAACACTGTACCTACATGCTAATAAAGCAACATTGAATTTAATTTGATTTGAATTGAATTGAATTGAATTGAATTGAATTGAATTGAATTGAATTGAATTGAATTGAATTGAATAGAATGTTCTAGAAATAAGACTGAGTATGATTTCTGGCAGCCAGTGTCGGCCAGTGGTGAGTGTTGTGTGATGAATCCAGAGAGAATATTCTAGAAAGAATACTTACCGTATTTTCCGGACTATAAGTCTCACTTTTTTTCATAGTTTGGCTGGTCCTGCGACTTAGTCAGGTGTAACTTATATATCAAGATATATATAATTTAACATGTTTTTCAATGTTAGTCAGTATGAATTGACATTGAACCCTACATGAAACATTACCGTCAACAGCAGCGAGAGGGCTCTCTAGGCTTGTGGAATGAGATCGGGAGCTTGGTGAACTTGCGACAGGTCAGACATTTTTTTGTACTTAAGCCCAAAAGTTAGAGGGAGTTCGGGGGTGTCATCACCGGGAAAATGTATTAAATATTGTTATGTAAATGCACAAGTTCTGCGCACTTTCAATCAGAGATTAGTGCTTGCACTATGCCTAAAACACACCGTTAAAACAAGGCAGATATGACGAGGCATTGCAACAATGTTTACAGAGATACACTGTAAGGTTGGCTGCAAAGATTATGCAGACTGTTACGATTGACTGACACACGCGTGCATGCACACACATTATCGAAATCGTACGCCGGACGCTTTAGGCTATAGTCTTTCTACATGGATTTAGTTAATGATCGGGCTATAATAAGACCACACTTTATTAATGGTTGGTGTAAACCGGGACATTTTAGCGTCCCGACAGGCTTTTGTCGGGACTCAGGACAGCAACTCAAAATTGGGACTGTCCCAGTTAAACCAGGATGTCTGCTCACCCTATGTGCTAGTTGAATAACTTGCCTTTCCGGATTAAATGTCCATACTGGTTAAGAAAGGCATGTGAACAGTCTCTAAAATAAGGGTATTCCTTAGTAAAGTGTCGTTTGCACATTCTTTTAAACACACTTTTAAACGCATCTTTTTTCTCTCGCTCTCTCAGAGGTAGCCTCCCGAGCATTTGCTCTGCTGCAGACGTGTGCCTTGACATTGCCCAAAATGCTTGATTGCATTGTATTCTCCACATCTCTAGCTAGATTATTATGTACCACATCAGCATTTTTGTTCTGTGAATTTTTAGTAAATTGCTTTACAATTACCGTCGGGCCCTCCTTGGCTGCCTTCGTTATCGCCCTGCTCGCCTCAGCTTGCCGCCATTCACTCCTTCGCCTTCATTAACATTCCCGGTAGAATTATCATTCTTTCTGGTCTCTATGTGTCCAGTTACATAGTCTGTCTGTTCTTGGTCTTGGATTTTGTGAAATAAATGTCTAAATAAATGTGATTTATAGTCCGATGCGATACTACTTAATACTTTAGAGCCATGATGTTTGGCAGCTATCAATGGTGCACGTTGGTGGCACGTTGGTGCAGCCAAAATGTTTACAGATCTCTTTCTTTAAGCCATAGAGAATGATGGAATATTCTAGAAATAAGGTAGAATATGATGTCTAGCTTCAATCCATAGTGAATGCTAATTGTCTCTCACTGGGATAACAAGAGGTAATGCAAATAGGGTAGAATATTCTAGACTGGTCCACTTCATCCCCAGCTGAGCTGTGTTGTCCAGATGTTTTTGCGTCTGTAAGTTATTGTAAGGAAGAGAGAAGAGGATATAATGATCTACAATTAGCATAAAATAGACATTCTAAAATAGAACTACACTGGCCTTCTGTAAAAGTGGGCTCTGGGCAGTGGCGTACTGGAAACTGTTGAAAAGTGTGACTGCAGTGATCAGGCCCTGATCAAACCAAGCCCATGCCAGCTATAGGCCAGACATGGCCCAGCTCTGCTTCAGTGTCAGCAGGTCCCAGGGCTGGGCTGTGAGGGATGGCATCGAGACACCCCTGGTAAACCTTTACTGGCGGCACTTTGACATTGTCAGTGCGGGTTTCTTGCTCTCTGGTCGAGGCTATTCTGGGTAGCCCTGTGTGTTGACTCATAGGGAATTTGATCAGGTGACGTTGAAAAACAGATGAGACAGAAATCCTCCAGCCCTCCTGACCTTACAGACAAACACATCCCTACCCTCATAGTTCATATCTGCCCTCATAGTTCATATCCCCATCCTCATAGTTCATATCTGCCCTCATAGTTCATATCCCCATCCTCATAGTTCATATCTGCCCTCATAGTTCATATCCCCATCCTCATAGTTCATATCTGCCCTCATAGTTCATATCCCCATCCTCATTGTTCATATCTGCTCTCATAGTTCATATCTGCCCTCGTAGTTCATATCTGCCCTAGTAGTTCATACTGTATCTGCCCTCATAGTTCGTATCTGCCCTCGTAGTTCATATCTGCCCTTGTAGTTCATATCTGCCCTAATAGTTCATATCTGCCCTCATAGTTCATATCTGCACTCATAGTTCGTATCTGCCCACGTAGTTCATATCTGCCCTCATAGTTCGTATCTGCCCTTGTAGTTCATATCTGCCCTCGTAGTTCATATCTGCCCTAGTAGTTCATACTGTATCTGCGCTCATAATTTGTATCTGCCCTCGTAGTTCATATCTGCTCTCATAGTTCATATCTGCACTCATAGTTCATATCTGCCCTCATAGTTCATATCTGCACTCATAGTTCATATCTGCCCTCGTAGTTCATATCTGCCCTCGTAGTTCATATCTGCCCTCATAGACAATATCTGTGCTAACATCCTCTCAGTGTTGAGACTACCTCTAACTGTAAATTATGAGCGACTGTCTTTACCATAATGTAGTCTGTTTTCTTGTTAGTTTGAATGCTCCATACAATATGTCCATATAAAAAGTTCACAAACATGCATTCAAAAGTATGCTTCGACGTTAGTAAGTGAATTCCATTACTTACATATACTATGGTCTTTTTAGATTGTGGGTGTTTTAACATACACTAAGTCATAAAATTATGTTCTTATGGTTTCTTTAAATGTATAGCCTGGTTATAGCCAAATTTTAATTTTCTCGTATTTGAAAAAAATGCCCAGATCCGTTTATTGGGTGCCACGGATGTCTATCAAATGCGTCTGTGCATAGCTCATCATCGTCTTGCTTTCCCCCTTGTTCTGTGATTGGTCCCCTATCTCAGGCGAAAATTTGCTCCATGGTCTCCAGGCTGCCTTAGCAGCGTGAATCAAATCGCGCGCAAGACAGCATGGGAACACCCAGGCTATTAAATGTATACAGTGACTTTGGTTTGACTAAACTCTGAGTGATCTGATATGTCCCGTCTATCTTTCTCTCTCTCTTCCTCAAATTCAAATTCAAATTTTGAAAAAACTTGAATTTCCCCTTGGGGATCAATAAAGTATCTATCTATCTATCTATCTATCTATCTATCTATCTATCTATATATATATATACATTTGTCAAAGCAATCATTGCATATAGGATATGACATTAAACATTAAAACTCTCTCTCTCTCTCCCTCTTTTTGTCCCTGCTTCTGTAGCCCATGTTTTCCGTCACCCCAAGCCTTGCTGCCACCAATGCCAACGCAGCCGCTGCTGCTGCAGCTGCCGCCTTTAACCCGTACCTGGGCCCTGTGTCCCCGGGTCTGATGCCCACAGAGCTCATGCAAAGCGGACCCATGCTGATGGCCAGCAGCCCCAGCGTGCCTCAGGTGCAATCCACCGCCCAGAAGCTCATGAGGACAGACCGGCTGGAGGTACGACATACCTTCCTTTAGGGAACCATCATAACAAACTCCTTCTGTACTGTTATGCTTTGTTGCTTGGTTCACCGGTCTCTCACTTTTAATCTCTGTTTCCATGGCAAAAGTAAAAAATACTTTTTTTGTATCTGCCATTTTGTGCAGTGTTTGTTCACTCAGGAATACCTGGCTAAAGACTGCCCTCTGCTGCGCAGCTGATTTCATTACAGCCTGAATTGTCTTGTCTGCACTGGTCATGTGGCAATGTACTCAAGGCATTTATACTTTTTTTGGTGTGTGTGTGTTTTTATGTGTAAATGTGTGTTTGTGTGTGTTTGTGTGTGTGGTGTGTGTGTGTGTGTGTGTGTGTGTGTGTGTGTGTGTGTGTGTGTGTGTGCACGGCCAGGTCTGCCGTGAGTACCAGCGGGGCAACTGCTCGCGCGGCGAGAACGACTGCCGCTTCGCCCACCCGTCCGACAGCACCATGATCGACACCAACGACAACACGGTCACCGTCTGCATGGACTACATCAAGGGCCGCTGCTCGCGCGACAAGTGCAAGTACTTCCACCCGCCCGCCCACCTGCAGGCCAAGATCAAGGCTGCCCAGCATCAACTCAGCCAGGCCTCGGCCGCTGCCGCTGTGGTGAGTGACACCCGCGCAACCGGACACGACACTCTGGTCCAGCAGCACTTAACCCAAACCAGCGGTTCTCAGTCGCATTCCTAGGCGCCCCTCTGTTCTCTCTGCATGTGTTTTCCCATCTTTCCCTTGTCCTGTACACTTGAATCAAACGGTCAGTGGTCCTCCTGATTAACTGAACATAGCTGATTCAGCTGATCAAGAGCATGATGGCTACGTTATGATAAATACACTGACTTTAAGGCTGGTGTATGTAGAGCAGGGATGGGTAGAAAATATGTGGGGTAATGAAGAGGCTCCAGGAACAGACATGAGAACCGCAGTTCTCCACTCACTGGTGAAGGCACACAGATACAGTACGCTCACTGCTTTCCCCAATGGCGCTGCTCAAAGGGCTGCTGTGGGCCGGTGCAGTAAGGCGGCCATGTTGGGTGGGTCTTATGCGCAGCCGGCAGACTCTTTTGAAATGTGTCATGGGCAAATTTCCTTCACGGTGTCTCCCTGCCTTCGCCTTGTTACAGCCATTTTTTTTTCTTCCTTGGTGTGTCTTAGTTCCAGGACGGCGCGCTGACTCTGGGACACATTCCGGCAAGGATCCGAACGGATCTGGAGCCTGGATTTGTTCCAGAGTCGGCAGCCATCTTGGTGGTGGGGTGACCCACCACTATTTGTAATGGTTGCTTTGCCTCCACAGTCAGAAGTCAGAAGTGAACTTTTCACACTGTGACCGACCAGTTCTCTTTCGTAACATGTAATAATAATACTGCATATTATGTGTCTTAAACCTGTAATTAAATCTGGTCATGCAGTTAGACAGTTAGACAGCCATGTGGTCATTGTAATGTGATGGTGACTAAGATGCGCACAGTGAAAACAGAGGCACATTGTAGCTCTAGTTTCCTCTTCCACAAATTCCTACTTGATTCATTGTGAAAAATCCCCCAAGGATTTCCAAACAAGACCAGTGACTTGCTTCATCGTGCTATTTCAATAACAAACAAGTAATATTCACTCTCATGATAACTACAGACATTTTCCTGAAAACAAAAACCTCAAGTGTCTTCACTGTGCATGCCATAGTCTTGTTATCCCCTTGTATACTGCATTCCAATGATTTGTTTTTTTATTTGTTTTTTTCTCACCTACCCAAAATGCACTGCTGCCCCCATGATGCACCTCTGCTTGCTGTTTATGTTAATGCGCTTGAACCCCATTGGCCCATTGCCATCATGTGCTCGCTGCCTGCTAATTAAGACTCAGTCGGCTGTCAAATCACTGAAGCGACCCCTCGAGGCAACCTTTGACCTGGTATTATGACCTTTCACCTTTTAGCTTGGCATGTTACTTTGTTGTAGTATTAGTTTTTAACCAAAAATAATTTGCAAGCATAATTTATTTTTTGTATCGCTCTATGTTTTCTTCCTGCCGCTATAATACCATTTTTGGTGTGATAAACTGACAGTGGCACCCAGTTTCTGAATCAAATTGGTTGGATATATATCAGTTTTTCAACAAACGCTCTTGCTTAAAGCTGTTCAAATTAATTCATTCTTAACCTCAGCCACAGTCCCTTCATCACATGTAGCCGGCTCAAGCCGCATTAGACCAGGGTTAGAGCAGCTAATGCTTTAAAACTATGTACAATGGCATGGCTTTTGTGTATATATGATGTTTCTAAGTGTCTTAAATCTTAAATCAACAGTTTGCATGTTGTTGATGTCTAGTATGCATGTTTAATGTGGGGCAGGGATGGGGGCAGGGGGCATATATATGGTGGGGTTTGAAGCCGTGATGATAGAGTAACTCCATCTTAGCTGAAGAATAACATGAAGCCAATACTCTTAATCATGGAGTTAGCAGTGCAGCTTCAAGTCGATCGCTTTCCCTCTGTCACACCTGGCAGCTTTGGTAATTTACCTGTAGGTAGAGCCGTGCTTGCTTATTCTGTCGCTCTATGTCAGCTGTACTGTATGATAATATATCCTCTGGATTTTGTCATTGAGCTTACATGTAGTGTGGAGAAATTAGACATTTGTATATATAGCCTTGTAACAGTAGCCTTATTTGCTCTTTGCTTG
Source organism: Alosa pseudoharengus (assembly GCF_046254945.1). NCBI lineage: Eukaryota > Metazoa > Chordata > Actinopteri > Clupeiformes > Clupeidae > Alosa > Alosa pseudoharengus. The sequence goes on from NW_027468663.1 coordinate 31,192,811, forward strand.
AGAAGTAGTTTTGTATAGTAGTTGCTGCTTGCTTTTGCTTGTTTGTGACAGACAACTCCTGTGTGGATTTCCCATGACAATAATTCTTCTCTTTTTTTCTTCTCTCCTTTTCCTCCCCATCCCCTCTTCCTTTTTTGTTTCCTCCCTTTTTTGTGTCATTTCTCATGCCAACCCCACTCCCTGGTTGGGCAGGGAATCCCCCATTCTGTCATGCCTCCTTTACCAAAGAGACCGGCACTTGAAAAAGCCAACGGTGCCACTGCCATGTTTAATACTGGCATGCTCCAGTACCAACAGGCCCTGGCCAACATGCAGTTTCAGCAGCAAGCTGCTTTTATCCCTTCAGGTAGGACTCTCGCAGAGGCTCCTGACCTCCCTCGTCTTCTCCCCCAACAACTAACCCCTCCTCCCCCCGGCTCAAAACCATGCTCTTGGCAGAGTCCGCCTCTGGAACTAATCTGGTGCCAGATCTGGTGCGGGTCCGCACCGGATCCAGGCCCGATCAGTCCCAGAGCCAGACACTGTGTGGGTCCGTCTGAGACAACACAATGGGAAAGGATTTAGGCAGCCACACCCCTCTTATAATTTCACACCGAGACAACTCTCTAATGACAATTGTGAATATGCACAGTCAGTCGCATAGACACACACACACACACACACACACACACACACACACACACACACACCATATAGTTTATTTACCAAACCATAGGCACGTATGCATTGTGCACATGTGCAGTGTTGAGTTGGTCTCTAGCTGCTCACTGCCCCATTGCAGACAGAGAGCTCCACATCCTGTTCCGTTTTGTGAAACTTTGGGGGGTTGGGGGGTGAAAAGAGGTTTGTGGGATTGTGGTGATGCTTTTTTCCCCCTTTTGTTCTCCTGTGGCTTTCTTCTCCCTCCCCTATGAGAGAGCGAGAGAGAGAGAGAGAGAGAGACAGAGAGAGAGAGAAGGAAATGATGCAATCAAACAGCATGGAGATGTGCGCTGAGAAAAAGCACATGTTTCACACCACCACCACCACCTCCTTTAGAATTCACACACTGATGCATGGTAGCAACACCTCTTTCCTGTACAAACATCCTCATCCTCAAAGAAAGTGGCTGCACAGTCAAATCGTTCCTATAGTGTGCTGTAACTTGGCATGTTTGCTTTCAGTTCCGTACTAATTCTCTTTCAAATAGAAGCTGAGTGAGAAATTAGCGAGTGCTTATTAGTCATGTAGTATTGGTTAGTTTTGTATTATGCATTGCATTACCGCTGTATAATGCACATCATTAACTCACACATATATGTAGAAATATATTTTATAATGTTTTAAAGACTTTACAGTTATCTATAGTACGTCTTATTGAAGAAAGGGTGCCTAGAACACTCACGCAACATAGGCTCTGGTATTCTGTTGGGAGTTACTAGCTTTGTAAAATAGTTACTTTTTATCCTGCCACACCTTTGCCTAAAATCTACTAAAGAGCTTTTTCATTCTAAGGGTCACTCCTCACTGCCTAAAGCTGACAGTCTTAATTCTTGCTAATCAGTTGATAGCGGTGTCATACTGTCCCTTTTAATAAAAGTTGTCTTTCTTTTTCATGTTTTTATTTGTTTATATACACTCTAACGAACCATGTGATGGGCTGTTTTGATTCTTCTCCCTTTCCAATCCACTTCCTGTTGCAATGCATGATGGGCAGGCTCAATATTGTGCATGACACCCACAGCAAGTGTTGGTAGGTGCCAGCATTCCTTCTTGATTACTTAATTTCTCCCCTCTCCTTTGCTCGCACCCCATCAAAATCCACCACTAACACACAATCAGGCACGTCTCCTCCCAAGAGATCCGACCCTTCGTCTTCTCTTAATACCTGGGAATTCACCTGACTCTATGACAGCTCTAGCAGTCTCTTAAATGGAGCAGTACTCAAATGATTTGTGGGTTTTGGTGGGCTGTGAGTCAAGTGACAACTAGACCATTTTTATCAGCCTCTTGGTTTTATGAGTAAATTAAATGAAAGGAAAGATATGAATTGTGAACTTCTAGAACTGCCAAATTGAAACATTTAAAAAAATAATAATAGTATTGTATGTATTTTGTATAAAGTATCTCCACTCCACCATTTTAACTGTTTATTTTTAAAAGCATTTGTATCTTGACCCCCCCCCCCCCATCCCCTATTCCCCCTCCCCCATGCCTGTGCACATCCTGGCTTCTCCTGTCCTTTTTTAAATATATTTAACTCTATCCACTTATGGCTTGTTGCTGGTGTAACCCCCACTCCTGACCCCTCCTCTTCTTCCCTCCCTCCCTCCCTCTCCCTCACTGTTTTGCGCCTGTGGCCACCCTCCTCCTGTATGTGTTTGCTTATATGATTTTCCTTCTGAAAAAGTTCCCATGATGCACGGTGCTACACCAGCCACTGTGTCTGCAGCAACCACATCTGCCACAAGTGTTCCCTTCGCAACCGCCACAGCCAATCAGGTTTGCCCTTTATGGCTTTATCTCTTTGAATAAACCAATAGGAACAGTGGATGCTTCTGGGTTTGGTTGGGTTGGGTTGAGGATCTCCTTCTTGTTGGCCTACACTGACGTTAAACGTTGAACAGGGTGTCGTTTTCTCATGAGAACTCCAAATTAACACATGTGGAACTTCAGTTATGATGAAGGAAGACAATTATTTTACGATTGCTTTTTACACTGTTTATAATGGTAGTGCTATGTTATAGTTAATAAAATGTTGAAGGGTCCTTTAGTTTTAAAATGTTGTATTTCCACTTCTGGAAAAGAAAGGTGATCCTTTTGTTTGGAGGAGAGCCTATTGTGAGACATTTTAATGTTTAACAACATTTTAATTTTTATTCTTTGTCCTTTTCATTTTGAGGACTCTTCCTTATCAAAGTTGACTACCAACGAATACATGCAATTGGTATGTATGGGGTAGTTTCATAGCTCTACTTTTTAATTAAAAAAAAATAAGATATTCTTTTTTGCAGTCTGTTGTTGCACGGCTTTCATTTTATTCCCGCCATCAAAACATTTTTTGTTGAAATGTTTGGAAGACTTAGCTGGCAGAGCTTAGCAGTAAAACAGTACTCCATGTTTAACATCCAGAAACAGGCAGCAATTCAAATGCACTCAAATGATTTAGTCAGGTGAACGAGCACGCCATGCAGGCTCTCTCAGTGCTGATATGTTTATATTAGTCCATACTGCTAAAGCTTCTGACGCTCACTAGAACAGCGAGAGCACCTTTTACCAGCCCAAATAAAAGATGCAGGTCAACAAGCTGGAAGATTGGAGTATGCATGGGGAGTCCCTCACATCCTCTTTGCCTCCTCTCCCTAAAAAGAGCTTTTAACAATATGCAGCAGGTCTCCTTAATCCCTAATTTGCTTTCGTTTCTGTTTTAACCAAACAGCTTTGTATTTATTTTTTTAGTTTTAATTGTTTGTTTTTTTTATGTTTCATATGCAATGTCTGCTGTGGGAAAACATGTTATAAAGGGGTCACCCAGTGTATTCTGCTGTGGTCTTACCCCAATGCTTAACCATTGAATGTGTGGTTTATTATTGTTCTGCATCTCTCCTTAGATTCCCATAATATCTGCAGACCATCTGACTAGTCACAAGTACTTGACTCAAATGTAGTTCCTGTCCAGAACAGTGAGTGACTTATTCTGATCTCTATGTCTGATATGATTGTGTGTGGTCACATAGCTCCAACATATAACGTTAACCTCTGTCAAGACATACTTAGCATAGTATCTATATTTTATATATATATATATATATATATATATATATATATATATAATATATATATATATATATATATATATATATATATATATATATATATATATGTATGTACTATAATGTAAATGTGTAAATATATATATATATATATATATATATATATATATATATATATATATATATATATATATATATATATATATATATATGTATGTACATATTTACATACGTATGAAATACATATAAATGTATACAATATAAATATACTAATATTGAAATATTGAGTGTGTATATAGTGTGTATATATAGTATAACATGCATGGTGCTACCTGTAGTGCAGTAGTGTTTTGGCTCTGATACACTTTAGCCCCTTTGCTTTGTAGATCAAATGAAAGTATGCTGGTGTACCATCAAGGACAACGTTCAGCATTCACAGCCATTACACCTTGAAGCTGTCTGTCTGAACCACAGAGGAGTTCATCTTTCAGCTGGACCTCACATCTAGTCATGCATGCAAACATGGGTATGACCAGGGTCAACGTCATCCACATCTATCTCTCATCCACAAATACCACCGACAGACTAACACTCACAACATTGAAGAGGCCTTTACTGGCACAAACGTACATGCCAAAACAGAATAGTGCTAAAAGATAACATTTTGCACACTCACACACGCTCTTTTTAAAATGTGGAGATGATGGCGATGTCACTTCAGATTTATACAGTATTGGTACGTCAGTAGACCAAGAGATTAAGTTTAATTCATAGTTTTCATTGGTTTATTGTATGGTTTACAAAATGGCAAAGGTGCACTTACAGAGAAAAGAAATGTATGCTCAAACTTGTTTAATGAGCTGATTTGGTGAATTAAGTATTCTGCTGTGGAAGATTTGAGTAAAAATTAGATTATGTAAACAGAAGGTTAGAATTGGATAAGACAGATGAATGTTTTATTCAGAACACACAGAAACACCTGTGTTCGTCTCAAAGCACATTCGGTTTGTTCTGAATCACCCTCTAGCCTTCCAACCATACATCCAAAACTAAAGGTGTTATTTCAGCAGTGTTATTATGTTTACTCAAGATTTATGTTTTATTTTTTGTAATGACTCTTGTTTTTATACTTAATTTCACAAATGTGTGTTTTTTTAATACGTTTTGCGCCTTTTTATTTGTCATTCATTTATTCGTGCATTTGCCACATAGCCTTCTATAGCATTCTGTATTTCAGTCTCATTAAATCACAGTAGCCTTCCCCAAAACCCCTCCCCCCCCCACCCCCGCCCCCAGTTTAACAGATAATTTTTTGAACTATTTCTTTTTCGTTTCATTCACATCTTGCCCCTTTACATTGACTGTTGTTGATATTGTTGTTGTTTTTAATAATACGGGAATGGAGTTTTGGGCAGTCTGAGAGTGGTGTGAAAATATGTGCCGAGGTTACAAGTCTAAAGACTTTAAAGAGTGTCATATGGCTGTATACAGCCATATCAGAGCTGGGATATTGGAGGACTGGCTTCATAGCCGCCTTGCAGTCTCAAGGTGGGACTCTAAAACTGCAGCTGGAAAATGCACGGCTTAAATGAAAGGGAGATATGAAGAGCTGTGTGAGATTCCTTCTATTGTTAATTTGTTTAGATTTTTTATGTGTGTTTATTTTACTATTTCATTTCAATTTAAACCATATAACCCATAGGTATCCATCATGTCTAAACCTAGTTCCACATATCTCTTAATGTTCATACCAAAGTTTTTCTTTTGTGGGGATTAGAAGAAAATAAGAATGTTTCCCTTCTTATTCTGGCTGTTAGAGTCAGTGTACATAGGCTACAAATCGTACAAATAAAAGACATAGGCCCACTGAACTAACGCAAGTGTCAATTCTAACAAATCAGATAGAGAATGGAAACTTTACTCCGGAATCTCCCTGTACGTCCCATTCTAGAGTATTTCCGAGATCGTGTTCCATTGCTTTCCTGATTGTACTGTACCGCTCCAAGCCTTAGCGTACAGCCTGGGCAACAGCCCACACAAAATACTCTCACAATCATTGTACAGGTCATAGATGCCAATGATATTCTGTAGTTCTAAAGCGTATGCGTTTATCATCTTTTGTTTCTAGTTACAATTAACACACTCTGATAAATGTATTTGAACATCATAGTTCAAACAGTTTTACTCAATAATTGTAACACATTTAACACAATACTTTCAGCCTTATTATTGTACTTGATAACATTGTCATCTGTTGTAGGTTTTAGATGTATAAACAATTCATAAATATTTCATGCCATAATCATGTTTAATAATTATGTTTTGTCAGTTAGAACATATATTGGCATCTATAGCTTAATGTTTTTGGTTTTGTTTTTATTTGTAGAATTGTTTGTGTTACTTTTGAATATTGAACATTTCTCCTTGTCTGTTTCAATTTGTTGAACAAAGAATTTTTGATATTGACATCTTAAAACAAGGAAAACTATTAATTGACCTGTTGCTGTGGCAACAAATTCTGGCTGACAATAGTTTGACAAATTAATTTTTTATGTGTAACAAGTTGAGATCATCATGTTTTAAAATATTTTGTTGTTGTTGTTCTTTTTTCTTTCCTTTTTTTGTTTAAGTGTAGGATCGTGTACATGCTAGAGTAAAAGAAAAAAATATTTTCTACTGTATCCATTTCAGAGATTAAAATATTGTTTTAGTATTTCTTAAGGAACTAGCTAAACATCCAAGAATGTCAGGCCAAAAAAAACGAGCAGCAGGAATCCTGGCCTTTGGGCTCCTCGATCTCATTATGACGAGAGGAAGTGATGTCATTGAGCTGGGCCTCAAAGCCCCGTAAATGCTGCGTGTGGGCGAGCCATAACCTAAGGGACGAAGGTTGACTTTTTGCACTTCTGTATATAGTCAGTAAAAGTAAAAAAAGAAACGTGTATAATATTGAAATCTTATTTTGAATAAAAAAGTCTATAATTATAAGAACTTTTGTTAGGTTAATTTAAGGAATTAGAATAAATGACCAGCTAACAAATTTGCTTGCTAATGTGGCTCCGTTTCTTCTGCCCATCATAAAAAAGGAAAAAATCAAACAAACAAAAAAAAAACAAAGACAAAAAAAGAGCTAGCATTTTTGTCATTTTTATGCTTAGCTTGTGGTCCACTAGGATGTCACGTAGGTTGGAAGAAAACATGCTCCCTCACCCCCTAGATTCTCCAGGATATCTCTCTGGAGTCTTCCCATACAAAAACATACAGCCCCTCTATCCTGTGTTAACAATAACAGACATTTTAAAACTAGGGTATTTTAGTGTTGTTGGACATGACTGCATGCCAAAAAATCTAAAACAAACCAACAAAAAAATCACAAAAATAAAGTAGATTAAGTACATAGTAACAAGTATTTATCATCAAACATGTTTTAAATTATATTTTAAGATACAAGGGTAAGAATCTGGATTAAAAGAACACCTAAAACATGGTAATACATGCTCATACATGATAATAAAAGATAATAATTATATTGAGATGCAAAACTGCCCCCAGGACATGCTTGCCAATAGTGCATTATCAGTGCCGTTCAACTAAGACCATCTCATTGCTTCTTTAACCAGGCAACTGTGTGTCCAGCAAGTGAAGTTCACCACCAACATCCACATTTTTCCCTCTTAAATGAATGTAACCGCCTTCACATATACACAGATAAATGTCAGCGTTTTTACTCACTTGGGTTTTATTACTTTTTTTTCTGCACAAGCGCTAATATACCAAAGCATCACTCCACCTCCACTCTGACAGAGCTGATCGTGGAGCTTTCAATCAGTTATCCTCCTCCTGCAAGTTAACCACCCACCAAGCAGTGGACAGCTGAGGGGTTCTGGCCCTAACGTGGGGCAGAACCACTCAAGACTCTTCTGCTGCATGGCCATAGGATTCTTAGTTTCTCTGCTGGACACACACACACACACACAGAAATGCCTGGCTGCTTAATGCTCTGTGTGTTAGACAAGACTTTACAATTTTGCTTGTATTTGCTGTAACATACGTATTGTACTACGTTCTAAAAAAATGTTTTTAATGCACATTTATTATTGGCATAATTGAATTGCTGTTATGACTAAAAAAAATAAAAATAAAACAAAAGTGTAATTGCGCAGAGAATAATCGTCTCTTTTGTTGACTATTTTGTTGTATTTTTGATAATTGGATTGATTACATGTGTTTTGCTTCATGTTCTACGCACATCTCAACACAACATTTAGTTATGTTATAATATGATAAATTCACTATAACTAACTATATGAAATATATTTTTAAAGATTAAGAAGACTAAATAACTCTGAAGGTACAGTGAACAGACAGTATTTCCTAGTGGTCCACTATATTCACGTCATATTAAATACTCTTGTAAACACAACTTGTACACAAGCATGTATTACAAGCATGTATTTTTGAATACCATCATAACTGCATCATTGTTGACAATATTCTAAGAAAACATCTATAGTCAAGGAGAACCTCCATGCTCCAGAAAATGTGTCTCCCCAAATGATGAGATGGTTGGACTGAACATGGCAGGAGGTGGACCACCATCTAGTGGAGAGGGGCGATGATGTGGGGAACCCCTCACTCTACTCTCAAGTTTGTCTCCTACCTTTGGTCAAATAGATTGTGTTTTTAACTAGATTGATAATAACTAGGTTTGATGGTAATAACTATACTATAGGTTTGATTTTAAAATATGTTTTGTCTTTCATGAAAAAAAGTAGGCCTACAGTATATTTGTTTTTATATCAGCCAATAGGAGCCAATAGGCCTAATAGGCTAGTTTAACTGTATTGATTTTAGCAAATGGTTGACAAGATAAGCTGTGATGGCAAGCAAAGGAAAATGAAGCAAAAACATTCATACAATCAAGGCTTCAAACAGGAAGTATTAGAAAGAGAAGTGTGGTGAATATGTTGAGCAGAAACTTTGGTGACAATGAGCCCAGCACTAGTGACTGACTAGTGAAGCCTCCATGGCACCTGCCAGCAACAAACAACGCAAAACAGTAAGTACAATATACAATATGTTAAACTGGCCTACGCTATTTTATTTTAATGCCAGTCAGTCATAATGGTGGTACTTGGAGAGCCAATAGTTTTCTGAGGTGGTACTCATTGTGGAAAGTATATAGATATACATGTGCAACTACAATTTAGTTGTGTTTTGGCCTGACCCTATGCCACTTTGCCCTTAGACCACTAGACCATGAGTACCAAATTAAGGCCTTACAGTGAGTAAGTATGACCAGTTTGATGAAGATCTTTCGACCAGGTAGCGATAGATTCACAGATGACTAGATCAAAATGCACCAACATATGACTTTGGCCCAATATTCATTTTACCAAGGTCCATTGAAAGCTCTATTTTTCCCCCACTAATGACTGGTGTTGTTGGCAGCTGACCGTTCCAAAGATATCAAATATATACTATATTTACTTACACCTTTTAGGCTAATTTGCTCATACTGTTGTATCCCAAAAATCCCAAAACCAAATAATTTCTTTCTATGTGTATTCACATGAACACGTATCATGACCCAGCTGCAGTCAGGCTGTGCACTCAGTGTAAATTCAAATTACAAACTAGAGGTGTTATTATACCTGGTCTGTCCACTCCATTCCAGATCGCAATGTTGTCTAAATTCCTCACAATGGCACACGCTAATTTCTGGACACATGCAATTAGCTACTCTACAATCTCCCAGGTAATATATTTCATGGGTTTAAAATTACCATCATAGGCTATAAAGCCTTCTTTCAAATGTAGCATGTATCTCAAAAAATCTACTTAATATAATCAATCTATAATATTTGTTAACAAATTTTTCGGAGAAAGAAGAATAAAAAGCTGTAGTGACCTAGCCTGACATTGTCATATTCAATTCTCAAATGTTGTGGGCGGGGCTAAATTCAGATGTCACCCAGGCTAGTAGTGACCCCTTTATTTGTTTCTCTTTTTTGCCATAATGTAACCCTAATAACAATACTAATGTCACGAGGATCTCCAGTCCTTCCTGCTGTGAATGAGATGTTTAGATAGCCGGAGTGAACCAAGATGAACGTGTTAGCCCATTGTAATTTGTTTTGCAGGTCCTTCTGGAAAGGAATCCACTGACACCCATTTCTGAACTTGATGTTTACTGCCTCCATAGGCATAAGTGAAATTAAACTTAAATTTGTGCATTAAAATTTTACCAAATCGTTTCAGAAGTGCAGCAAACATATCTGTCTTGTCAATTAAGGTATTAAATGTAATTATTTCAATGCACTCAATTCCAAAGAAAATACAAGCTCCTGGGTTTCTGGTGATGCATCATGCAGAAATGGACGTCAGTGGGCTCCTTTCCAGACCAACTGGTGGAGCAAATTCAAATGTGCAAACAGGTTTGTCTGGGTTCACCCTTGCCAATGTTTAGACTCTTATTTTACAATTGAACAATGGATGTAGACCCTGAGGAATGTCGTTTTATCAAAGCTGAACTGTAGCAACAATACTGCATTAGGCCTACGTGTTCTTTCACCCTTGCACCATGGGTGACAGTATGGCTTCCTGAGGCATTAGAGCCTTTTATTTAGTATATGCCCTTTAATTTCTATGCAACACTGCATCCTGTTTGAAAACAGGAACATAGTAGCCTAGGCTAATAGTAACTTTTGTTTCGTTCTATTATGATAGCACTGTAACAGACAAGCCTGTGCCATTGAATTAAACATTGCACTAAACTCAGTAGACCACCGACTGAGACTGACTAATCTAGTGTTTAATTCGTTCTAATGTTATTATCTAACTTGTCTCAAATGTTTACTAGATAGAGCCTGATCATTACCAAGAGAGTCAAGTTTACGCAATACTATTATAAACTGATAACACATCACCATAACCTTCTGTTATGGTCAAACGCCTTTAAACACTTCTCAGCAGCAGATACTGAGCAGGGTGGTGCGCCTTTAAGAAAACGGAACTAACCCTTTACTCGTGACGTTAGGCTGCCTGGCTGTGCAAGTCTGCGGGCAGGAAGTGCCAGCGAACAACGCAACGATCACGCTCCCCAGTACGGAGACACAGAAAAGGATACGACAACGTGCAACATGACAATAGAAAAACGCATGTGTTGGATTACCTTTTTTCATCCTAGCAAGCTGAAGATCAAAGGAGCCTGACTCCCCAGAAACCGCAGACGTATTGTCAAGAGACGAGTGTTCCCGGTTTGAGGGCGAACACCAAGAGTGGAGACAACTGTCGAGTACAAGGCTGGGGGACTGTTTGAGGAGCCATGAGAGAATACAAAGTGGTCGTGCTCGGCTCCGGTGGAGTGGGAAAGTCAGCGCTGACTGTCCAGTTTGTTACGGGTTCCTTTATTGAGAAGTACGACCCAACAATCGAGGATTTTTACAGGAAGGAGATAGAAGTGGACTCTTCTCCTTCGGTACTGGAGATCTTGGACACGGCGGGCACGGAACAGTTCGCTTCTATGAGAGACCTCTACATTAAAAACGGCCAAGGATTCATACTGGTGTATAGCTTGGTGAACCAACAGAGTTTCCAAGATATAAAACCAATGAGGGACCAGATTATCCGTGTGAAACGGTACGAGAGAGTGCCCATGATCTTGGTCGGGAATAAGGTGGACTTGGAAAGCGAGAGAGAAGTCTCTTCCGGCGAGGGCAAGGCGCTGGCTGCTGACTGGAATTGCCCGTTCATAGAAACCTCAGCAAAAAACAAGACGTTGGTCGACGAATTGTTTGCCGAAATTGTCAGGCAAATGAACTATACATCCGCACCTCACCGAGACGCTAAGTGTTGTTGCGTCGTGTTGTGAAGATTATGATCGTGAATGCGTAACTACAACACAACTCCCTCAAGAAAACTTTTCTGTTGGAGGGAACAAGCGATACATAGTGTCGGGCGCGTCTGGAAGGGTTACTGTATTGCACAGTCGTAGTCACACAGCATTACTTGTTTACATGAAAAAAGTACTTGAATGTTATTCACACTCAATGGAAAGACTTCCATTTTTATATCATGCTTTCTGGCTGCCTATATGAATAATCTCAATCTTGTCCGAAAATTGCGATTATTAGCATCAACTTCTGTGATGGAAAGGGTAAATAATCTGTTTTTACACGATGGGGCGTGCCCACCCCGGGCTCTGATGTCAAAGGTGTGTATTTGAAGATCAGCCAGGACATTTGAGATTCAATGTGTTCAAGGGGATGTGAAGACTGATTGGACCCCCCGTTGTTGATTGCAAGTGGAATTAGTTGAACACTCACAGTGAGGCGACGAGAAGTTCAACTTCGCTGGCTCTTGAAGAGAGCCATCACAGCACAGTCGCTGGCATCTCATTGTTGTGGAAACGAGTACAAACGCCAAATGTTTCCCAAGATGTCTCTCATGGATATCTGTCCACACACTCCTCTGCGTTAACAATCAGGGTTAACGACTGAATTCAGACTTCGTCACAGACTTTTTTACTTTGTGTTACTTTGGTGACCTGTGCTGATAGTCAAGTGCCTTAAAATATTATTTTTTGAGTGCCAATTCTCAGAATATCTCCAGTGCCCTCTGATTGTGACGATCCTCATGTAGGCTATTTGGCTAGACAGCAGGCCTAGCCTTTCTAGATACTTGGAGATGTGTGGTTAGCCAAAGCTGTTATAAAAGGAAACTCATTGGTACTACACTTTTCTGACCATAAACCAAACCACTTGTCTTTTCTCAGTTGACACTTTTTGTAAAGAAAAAAATGTTTTGAAATGTGTGATGTGAAACTGAAATTCATTGTAATATTTTACCATAGTCCTGTTCTTTGAGTGACTTTTAATGCAAATAGCTTTTTATATGAGAAAAAAACAGTGTTTTTAGAATCGTAAGTGATGGGTTGAGCCAGTGTATCCAAGAGAAGACATCGTGTAGTGGTGTCATTTGAAGGTAGCATCTGAAAATGCTAAATTATTTTTAGTGCACCACAGCACACTATTGCTGTCCAGGAATTCTAGGCTTCGCATTGTGATCCAAAGCACATTTTCTACTTGGGCAGTATTTTTCAGTAATGGTTTCTCCCCTTTTTCTGCTGTTTCTAAATCTGACGATGTGACTCATAACCCATGGCTCTGTCACAGTTTCATGGCTCTATGACCAATAAAAAGTGTTCTGAAATAATGTGATTCAGGCTGTAAGCATAACAGTTTTCTCTCTCCTCCTCCTCCTCCTCCTCCTCTTGGAGTACTGTGAAGTTAAATTGTTTCAAATGAAAAGCCTTCTTTGACACTGCCAATATGCAAAACAGTGGTAAAGGTCAACGTCCACTGCTCTTTGGAGGAAATCATGGATGTTTGTCCCAAAGCAGTTTCCAACCTTGTGTACAGTAGAAAGAGAGAGTTAGCAAACAGAGAGTGTTTCTCTATTCGACTACGCCGGCATGTTTTGTTAATACAGGCGTGTATTAGGATCCTGTGACATCACATTGCTGCTCCCCCTTTGGGAGTGAGACCTCTTGGTTTTGATTTAGCATGAGTTTCATTAATGCCTTGTTCCCTCACATTCCATGAAATTCCAAGTCTGACGTCAAATGTTTTTCATATGTGCATGCCAAGGAGGTTCCTGGTCACTGCTCAGTTATTACATGGGGTGTGGCTGGGGATTTTGTAAGCAGGGGTTGTTGGTGTGTGTGTGTGTGTGGGGGGGGGGGGGGGGTACTTTTGGTGGTGTATTTAGTGGAACAGTGAGTGGTGAGGCTATTTATTTGTTTTTGCCCATTCTTTGCTCTCTGAGGGGAGTTCCAGTGTAATGCTATCAGGCTAGCGTAGAGATAGCCCAGAGGCCTGGTAGCGACAGCAGGCGAAGCAACAGCAGGAGGCTGGCTGGCTGTCTCTCTGTGGAGGACGGGGAAGGAGAAGGCAGGGTGAGGGGAGGCAATGCAGGGGTGTGACCTCCCTCTCCCCTCCACATGTTTTCTGAGCAGAGCCACACAGAAGGGGCTTTCAGTTCCAGCACCCCAGCTCCAATCGGCAGCACACAGACTGCACACACACACACTCATGGCCGGCTGGAAGCCTTCACCGTCTGGACACACAGCCTGATTGCAAGGATGGGGGGGGGGGCTAAGGAAAGGGTTGAAAGAGGTTGTCTGTGTGTGTATTGGAATAAGAGACTTCTATTTTTGTTGATTTTTTAGGCTGAAGGGATTGGCAGCCCTAATCATTAAACCTGTTGCTGAGGCACTGAATTGCTTGTATTATAGATAAACGGTGGCACTTTACAGGGGGTGATTATTTGACCTATCCACATACTTTCAAACCTATACACCTTACCATTAAGACAGCAACCTGGCTCATTAGTTGTGAGTATTTAACATTTTGAACTTAAATTATACCATTAACCAATGTTGAGATCTTTGTTTATGGTATGGTAATATACCTTTGGGACTTTCTGTGTGTGTGTGTGTGTGTTTGGGAAAGGGAACAAACATAACAAAAGGGAAAGAAATAAGGCGTGGAAAAATTAATCACCATTTCTCTGTCAGACTGAGAGTATGTCCTGCTGCGCCATGCAACAAACATGGTGTCAGCCTTGAAGGGTTTTCTGGTCATGTGATGAGGTCACATCATGGAGGCACTTCTCCGTGATAAACCTCCTGACCTTTGCTGGCTGACTAATATGCTGTGACATGCCCTAAATCAACAAATGCAACCTTCATTTTTCTCTCCCCTCTCCAACTTTTTCTCCCGCCATCATAACATTTCTTTAAAAAAAAACAATGCACTCGGACGAGACGCTGAGTGAGCACTTTTCTGCTCCTCGGCCCCTCAGCTTGCCAAGCTTGTTTCAAACTCCGGCAGCCCCCGTGATATCACTTCCGGTGGCCTTCTGGATAGGCACTGTATTCCATAAAGCACTCTGTCTAGGCTAGATATTCCGCTGTATTGTTATATGCAACACGTGTGTGATTCTGATACATTCTGAGGGATTTATGAGGCCACATCACAGTGAAGGCAGAAGTTCCCTCACACAAGCCTTACACATCCAAATAGATACAATGCAAATCACAACAGGATTTGGTCCACTTCTTTTTATGTTCAGGAATGCCTACCTGATATGGATGTAAACATCCCGTAATCATAACCGTGCCAAAAAGTGCTTTGGATAGATTGATAGATAGATAGATAGATAGATAGATACTTTATTGATCCCCAGGGTAAATTCAAGGAAATTCACATGCTCATTCCTTTATCTCCATTTCCAATCTATTGCCAGGAGTGACCAAGCCAAAACAGCGGCATATGGACCTATGTGTCTTAACACCTTGGGCCCTCACTGTTTTTCCCAGAATGCCTCAGTGACTGGGTGGACTCTGGAGCGCTCTCACTTCCGTCACCTTATCTCCTCTTATCTGTTCATCTAGCCTTGGCCTAGATCTGTGTGCTGCAGGCC
This sequence comes from Alosa pseudoharengus, assembly GCF_046254945.1. Classification (NCBI taxonomy): domain Eukaryota; kingdom Metazoa; phylum Chordata; class Actinopteri; order Clupeiformes; family Clupeidae; genus Alosa; species Alosa pseudoharengus. The sequence continues at coordinate 31,208,050 of NW_027468663.1, forward strand.
ATCATCTTGTGACTGTTTTGAGAAAACATCATGGGGAGACATCTGATATTTGTTTGTGGAGAAGGCATTCACTTTAAAATTCACCCATAACTATGCATCTTTTTACACCCTGTAGAGATGGCTTACTTTCCTATTAGGCTATTTTTTTGTGCACAGACACCTAGAGGACCATTACATGTTACATTTAAAGACTAACCAATCGGTCAAAGACTCAGCAATCAGCACAACAAGGTGTCCGTGATTTGCACTTACCATTTGACATCTCTGCATTACACCCATGTGCTTTAACATACTAATGTGCAATGTCCTCAATGCCTGTGTCGCAATATGCACCGCAGCCACCAGAGGAAGGAAGGGCGTGACAGATAGAGACTTCCTCTTCTCCTTCAACTTCTCCCTCTTTGCTGTAAGCAGTGGTGTGTGTGTGTGTGTGTGTGTGTGTGTGTGTGTGTGTGTGTGTGTGTGTGTGTGTGTGTGTGTGTGTGTGTGTGTGTGTGTGTGTGTGTGTGTGTGTGTGTGTGTGTGTGTGTGTGTGTGTGTGTGTGTGTGTGTGTGTGTGTGTGTGTGTGTGTGTCTGTGTGTCTGTGTGTCTGTGTGTGTGTGTGACCCCGAAGAACACAGGCGCTTGTCACATGTTGGTCCAATTTCCAGAAATGCCTCTCCTTTTAGAAGAAGCAAGGAGGGTCACAGTTCAAGCAGTTATTGCACACACACACACACACACACACACATACATGCAAGTGGTGATTTTGAACACCTCTCAAAACATCTCTGTTATGTGTTTTCTTTTTATTCCATCACTCACATTGTTGTTAAACATTTCCACTCCACTGTTCAGAAACTGCTATAGTCTTTAAATGGACCGAACGGTAGGATCCGTTTGGGACTCGTGGATGTAATCAACTTTTGTTTGATTGACCTTTAGGCTTACTTCACAAGACTACTCAAGTCCCCTCCTTCTCTCCCTCTGTAGACAGGGTTAGAGACAAATATTCCTGCACTTTCTACTTCTGTTTCTCAAAGGAGAGGAAAACGGACTAGGGAGAGATTACAAATATGTGTAAAGAGTCAAAGAAACTGACTGTGGTGTGTGAGTGAGAGAGAGAGAGTGAGAAAGAGAGAGTGAGTGAGAGGGAGAAAGTATCCCAGGCAAAGTGAAGCAGTGCATGGCCCCCTTGTGTAATCTCATTTAGGCGAGATGAGCAAGCAGATCATATGACACTAACTCGGTTGCCACGGTTATTTATGTATATAGGGCTTTACAACACAGACAGGCCTCTGAGTGAGATGACTTATCATGGTCAGGACTGTCCCCCCATTCCCAGGCAGCTGTCAGGCTGTCCATCCCATCAAACACCCTTTTCATTCTGGGCCAGTCTGGAGCAACATTCACCAAACACATATCAGTCACAAACATGATTGCAGTGATAACACAGCCAAGTTCATGCATAGCCTACCATATGGCATACCCTGAAATGAGGGGAGCAGGAAATGATTATAGCATAAATGATAGTGGATTATCCAATGACTGAGTTTTAAAGTAGCAAATAATGATTATTGAAGGTTGAAGGTGTGGCAGAGAGTGTTTGGTTTGGATATATCCCTAATCTCTTCTAACGGTGCAGTTCTGTAGGGAGAGGGCAACAATGAGGTTTTCCATTATTTGTATAGTAGCATGCTCATCACACATTGGTGCAGGTGTTTTCATGCATCTATTTCACTTGTCAAGGCCGGTGAAATGAGGACAAAAGAAAAGGGCCTGAAACCAAGAGCCACAATGAACCGCAACATCATAATGTATTGTTCTCCTGCCCACAGAAACAACACAATGGTCTCAAGTTTAGAGGCTGTTTTGTTTCGTTTTGTTTTCCACAACAAAAACTACATTTACTCCACCTTGACATCTCACATGCATCCACCATGCAGGCGTACAGCATGTCCATGTGTAGCATGTCAGCCCACAGCGATAGGGCAACACAAATGTCACTCTTCTTTGCCCTGCAACCGCCCTGGGCAGCCTCCACTTCCTTATCACCCATGTCATCATCAAGCCACTTCTTTCTATCCAACTTCCTCTCTGTCTGCATTACTGTGTAAGTAAGCTGTGTTACACATGTGGTACATGGGAGCTTGCCTACAGCAACAACAATAACAACATGTGTGTCAAAGGGAAGGGTTCATCAAAGATAACTGTTGTATTCTATGTTCTTGAGAGTAAACCAAGGCAATAACAGCTGTTGAAGCAATGTGAATACCCTAAGCCAAAGGGATGTCTGGAGAATTTAGTCAAGGGGTGTGATGAACTTTGGTTTGGATCAGTTGAAACCTTTATGTATTTACTGAAACTGAAACAAACAATGTAATAGTTTGTAAATAATTGGATTATCTGCACATGCACAAGGAGGCTTAGAAATGTAGTCAAATTCATCCAACAATCAGAACAAGAGAGTATGTGTGAGAGAAAGCTGCTTCTAAACCTGGACACACTGTTTAACCAGGCACGTTAAACCAATTAATAGAAAATTCAACAGTTAGCCAATTATTTGTTAAATGTGTTACCTAAAATGCAATAATGCTATAAAAATCTGAAACACAGTTGTTTTTCACATACTGGGTCAAATCATCTTATAGTTTAAAGGACCGTAGAGACAGGGGACATTTGTTGACTTCCAGGGTTTCAGAAGCTTTGCAGGGCTATGGGGAAGAAGCAGGGTCTCATGTTGTGAACCCACCCTCCATGTCTTCTCTCTTACTGAGGAAAGAGGAAGTGGACCTACATGCCGTGCGATACAGACAGACAGTAATCTCACCACCAGCCCTTTATCACCTATTGATATCAACTGTCCTAGTTTCACAGTTGGTAACTACTCCAACCCCTCACTGAACCCTTATTTTAGCACACACATTTCACATCTCACTGTATGCACACAGAGGGGCTTTTACTTGCATGATCTAATTAACCAATAAAGGTCTTTAACATCATTTCACTGAGAAATGGATGAGTTATATGATGTGAGATTGATGGGTTGGGTGTTGGGCTTGCTTGGGTGTGGGGGACATCCTTTCCAATAACGCTGCTGTTGCACAGTGACCCAATTGTTGCAGCGCTGTTGGGCAGGCGAGGGAGGAAGAGAAGAAAGCGAAGTGATACTACGTGGAGGCACATGATAGACGGTCTGAAGGGCTGGCTGTTTGTTCGGCGGATGTGGCCAGGCAAGCTGCATGAGGAAAAAAACACACACACGTTTGAGAGGAGATTGCCCTGCTTTTAACCATGTTGCATCAGTCAAAGAGTAGCTGTTTACATTGAGACAGCCCTGGAGAATACTTTATTCTAGAGATGAAGTACATGAAAATATGTTTTACTTTGATGATGAGATATATAATTTATATATATTTATGTTATTATATAAATATATATCCTTCATTTTTTTATTAAAACATTTTTAATCATTAAGTGAAAATATTTACTTTTTTATGCCCAAACCCAGTCTTAAGAATATTTTTAGTAATTTGCTGGAGCACTTTCTTCGTGGAGTTGCCCTGTGGGGTGGCAACAGGAAGGAACACCTCTGAACTTCCTGTCTTTGCACTTTCACTTTCCACTGTCTTTGCACTTTCACTGTGTTTTTAGTTCCTTTGAATTTCTGTCTTTTCTCTCTCGCGCGCTCTCTCTCTCTCTCTCTCGCTCTCTCTCTCTCTCTCTCTCTCTCTCTCTCTCTCTCTCTCTCTCGCGCTCTCTCTCTCTCTCTCTCTGTCTGTGTGGCCTCTTTCCTGGGTGGAGGTGTTCTTGGAGATCCCCTGCCTGTCCTTTCATGATTAAACCCTCATCTCGAATCAAATCACCAATTATCATTGCAAGGCCCGAGGGCAGGTTTGCTTCATCACAGAGATTGAGAACCTCTCACGGATGTGAAAGTAGAATCTGCTCATGTGTGATTGTGTCATGTGTGTGTGTGTGTGCGTGTGTGTGTGTGTGTGTGTGTGTGTTTATATGTATTTGAATCTTAAGTTTAGGGGTGTTCAGACATGTCTACATGTGTTTTTGTCTCTGTGCAAGTGTGTCCGTGTGTCCGTGTGTGTGTGTGTGTGTGTAAATGCATGTGGGTGTCTATGACTGTGTGGGTGCTTACGTGTGTTTACATCTGTGTGTGTCTGATGAGAGAGAGGGGGGGGGGTCACGGCTTCACTTGCGGTTCTGAAATAGCTAGGTCCCTCTCAGGGCAGTGTGTGGGAGGGCTGGCCGCTGACGGCCCCACTCTCTCCCACACTCTCATCTCACAGCCCACCGCCCACAGCTCAGCTGATCTCCACAAAGCACTCACTGCAGAGAGCGAGCAAGAGAGAGAGAGAGAGAAAGAGAAAGAGGGGGGGGGCGGCTGTATTATTGTGAGGGTATGTGGGCGAAAGAACACCTTGTATGTGTGTTTTGTGTGTATTTGTGAGTTTGTGTCTATGTAGGTAAGTGAGTTTGTATGTGCGTGCCTGCATGTGTGTGTGTGTGTGTGTGTGTGTGTGTGTGTGTGTGTGTGTGCATGCATGTATGTGCATGTGCATGTGCATGTGCGTGCCTGCATGTGTGTGAGTGTGCGTGCCTTCGTGCATGTGCGTGTGTGTGTGTGTGTGTGTGTGTGTGTATGTGGATAAAAGGGAGCGTGGGTGAGTGTGTCTTTGCGTGTGCGCATGTGTGTGTCTCTTACCTAAGACTGAACACTGCTGTACTCACACATTCCTATCTAGGTAACAAACATTATGCACCTATTTCTAGAAGCACTAATTTGATTGATACGGCGACGGTGTGAAGCACTCAAGGCTCCCCTTTTCGCACTGCACATACTGTTTGCATCTCTAAACCACACCTGAGGCCAATACACAAAGCTGCAGACATCTGCACCAGTGCTCAACAATGACAGAACAAATACCCAAAACTAGCCATGTTAATAACAATTAAGGAACTTTGACACAAAGATAACTTTTAACATGGTTAAGTAGCTTCTCTACATAATCAGAGAGTATGTTAATGCCTGGTGAGGAGAGGGTCATGTGAGCACACTCTGAGATGTGTATTCCTAATTGGATGGACTAGCCTACTAGAACTCGCTCCAACTGATCAGCTGTTAAAGTTAATGTTTATTGAAGTCATTGTAAGTCGTTTTGGACAAAAGCATCTTCTAAGAACCATAAACAGAACCATGGACATAAAAATATTGAAATACAGACATTTCCCAACCACCATTACACACACCCTCTCATAAAACACCTAGGCTACTCTCACTACACAGACGACTGTTATTGGCTCTGTGCACTAGGTAGGTAATTTCTGTTTTTTTCTTATGGTGGGCAAACCTGTTTTTTTTTTGTTGACATAGCCGTCAACAAGCGCCCGAAGATGAGATGAGTGCTTTAGTTGTACCAAAACGTATGTATGAGAGTGTTCTTCTTAAAACCGTGGGCAACTCTAAGGAGCACTGATGTGTGCCGTGTTGCTCGGTTTCAAGTCGGTATAAAAGTGATTTTAGCTTCCACCTTTTTCCTAAAACGCCATATGTGCACAGTGGCTGCACAAAGTGAGGAGGACTTTTCGGTGCCTGAGCACAGGTTTTGGTACGACTAAAGCTCTCACCTTAAGGTGCTTTTTGACAGCGATGACAACGAACAGGAAAGACAAAAAATAGATGTTCCTCGTTAGCTAGTGCTCAGAGCCAATAAACCCCTGCCCAGCATATGGTGGATGGCCTGTTGTTTATAGTCTTGCTAGCACTGTCATCTTTATCTTGTTTTACCACATCCTTTCTTGCAGTGTCACTGTGGTGGGGGAATGACCATCATCTTCACACGGTTCCCATCATCTCTCTCTTTAGCCACAGCCACAGCAGATCAGAACCTCAGCCTCGAGTTTGTCCCAACACTTACTCCTTCCCCAATTATTGTTAGCCTCTCTCTCTCTTCTCCTTTCCTGTCTCCTGTCATATTTTCTTCTTTTGTGTCACTTGAAGATAAGGTGCTCTCAAACATTTAGTCAGTATCTCATTCTCCATGTTAGATAGATAGATAGATAGATAGATAGATAGATAGATAATACTTTATTGAAATTCAAGGTAAGAACAGGAGGCAAATGGGCAAATGGTTTCTTATTGTAAAGGCAAAATGTACACAAATGATAATGACATTTTAGACATCCTGTCGAAAATGGGAGGTGTAACATAAGAAATCTTAGGTTACATCAGGTTTCTCCAGAGGAAACAGGAGAGGTAAGACATCAGAGTATTTTTAGAGCACAGCTTACTTTCTGCTATATGGAATGCTGACTATTTCTGTTTGGTCACAGTTATATCGCTCTTTTATGTTGATCTGACCAGGAAGTCTGTCACAGGTAATTACAGACATACGTTTGAGTGATTCATAGAATTTCCATTTTTGGAAAAGGAACTTACTTTTTGGAAAAGTAAACAAGATTTAGGGGCAGCCGTGGCCTACTGGTTAGCACTTCGGACCTGTAACCGGAGGGTTACCCCGACCAGTAGGCATGGCTGAAGTGCCCTTGAGCAAGGCACCTAACCCCTCACTGCTCCCCGAGCGCCGCTGTTGATGCAGGCAGCTCACTGCGCCGGGATTAGTGTGTGCTTCACCTCACTGTGTGTACACTGTGTGCTGTGTCTGTTTCACTAATTCACGGATTGGGATAAATGCAGAGACCAAATTTCCCTCATGGGATCTTATACTAAGATTCAGATTTTTTTTATGTATATAAAAGCCCCTACCAGAGTTTTAAATTTCACAATGTCACTGCCACTCAAATGAATGTGCACTTTTGTGCATGGTGTGTGCTGTCACCATAGCTGTGAATCCCCAGGTCCCCATGATCATCGTGGTTATGTGGTGAAGACCAGCTGGGATTTGGCATAAGGCAGATAGACCACATGCAACAGCACAAAGGTCTCATTTAAGAACTACATTTTATCTATACTTCTGCTTCTCACGAACTGTAACACAATAGGAGTTGTGATGGCAATGAGACTCTCCTTAAAAACAGTGAGCTGAGATTCTGCAACAATCTCAACTCAACCTTGGGGACATAGAACCGCTGATTATGCTTCTTTAGAACTGTAACACAAAAGGAGTTCCATGAACACAGAAGTGTCCTCTAAGAGAAGCTTGTTTTTACTTTTGATTCCTCCTCTGCTCTCTACCGCCATTGTTACTCATTTTGAGTGGTAGAGACTAACAGGAAATAAACCAAATGACACACACACACACACACACACACACACACACATTTTATGCACAAGGAAGGACAGGTTCAGTAGCTGGAGGCATCGTGTCATATGAATATTTTACTGGTCTGGTGCCTGCATGACAGTCAGTTGGAGTTCCTTGTTAAACAGAACAACAATCCATCCTAAACACAAAGTAGCTCATTATCGGCGAGCCATCACTCTTTTTTTTTCGGTCACAACTTCCTGGCCACAGGGAGGAAGAGCCACACTGTGGAGCTTTCTGGGTGACTGGCTCAGTCCACCACTGTGGGGCTATTCAAAAGCCCTAAATGAGAAAGCACTCTGCCAACTCTCTCTCTCTCTCTCTCTCTCTCTCTCTCTCTCTCTCTCTCTCTCTCTCTTTCTCCAGTCTTATGCAATATAAACTTTTCCATCTCACTAGTTCACCTCTCCCATTTAACTTCACATTTAACTTCCCCTCCTCTCCTCGGGATGGTGCTGCATTTCAACATAGCACTCCGTTTTGATCATAGCTGCTGCAAACAGGATCTGGCCTTGGTCTGATATGGTTCAGACTCAGCCTGTGTGTTGTGGGCACTTTAAGGCCTTTGGCCTGGATACCACACTCAAGTAGATAGGCTGTTGGGATTGATCTGGTGGAGGCTAGAGAAGATTCACATCCCAGGGCATGTCAAAGTGATGTCTTTCTAACCATTGCCATCTTGATCTGGGTGGTTCTTTACACATGTGTGCGAGAGTCAGAGTTCACCCTCTTACTGTAATTGAGAGTTTTTCTGTTCTGCTCTCTATATATGATGTTCTCTTCACTGAAATCACATCCTCTTTGAATTTTACATTTAGGCTGTGGAAAGAATAATTAGGAAGTAAAGTTCAATGTTTTGTTTTTGCAAGAAAACCACAGGTGGTATGGCCAGTGGTAGACTAGCATATGCCCTCTGCTGGTGGACCTTGGTACAGCTTGTATCTTTCTGATTTCCATTGAATTCCACTTATCCCTATGCAGAATGCGCTTCATAACTGACTGGTGCTTTCTGCATGGTCTTCATTGTTTTTCATATCGTTTTTCACTGTGGCATATTGGCACATTGATCAGTAATGAATGATGGATGTCATGGTACAAAGCAATTTCAGTCATGGAGTAGTACGGCTTAGTTCAGAATTATACAGCCACAGTTAGCACTACTGTTATCCAAACCCTCTGCTGAAAGAGTGGCATGATCACACAGTAAATATTTTGTTCCAGATGTCACACTCATATTCCATTCATCAATCATGGAGTACAGATAATTGATAACAGTCTGTCACATGGCAATTGGAATGGCTTAGCCAAGTTGCTATGATAACTGAGAACTGCTCAACATAGGCTAGGCTAAAACCTAATGACAATACCTGGATCTGACACGATTTACTTCTGAAATTGTTTTTAATAATTCACCTAAATAACTTATCTAATAATAATATGCATTTTCTCCTGTAAGGCCCTGTTAAAGACCCCGAAAATCAGAATCGGAGGTTTATTTGGTAACACCTTCAATAGATAACAAAACTATTCCTGAAAACATTTGAAAAGACTGTGAACTCGTTGAATTGTGGAGTTAGACCATTAAATAGGACATAAATAACAAAGTTTGTTTAAAAAAAAAAAAATAGAGATGAAGTAGTGTGTGGAATTGTATTGAAAACAATGGAATAAGAAGTAATCGAATGTTTGACAGTGGAGTTGACTCATGTTGGCACCGATCTGCAGAAGCCTTTTGACCATATTATCCCCAGAACATGCTAGAACATCTGATCCTTTTATCCCCACAACATGTCAGAACATCTGATCCTTTTGACCATATTATCCCCACAACATGCTAGAACATCTGATCCTTTTAGCCATGTTACCTACACAGGGTAGGTGTTCTGCTATGAAGCCCCAATGTATAAATGGTAAAGGTCAGAGTTCGAGAAAATTGTGGATACCAGTCCTATTTTCATTTTTTTTAACTAATTCAACTTGGCAATGTTTTTATTCATTCAGATATGTCTGGGTGTTTAACAATACCTTTTTCTGTGGTGAGACAAATTAGAAGACATATTTTAGTTAACAGAGACTTAAAATAAAGTGCAGTTGCATTGTAAATGCAAAAAAGAGCAGTAACCTTCACTGAAATATCCTCCAGAACAGGGACTTTATCAGTACAAATAAATTATTAACCCTTTATTCAGCATCACATGGGGATTCAATTGAACACAGTATAGAATAATAGATTCCAGTTTGATCTTGATTCATCGAATCTGAGTGTAGTATTCTAGCTCAGACAGTAGGGTGCACCCTAAGCACTGTGAGCGGAGGAAGCAGCTCAGCTGAGATATGCCTCCTTTAGCATCTGTCACCAGGTTTAGTGTTTCATCTGGCTAAATGCTGAAAATGACTTTTAGCACTCATCTTACTTACAATCGAGAATGGCGTTGATACTGTCATACTTCCAATACCAGCGGAGTCTCCAGTAAATAATGGCTGGTATGCAAGATCCTCTCAGGGAAATAAACATCTACCTAAAATAAAGGCCGGGAATAAATGTATTTTCTTGTGAGTAGGCTAACCCAAAAAAACAATAGATTTAGATACTAACACTAGTTCTATTTCTTCCTTATGTCAAAAAAATGTGCACGCATGCACACACACACACACACACACACACACACACACACACACAGAAGGGCGACTTTACTTGGTTACAACTACTCCGTAGGTCACTGTAAAAGTCATTAACTACTCTGAGTGCTGGTCTGAACATGTATATGCCTATGTGTGTTGTAGTGTGATCCAATGTGAAAAATAAAATGAAATGGTGTGCACCTCCCTATCTGTTCATCGGCTGCCTGTGTGTGTGTGTGTGTGTGTGTGTGTGTGTGTGTGTGAGAGAGAGAGAGAGAGAGAGAGAGAGAGAGAGAGAGAGAGAGAGAGAGAGTCCAAGCCGTGTATTGTTTTTCTCCTCTCTTCCCTCCCTTCCATCTCCTGTGGAAAGGGTCCATGTATCATTGTCAAAGCCGGACTGCAACTGCGGCTGTGGCTGTGGCTCACCATGTTTTTTTCTCAATGGAGGGGGACTCATCTTTGCAGCAGCTTATTTGAATTCCCATCATGCTCCTAGCTCCCCACCGCACATCATCCCACACACACACACACACACACACACATATACACCACCCAACCTTCTGACACAGCCCTTGCAGGCGTCTCCTCTAGACTCTCCGATCCGTTAGTTCCCTCATTCCCAGCTCCGTGTGACGTCTCATTCATCTGATGGGGCATGGCCGGGAGCAGGCTGGGAGCCCACAGTCGACAGAGCCAGTCACTCCGGCTTCATAACGCATGCAGCCGTATTCATTTTCATATTAATGCGTAGATATATCGTCGTATTCTTCTGCTCTCTCGTACATGGATGGCCCGCTGGTCTTCTCAAGACAACATTAGACAAACAAATGCTGAAGGCTGGTCGCACCAGAAGGCAACGCGTCTACAGTTTGTTCCTGGGCTTTGCACGGCTCTCATGCCGGACAGTGTGGCGCATGAGATAGCTCAGAGCTTTTGAAACTAATAGAGGATGAAACGGGGTGTGGGTTATTTGTTTTGACAGGCTGCGTCTTGTGCGTTTGTGTGGCTGTTCGGGGCAATTTGTTTGAAGCAGTGGAGAAACATTTCACACACACACGCACACGCGCGCACACACACACGGTAGACACACCTGCTAAGAAGACCAAACAAATTGTCACAGGAGGAGCAGAGTAGGAAAACACCTGGCGCTGCCACTAAGCCCTGCTGTGGTTTGGGTCAGATGAGATTGTTGACATTAATCAATCTGCCCACCATTCTATTTGCTCCAGGTCCTCTCTCTCTCTCTCTCTCCTCTTTGAGAGGACGTTATTTGTTAAGACAAAGTCTCCTCTTTCCTGCCAGCTTTGAAGTATCCAGACTCCAAGACATGCGACATCAAGCGTCTTGAGTCTCTGTGTCGAGACGTAGGTATAGCTCCCTCTGCCTGTCACTGCTGCCCATGGGTCTCAGAAGGAGAGCATAGCAGAGTAGGAAGTTCACATCAACCCTTTGGCTCCACTTTTCCCTCTATTGTATGTGTGTGTGTGTGTGTGTGTTTGTGTGTGTGTGTGTGGGGGGAGTGTCTGAAGATGTTCATTCATATGCATCTCGTGTGGCCAGAGGGGAGAAATGCTACCTGGTGATGGAACGCTGAGTGCTGAAGAATGTGAGTCTGTAGGGGAGAGATTTCACAGGGTCATTGTGCACCGCAAATCCACCGGAGTCTGTTTGCCCACTCCTGCTGACCCAAAACCACAGCGCACTGGCTCTGAGAGAAATGCCACGGTGAGCTCACCAAAAGCCACCGCTGTGGCTATCTTTGCTATCTAATTTATCAGTTGTCTAAAAATACAGATGCAATATGTAGCACTTCAGCCCTGTGATGGGCTATGTCGGCAACACAGCAACACAGCCTGCAAGCAGGCAGGCTGACACAGATGCTGCTGTCAGTGGAACCTTAGTCAGGGATTTTGAAGTTTTTGGACAGGGAGAGCCACATATGCATGCACACAGCCAGAAGGAGAGAGAGAGAGAAAAAGAAAGAAAGAAAGAAAGAAAGAAAGAGAGCAAGAACCCTGAGAGGTGCCAGGACGTGTATAAGAATGACAGATGAATGGCAGGATTTGGCATCACATTCCAATCAGGAGCGTTCCAATCCCAAAATCCTCTGGCTGCTGAGATAAAGCTTTCTGGAATCCCACTGTGCTGCCAAGAATGATGGGACAATGGTGGGTGGATGACGGGGACACTTTCTGTATTTGCTGTGTACAGTATATTCCCAGGCAGTTAGGACATCCATGGATCACATAGAGTTCAGCATAGACAGTGAAGCATACACTAGAATTGTGCCCCTGACCGAGGCTGTGTCAAAGGTAGTCATCCCATTAGCCATGCACGTGTACAAGGCAGTGTGCAGTGACCTCCCCTTACCCAGACGGAGAGGAGGCCAGAGGGGCGAGAGAGGGCCCCTGCCCCCCCCCCTCCAAGGACAGCAGAAGTCCACCGCTCGGACATGCCCCGCCACGTGGAGGCTGCCTGGGGGACTCAGGCCAGCTTTGTCCAGGGAGCTGAAGTGCAGGGAAGAGTCCGCACTGGTCCTCGGACAGTCCCTCCAAGACACAGTTTCATCACAGACAGGCATGGCCTACAGGTACTCAGCGTTGGGGCTTCGGGGAGGTAGTGAAGTATTGAGGGTATGGATGGTCAGTTTTCTGCTCATGTCTTAAATTAGTGACTCTACTGCACAGATAAGCCTTAATATGATATTTTCTTATTGTGTTTTGTGTAATGGGTATGACAGATCTTTGCAATTAATAAGCTATTTGTGTTGAGACTAAAGTTAAGGTACATCGGCTATCATCAGACACAAGGCATTGGCTGTTTTAATTGTGTTTCCATAGTAACTAAAAGTGGCCTCTGGTTTAAGGTGTGTGAAGTAACACTCTCAAACGCCTGCTGTTACTGAAGCCCCATGAAACAGACAACTCATTCACTAGTGTAGTGTGTGAATGTAAGCCAGCACTATACACTTACTAGCTTTTATTTGTTGTTTTGCCAGTAAGTTCAGAATGCTACATCTGCTATTTAATGCTGTGGATGCTGAACTGTTTGTTTTGCGCCATTGGCCTCAGTGAAGTGTCTTTTCTCCTCCTTCAGCCTCATGTTCTCAACCACCAACCCCACTCCACCATCACCACCAACCCAGCCTTTCCATCTATAAGTCTGTCATTTTCAAGTCAAACAAGATTTTTAGCACATTCTCCTTTAAGAAACAAGAAAGGAACTTCATTAGGTCTTAGTTTCCTTGATCTCGGCTTATTTTTCACCATGAACTCAGAAATTGGCGTCAAGCTATTCTAGTTTTCTCACTACCTGGAAATCTTTCAAATCAGTTTATGAACAAACTTCAAAGTGTGATATTTTGCACTTTGCATTGAAATCCATATAACAGGTGGCTGTGTGCTGTGTTAGTCTCCTATGTGCTGGGAACATGCATAATTAGCCACACGGTGACAGCGCTTCATTAAATTGCCAGCATGTGTGCATGTGAGCCTGCTGACATGTAATTGTAGCTATATGTAAGTTATTCTCAATGCATAGCACGAACCACATAATGTTTTAAACCATCGTGAAAGAAAAGCATTCAAATAATGTTCTCCAAATTGTAGGCTGGCAGGCAGGCCTTTTTTTTTATTGCTGTTGGTGTTTTTTATTTTCTTCCTTGAAGGCGGCATTTGGTCTGCGCCCATCATCTCACAGTGTCTCCAAGCTTGCCTGGAGAAACAAATCCAACTCAGTCACACAATCCAGACAGCCCATATCTCCTCCACACACACACACTCTCTCTCTTTCATCCACCCCCCCCACCCCACCCGGCACCTCATAGGAGTGTGTATCTGTATCATTTATAAAGTAGGGGAACTCATTATGGCAACTGAGCCCTCTTCAGCAGGTGCGGGTGTAAATAGTTGATGGCCGGCGGGCTGCTCATGTTACCGGCCTGTCTGCACACTCTGAGCTGCTGCCGGCTGTCTGGGAGGCTGCCGCCACTACACTGCGCCGCCATGATTTTACAAGTACAAACAGATTCATTCATGGGAGCTCAGGGTGACACTCGAGGCAGCGTGCTCTCTCTGTCCTTGCCTACCTCTGCCTCTCAATGTCACTCACACACACATACATACACATACATGCACACACACACACACACACAAACACAGAGAGTCTCCCTTCTCTCTCTCTCTCTCTCTCTCTCTCTCTCTCTCTCTCTCTCTCTCTCTCTCTCTCTCACACACACACACAAACACAGAGAGTCTCCCTTCTCTCTCTCTCTCTCTCTCTCTCTCTCTCTCTCTCTCACACACACACACACACGTGGGATTATGTGTGTGTCAGACAAACGAACAAAACCGTCTCATTACATTTATCGTGTAATTTGTGTTTTTATAACATATCTAAATAATGCATGTAGAAAAATAACTGGAAGCTAACTAATGCCACCTCCTTTGTGTAAATCCAACTCATGCATTTTTGATGTCGCTGGGGCACACACATAAAATCAGACTTTGTAATGACCCATTAATATCCAGATATCTTTATATGCTGCTGCTGTAGACTGACAGACTGACAGGCAGACGCAGGTCACGGGTGCACAGGTGCACTGCATGGGCTATTGGATTCCCTTGTCTTAACTCAAATGGCCATTTCATTAGCGGTACAGCATCCAATTAAATTGCGGGGTCAACAAATTGGATGGGGATGTTGCTGGATTGGTGCTCAGCGATGTCTCTCTGGTGTATAATTTGCTCTGTCCAACATGTACTGATCAAAGGGAGGCTGGGAGGACAGACGTGTCCCCGGATCCCCTTTAGTCATGTACTCCATCCCCTACATACACACACACACACACACACACACACACACACACACACACACACACACACACACACGCACACGCACACACACATACTCCAACCGCACTAGAAACGTTAAAGGCAAATGTCCAGCGGAGACATCAGGGGACACGTCCCTCCTTTGTAGCTAATTGCGCAGAGAGCATTGCCCACATGATGATGGATGATTAGCACTGTGGATACCAGGCGCAGCAGAGCCCATCTGGACTCCAACATTTACACATTAATCCAAACACTGCCAAATGGACTTGGCATCCGTGGGCCCAGTCCTCGTCAATTAGGTTAGTTTCAAGTATTCATAAAAAGGGCCCATGATTACAGACTCTCGGAAACACTCACAGGAATGATATGAACATAGTTAACATCTTCAGAAGAGGTTGTGGTTGAGAGGGTGGTGGGTTGAGAATTTGCAGAGATGGTCCAGAGAGTAATATGATGGAAATATTCAGTAATGAGCGGGTCATCAGATGAGATCATCTCATTAACTTGTCCAGAAACAATAAAACTATTTAGCACTGGTTGAGGTTGGTCCGTTTAAAGTCATTGCAATGTCAAACCTGAGTTGTAATATATTTTGTAAATGCAAACTTCTAGTCATTTAGGACCATTAGTCTATGCAAACTATGCAGCTGTAAGGCACATGCACAAATTGAAGAGCCCTCTCATAATTTACACAAGTTTATGTTGATAAGATAGATAGATAGATAGATAGATAGATAGATAGATAGATAGATAGATACAGCGGGGAAAATAATTATTACAGTATATAAATTCTAAGTATACACGTCAACATTTTTTTCAGTAAGTACTTCCAATGAGGCTATTTGCATAGCCTGGGTGCCATTCCGAACTTAGTACCGCCCCACGGGAAGTTCGGTCTGGCATTGCTCCATTGTGGTGGAAGTATGCAAGCCCTAAATCGGGCGGACCAATCAAATCAGGCTTTACGATGATGGACAGGTGAGCAACAGCGCCTGGTCTATCACGTCATCTGTGCACGCTTAGGCTTATGTTTGAAACAAAAACGCTG
This sequence comes from Alosa pseudoharengus, assembly GCF_046254945.1. Taxonomy (NCBI): domain Eukaryota; kingdom Metazoa; phylum Chordata; class Actinopteri; order Clupeiformes; family Clupeidae; genus Alosa; species Alosa pseudoharengus. The sequence continues at coordinate 31,223,815 of NW_027468663.1, forward strand.
TGGCTAGAAGGATACATGGCTTTTAAGACCCCATATGGAAAATTCATATTATTTAATGAGTTTGTATCACTGAAAACGATTATTTCTGAAAACTTTGGCCAAAGTTGAGATGTGGGAAAACTGGTGGTTTCACTTTCATCAAGGGAAAACAGCGCTGTTGCATTGCGACATGTTCCCTCGTTCGTTTGAAATCTCTGATTGACCATCTGTTCGGGGGATTTGCAACAGCCTTTCCCAGCTGTTTAGCATATCACAACAGAATTATTTTTAAAAACAGAGGGGATATAGGAGCAGAAGGATGGTTCGTGTGTTTTCTTCCTACACCTCACGGTAAGCTATTTTGTTGCTCTGATTGGTTAGGTCTATCCAATTGAGTGCAGAGGCATCCCCCCCTGTATCGGTTGAAACACGCCCCATAATTACATCCCAATGGAGCAGTATCAGACTCATATTCTGACTAGAATTTGAGTATGACAACGTCAGGCTAATTTGCATGAAATTTCCACCAGATATTACAATTAACTTAGATAATCCACCCATATAAAAAAATCCAAACATTAAAGTCCATAGGTAGAGTTATGTGTAATAAAGTGGAATGACACAGGAAAAAAGTATTGAACACGCCTGCTGAATTTTTTTTTTAAACTTGTGGAAAAGCCTTTATTCGTAATGACAGCTTCAAGGCATTTCCTGTATGACGAAAACTAATCAGTCACAGTATTCTGGTGTGATTTTGGCCCATTCTTTTAAACAGATAGTCCTTTAATATTGAAGATTCCAGGGGTCCCTCATGTGAGTCCTGATCTTTAGTTAACTTCCAAAACTGTTCAATTGGATTGAAGTCAGGGCCTTGATTTCCTTTCTCTGAAACCAATTGAGTGTTTCCTTTGCTGAATGGTTTGGATCATTGTCCTGCTGGAAGGTCTAGCCATGTCTCATCCTCATCATCCTGGTGGATGTAAAGAACAAAATTACTCCATTCATCATTCCTTCAACTGTATAAAGTATGCTATTACCATGAGATGACAAACAGCCCACCACCACCTCCAAACCTCATTTTGGTATAGTATTTTTAGGGTGATGCACAGTGCCATTTCTTCTCCAAATATGGTGTGTAGTATGACATCCGAAAAGTTCAATTTTGCTCTCACCAGACCAGAATACATTCTCTCAGTATTTCATAGGATTGTCCAAATGTTGTGTAGCAAACTTTCAACGAGGTTTGACATGTTTTTCTTCAGCAATAGAATCATGCTGGATGAGCGTTCATAGAGGCCATGGCGGTGGAGTGCATTACCTATGATTTTCTCTGTAACAATTGTACCTGCTGCCTCCAAGTCTTTCTGGAGCTTTCTCTGAGTGTTCCTTGGATCTTGGGCTACTCTTCTGACTATCCTTCTGACTTCCTGGTCAGAAATCTTGCAAGGAGATCCTGTGCATGGCCAGTTGTTGATGCAGTGATGTTCCTTTCACTTGCAGATAATGGCTCCAATACTGTTTGCTGGATGATTCAGAAGTTTTGAAGTGCATCTTTAACCAGTTCCATTGATATGTTTTGCAACAATAAGGTACTTTGCAACAGATACCCTTTGCTAAATTTTACTCAGGTACAAGTAAAAGTACAACAGTCAGATGTCTACTTAAGTAAAAGTACTGAAGTACTTGTTTTAAAAGTACTTGAGTATCAAGAGTACAAGAGTAGCCTACATTTTCTAAATATCGCATTACTACTGCCACAGTGCTTACATTTATGTACAGAAACGTCCTACATGGACTGGAGCAGGGATGGGCAGTATTTCTAATACATGTATTTAAAATACGTGTTTCAAATACAAAATACTATTTTGTAATTGAAACACTTGAAGCAAAAACTATCATTAACTTGTTCAGAAAATTGAAATAGTCTAAGTCTGGCGAGGTGGTGCCACAGGTTGGATGGACAGGTTGGACAGTATGGACCTGCTGTGTCTTCATCCATTGTTTCGTCCATGGTTTCGTCTCTTATCTAAATCTGACCATGGAGTTGACTTTGGCGGAAAGCTGAAGGTGATTGTTGATAGGCTGTCCCAATCAGTGGCGCCTGCACAATCCAATCACGTTTGAGAGGGAAACAACAAATTGAGGGTTTCCGAGATTTTTCTTTTTTCCTTTTTTTTTAGAAGAAGTAACGGGTACTCACAGTTATGGATAGAAATGTAGTGGAGTAAAGAGTACAATATTTGCCTCTCAAATGTACTTGAGTAAAGTCATGAGTACTCCCTAAAAATGATACTCGAGTAAAGTACAGATCCCTCAAAATTGTACTCAAGTACTGTACTCAAGTAAATGTACTCCGTTACTGTCCGGCTCTGACTTTTACCCATTATAAAATGTTTCTTGTGTGACACCTTGGTAACAAAAAACCTTTTTATAGCCCACCAGTATGTACTAACCTAGTTTATATAAATTTGCACAGATAGGAGGGATAATTTCTCTTAAATACTTATAGATTCCAGTTTGTTCCTTGCCATTTCTGGCCTTTGTGTACTGATTTTTCTTAGCGTGTTCAATACTTTTTCCCTGTGCCATTCCATGTTTTTACTCATAACTCTACTTTTAGACATTAATGTTTGGATTTTTTGGATATATGTGTGGATTACCTAAGTTAATACTAATGTCCGGTGAAAATTTCATTCGAATAGCCTCTCTGGAAGTATACTTACTGAAAAAAATATTGACGTGTTCAATACTTATTTTCCCCGCTGTACTTTATTGATCCCCAAGGGGAAATTCAAGAAATATGCTAATATTATATAATAAAAATATGATAATGTGTTAGATAATGATAAAGTTACGCCCGCTCTCTAACCCACAATGCATCAGGGTGCCTTTTAAAGACACCCTAGACACCAGGTGTCCTGACAATCAAATAATCAATTAGAGGTGCAGATGAGCAGGCCAAGCTGACGAGGACGCCACAAGCTGACGAGGACACCATGTACTCGTCACACCTTAGAAAAATGTGGACAATACATTTGTTACGAATTTGTTACGCCAAACCCTCCCTTGCATAGCTTAATGTATTTGCATCTATGTAGCTTGCATGTATGAAACAGCCCTTAACCACTTTGTTGATGACCTTGAATGCCCTTTCATTTATGAACAGTTTGTTAGCACTTTGGTTGTACATTGCTGATGTCACAGTGCTGAATATTACAGTAACAAGCCTTATACCACAAACTAATAAGCTTTGCCAGAGTATATTGATATGTATAATTAGGCCTAATCTCAATTTTATGACAACCTCTACATACATTCCAAATCAACCCAGCGTCCATGCGCAGCCTGGTTAGGTGCAGTTAGATTGCAGGAACAAACTTACAGTTTTTTTCCAATTGCTAAAACACCATTTGCAAACTAAGCTGGTTTTAACAAAATTCACACACAATTCACAAAACCACACACCAAAACAGCTAAATACCTCATATATCCTGCAAAATGAAGCACTGCAACCAAAACTACATATAGCATTATCAAAATCAAACTTTTGTAGGCTACCACATGGCACACACTTCATTCATATTACCAGATTTTTGTCTAGCCAACTACACGCTGTTGGGCATAATCAAAAGCACACTCATCTTTAGTATGCTTTGCCATAATACTAAAATAGTTCAAATTGTAGAAAATTCTTCAGATTGTTTACATGCACAGAAACATTTGCAGATACACACACATGCTGTTGAAACTTTTTTTTTTGTGCAATGTATGCACATAGGCCAATTGAAGTAGGCCATGAAGTGTCATTTTGAATGGCAGTGTTTTGAAATGGCAAACATGTGACTTTATGTCAGACGGTTGTGTCTTATGCAGAGATCCGTGTTCAGTGAATTCAGTAGCATTTTTAATTGCAAAATGTGTGTAAAGCAGAAAATGTGTTTAGCCTTTTGGAGACTTGAGAAGAAGTGTGTGCCCTGTGTGTGTCAGTTTAAATAATTGTGCTATGCATGTCATTTTAGTGTGTTAGAAATTGGAAATAAAACTGTAAATAGCAATAAGAACACTACCGCACACTTTTTACTTTACTCTATTTTATTCAGAGTGAACAACGCATTTTGCATATGAGGAGGTTCGCTCCATATATTAAATACAAAACTAGGCACAAAACAAATGGCCCCTTCTCTGCATTTGTACTACTGTTGTTCTAAGAACAGAGAGTGCTATGGCTTTGAAGCCTTCCCTTCATTACATTGCATTTATATCAGAATTACACGGTGATGAAAGCAATCTGAAGCACAACCTTAATGAATATGAAGCATGCAGTTAATATAGCACGTATATGAAAAAATATAACAGCCTCTGCAGCTGAAGTCTCACAAAATTGAGCAGCGGCAAGGCACTGAATCATAGCAATGCAGATCAGGTTCCCATGTAAAGACCATGTCTCTGGGGCCATTGAACTGTTCAATGCTTCACTATAGGGAAGAGGAGAGATAGACTTCTCTGCATAGTCTGTCTGCCTCTCCACCCTCTCCATGTTTGAGTACTGACTGCCCACTACTGTTTTACTACTGTTTTACTACTGTCCACAGCCTAATGTTTTTACTACTGTTTTACTGCTACACTGTTTTTCATGCTATATTAGCACACATGGCCAATGGCTTCTGCTACAATACTGAATGTCTGTAACCCTATTACCTCAACCTATCCTTGCACATAGCTTTTTATATTACCTTGTCTACATTATACTTTACTCTCTTATCTGTCCATATTATTTATGCTGGTCTCTAGACCTTATTATTGCACTGTTGGACTACTGTTGGACTACTTTTTGCACCTTCACCATGACACTCACTCTCTTGAGCACCTTACCATGCACACAGAACTACAGGCCAGTCCAGGCCCTGTCACTGCAAGCGTCTCATGCTTGATCACCCTCAAGCACACTGTGGATTTTTTTATTTAATTTATATAGTATATTTAGTATTTAGTTTTGTTAGTTTATCTTATCTTCTACTGTCCAACTACTATTGTACAGTGGAGTTTTGTTATATGTTTATATTTATATTTACCATTTCTGCTGTAAGTGCATGTTGTGTGTGATGTCTGTATCCTTGAATTTCCCCTTGGGGATCAATAAAGTATCTATCTATCTATCTATCTATCTATCTATCTATCTATCTATGTCCACACACACACATACACACACACACACACATACACATTCCATACACACACATACTAGAAATTATTAAAAGCAGTCTCTGCTATGCTGGCTGAATAGTAATAGCTTCCTCCTCTTCCTCGTAGGCTAATCCCAAACACTAGGGATTATTTTCCAGGGGCATTTAGGAGCCAATTCGATACGGGGCACATGGGCATGTTAGCACGGATCTGGTGACAGCCCTGTGGGGATTGGGGATTTGGTGGCCTCTCCCCTCTATATCAAATGCCACATGCCTTCTCATACAGATCAGTGTTAGTGAAGCATACGAAGCATAAGTGTTAGTGAAGCATACGAAGCATAAGTGTTAGTGAAGCATACGAAGCATAAGTGTTAGTGAAGCATACGAAGCTGCTGTGAGCTAGGATGTGTGAGAGGAGAGGAGAGGAGAGTGACATCTTCAGTAGTGTCTTTTTGTGTGGTGAAGAAAGGGGATATGGCAGAGGAATAAATAGCCGGGCTGATTTGGTTTTGCCTGCTTTTTAACCGAACCGCCATTTCTAACAGTCAGTGAGCACATTATGCAGACTTCTCCCTCAAAGGCATTCGCTCTGATAGCTTTCTCTAATGGTCTGGGGAAGGGCTTAGGGCCTTCAGATCAGAAAAAAAAAAACATGTGGTCTTTTTTTTAGGTCAGGTTTAGAATTTCTCAAAGCAGGACACTCACTCATATAGATAAGAACATTGTTAAAAGATATTTGATTGCCCTCAAAGAAGTTCGCCACACATCTTTTATGGGTTGTGTGTCTTTGTATTATGGGTGCGTGTGTGTTTTCGACGGAAGGGCTGGAAATTGATGGAACGTTCTTTGCTTCAGGGGATAGCTGGCCATCTGGGATTTCCCAAAGTGTGACAGGTTTAGATTGACTCATTTGAATGACATACTTTTTAAAGAATGAGACAGGCAGCCATTGGAGAGGTGCTTGTGATTAATAGATCAGAGTTCAGTCGAAGCAGATGACAGACAGGCAACCTGCTTTTCTTTCAGGAACATAGGAACGTGCTGGAAGGACACCAGGAACTTCTTTGGGTTAGGGTCAGCATTGGCCTCCATGTATGGATGGTGAGTGAATGGTGAAATGATGACATTGATGATCCATTGAGTATAAAAGGAATTGCACATCATATAGACATTATTATCATATGTATTTTCTAAGTCTAAGTGACTGTGACATTAAAAGTTAATGTCCCTCCAAGATACAATATACTGTTACTACTACTAGTCACCTCAGAATAAATGTACCATCCTAAACACATTACGTGACTTATATAAGCAAAAGAAATGCCATTGGTCACCACTTTGTATGAAAACCACATCACATGACCATGTTGACAATTGATTCCAAACAATGAACCCATCTGTTCCTTTGATACGAGCGGATGTGTCGTGCATTCATGACCGACAGCACGCACACACAGACAAGTAAACAAAGGCGTTTATTCTGTGGAAAGGCACTTCTTCAGGGAGATATAAATAAGACTGCCTTAGCCGAAGGCTGTGCAACACTCAATGAACCAGATAATCTCACTTCATCACGCCGCATGTATGTGGGGGTGGAGATGTGCACGGCTGTCGGAGGACCAGGGCCATCCCAACGCAGGAGACGTGCTCAGGCATTGACACAATGGGACTGGGACAAGGCTTGTCAAAAAGGGGCCATTTTGTATTTCATGTTCATGTTTTGCTTCTTTCCTTACTGTCTCTCATTTCCCATCCTTTCCTTTTTTGATTTCTT